>NC_055690.1:5905602-6233102 GCF_017639745.1 Melanotaenia boesemani | reverse complement strand
GAGGTGGCTCGGGCATCTGGTCAGGATGCCTCCTGGACACCTCCCTGGTGGTGGATGAGCTGGTGAATGTGGCAGAGGGCAGTCTGGGTTTCCCTGCTTAGGCAGCTGCCCCCGCAACCCGACTCCGGATAAATGGCAGAAGATTTCTTGGTAAAACTTTTATCTTTAGTGCTGTGAAGTAATGCAGCTATATTTTATGACAGAAAGTGTTGACTAAACAAATGATATTGTATTTTCTCAGTTGAGGCATCAGCTATTCTGTGTTGACAAGTGATTTGGAGTTCAAAGACTTGTTTCGTTGGGAAAATGGACTCAAGAGAATGATTTTTTTTTTTTTACTTTCTAAAGGTGGAGAGATAAATGTCTGTCAAGACATGAGTGTATCTAAGTGTATTTATTGATTTGTTTTATTCTTGTGTTTTATCCTGTAAGGTGACCTTGAGTGTCAAGAAAGGCACCCACAAATAAAATGTATTATTATTATTATTATTATTATTATTATTATTATTATTATTATTAAGAAGACTTAGCCTTCTATGCAGTGTTCTCAGGGCGCTCCTTTTCCTTTATGTCTTTGTTTCTCTATTCCTTTCTTTATGAACTTTGCACATTTTAATTTTAAATTTGCAGTACAAAAAGGCTAGTGGTCTATTTTTTCCCCAGATACGGGGTTTATTAGTTTAAAGTAATGTCTTATTTCAAAATGAGCTGATAAGCTGTAAATAAAACTACTTACAATAATGAATCACATTAGCAGTCTTCAGCTATTTTGCATTTGGTGAGATTATCACCTGTGTGCAGTGCAGGTGAAACCTGGAGGACGGTCTCCCTCTAATCTCTTTGCCACACTTCATTTGATCCTAATTAACATTTAATCCAAAGGCTAAGAGGACCTTGGAGCCAAATGAAGCATATAGTTGGGCTCATTTAAAGTCTTCTTAAGGAAGACAAAAGCACATGACATTCAAGGCCTCACATACAAACTTATAACCCATGCATTCTTCAGAAAAAACAAGCCACTGAAATGAATTTAAGGAAGTGAATTTGTTGCCAAAGTTGCGTTGTGGATTTGTCACACATTCTTTTATGATACATGCAGTTTGCCTGACTATTCAAAAACCTCTTAATTATCTCTCTCTCGCTCTCTCTCTCTCTCTCTCTCTCTCTCTCTCTCTATATATATATATATATATATATATATATATATATATATGCACATATTCATAATGTGTTAAGAAGTAGAATCATGATCATGAAAGTTCTAAAAGACAGTAGAGCAATCAAGAAGCTGGACTCCACGTCAACCAGACAGAATTCTATTTAGTAAATCCCCCAAATAGTTTAAGCCCCTTAGACGGTCTTTGTGTGAGAGCTCAAAAGGTGAGATACATCTGATGTCACTGGAGACTAAAAACCTTTTCAGTAATGTTTTGGCAGAGTCTATCATCAGGCCAATTAAAAGCTAATTAACGTCAGATTAAAGTGTGGCGGTTCAGTGATCTTATTAAAAATGGTGAATAAATTAAATCCGTTTTTTTTGGAATGAATTACAGATCGCAGATTGGGAGCAAAAGAAAAGCTAAAGAGACTAAAATCAATGGAAAAAACTTTCAGGAATCAGACAATTTGTGATTTAGAAAGCACCATGTCTGCTGGCATTATGTGCAATATAGACTAGGACAGAATTCCAATATTTCATCCATTGGGCTTTTGTGTTTTGATAATCAAATGTAACATCAGCGCTGCTGTCTGTCTCTGTTTAATGTCTAATTTTTGTGAGTGCCAAGTGTGTGTGTGTGTGTGTGTGTGTGTGTGTGTAGACTCTTGGCTCCAGAGCTCATTTAATCCACACTGCAGGGAGAGAAAACTAATGAGGAAACAAAGGGCTTCACAGAGGCACACACACTGAAGTGTACACCGAAAGAAATATAAACATCATCATTACAGTTATGATTCCCATCATGGGGAGAGATTTGTTTTAGAGCTGAATGCATAAAAAAGCATCCCCGCCACTGCACAGCGATTGTTGTTGTACAGTTAATCAACTAGTACACAGAAGAGTGATCTTACTCATATTCTTGTCACATGCTGCCATATCTTAAGACAGCTGATAAGATATGACTATCTATAATTAGAGGAGTTCAAGATCTAAGTTCATATGATATTTTCCCGATTTAGATTATTCTCCTGAGACAAATCATTGGAATATTTTTAGCTTTATGTCATAGAAGACTGAGCCTGAAAACTCAGCTCTATCAGTCAGTGGATTTAGGTTTTTACAGGTGCTTAGAGAGCGAAAACCCTGCTGGACCAAGCAAAAAGGCCAGAATTTCTATCCTTCTAAACTTTTTGTTCTTTTGCATATGTCCCTTTTGTCTCACCTGTCATCAGCTTGTTTTTCCAGAGACAGATACCTGCGTTTGGATTTCATTACTTTCAGTCTTGCTGCAGTTTCATCACATTTGTCACATCCATTATGCAGCTTTCCAAACGCCTTTAATAAGTAAACCTTGCTTAATGGCAAAAGAAAAATTAGACTTGATTCTTGTAATGATAATTCAAAGAGTAGGCTGGGGAGAGAGTAAAATGCTAAAGAGGAAGCACAAAAGAGAGAAAAGAAACACATTTTAAATGTATTTTATTAGAATGAAATGTGATCAAATAGTGAACAGTGAAAATGATAAAAATCAGTGCTGTTCCAGTTGATGTAATAGAGTTTACTACACACTGAGAGGAGCTAAAATTATTGATATGATTATGTTTTTTTTTATTTTTTATTTTTTCAATTCCAAAGCAAATATGTTTATGAAATGGCCTCTGAATTAAATGAACCCCCTTTAAGCCTGAAGGTATTTTTTGGAAAAGTCCGATTGAAAAATACATATTGATTCAGTTAATGATAGGACCACAGCTGAAAGGTCAAGCTTTAAGCCCTATAGATAAGAGACTCGTGATATAATTCCCCTTTTCCTTATCACCATTACTGAATATTAAAAATTGCAACAAAAATTACTTCATTTTATCTGAAATCATTTTTAAATCAGTGGTTTCACAGACTGCTCAAATGAAATGTTCCTTTATTTCCATAAAAACTGAAGATGCCCTTCTGGATGAAGAGTAAAACGTCCTGAAGAACCTCCTTTTCATTATGCATCATCACCTGGAAGTCAACCTAACTATTCAGGACTAGACAGAAAACATCCCCATTAATGTGGAAGCCCAAGAGGGAAAAAAAAAAAAAAAAAAAAAAAGAATAATCTGCGCGGCTCCTTGGGGTTGCGGTCACCTGGACTGGACCATTGTCAAAACTGCAACAAGCTCCAGGAACAGCACCGACACAGTGAGAAAAGATGAAAGAAAAAGAGGGAAAGGAAAGAGATGTCATCTGAACATCTGATAAATTTAGGGAGGGCTTTAACAAAAACCAAAAACCTTTTTTGTTTGTCAAAACCCAAATACACCATCAGACAGAAACTGGTACAACCTAAAGACTCAACTCCACGCGTTCAGTCACAACTCTCAATAACGATTGTTATTCTCCAGGATAGTGGTCCCCAAGCTGGGGTCCCTGACTCTCCAAGATGGTCTCCAAAGAGCATAGGGGCTCTGTGAGACACAGTACAGAGCCTGTCTGATTGTTAAAGTTAAGGCCATGTCCACACAGAGATGAGTCAAGGTCTATTTTCTTTTCTTTTCCTTTTTTTTTTTTTTATTGAACTTGTTGTCCACATTGAAACGTTCAAAAGATCAGGCGTCATCAAAATCTGTAAGACATTTTTTCTTAGTCAAAAGAAAAAGAAAATCTATTTAGTAAGTCACACCAGGGCCAGACTGGGATAAAAGGTCAGATCTGGAGTCATAAACTCACCCAGGCCACCCAAACTTAGATGTTACACACATATGCTCACAATTATTTAGGTACACACACACAAACAGGCTAAGTAATCACCAAAAAAACAGGACTAAATTAACAGCTGTTATCTTGGTGTCAACTTCACAGGGATCTGGGCTGCTTTGGAGTGTATTTAGGCAAGACACAATCAACACAAAGAACCAACAGTGTAGCTCAATGATCTTAAATACTCTTAAACAAAGGAAGTACTTATCCATTCTGTGTTGCCATGTACTGGAAAAACAAACCTGTTCAACAAAACACAGCATGATCCATTGTCATCACTGCCACTCTCAGGCAATGACAGCTTCAATGACACTCTCCAGTAACATTGTTTAGATACAAAGAGAAATACCTGCAACTCCAGACATCCTAACCTTCACATAAGCATCCTACTGCACCTGCCTGATGCAGCTATCTTATATTCTGTGTAAATGAGCTGAGGTTTCTTTAGGTGTCAATGCAGTAGCAATATAAAATTATACTAATACAAAGAGATCAGAGAAACACCTCTGGTCTGTTTGCAGATATCACCAGGAGAGCACAGAATCAAAGAAAAAAGAAATTGTAATACTTACACTGCAAAATGCAAGATGTTAATAAAACTGAAAGTCACACCAGGGCCAGACTGGGATCAAAGGTCAGATCTGTAGTCATAAACTTACCCAGGCCACCAAAACTTAGATATTACATGCATATGCTCACAATCATTTAGTTACACACACACAAACAGGCTAAGTAATCACCAAAGCTCATTATTCTATATACACAGACATTCACAAAAACTATAAGCCACCAATTCAGTGTGCCCTGGTAAAGAAAAGCACTACTAATCATACCTGTATGTCCTAAGTCTGGAATGCACTCTATTGGTCTTACCAATAAAAAGAGAGCTATGCTATCTCTGGAGCAAAAACCTGTTCTAAAATAGATGTGGAATAAATGTTAATCTTGAATATCCAGACAGTTGTGCAACCAACATGTAGTCCTTCCAGGATCCAAATTTGTCTATATTTAAATTTCTTTTAAATGAACTTTTATTCAAAGAGGGAGTGGGTTGGAAAGCAAGGTATATTTTACAAGGTCATTGTAATAACATATAATAACAAAAACATAAAAAGTTGAAGTAAATTAGCAAGATTAAATAAAAAAGAAATCACGCTCCATTCCCTGCTGACAGTTGGTATCACACTGTCCACATCAACATCATTCCTTTTATTAAACTGAATTTTAGATTGTAATATGTTGGGCAGACAGGTATATTTCCTGCTTTAACCACCCGCAGATGCTCCAGCATTCATGCATTTGGTATTTCAGGGAAATCCTGACAGTTTTTAACTCCAGAAGCATCAATCAATACAGCTCTGTGTGGAAACACTGTGTGGCTATGGACTGAATAATAAGCATTTATCAACAAATTCAATGGAAGAATAAAAGTCAGACAGAGCAAAGAATGCTCCTGCAGACAGCAAACACAGATTTTTGTTTGACCTTAGGTGAAGCCTGACTTGATGTGGGTGCAGTCTATTAGATGATCCATGAAATGATTAGCATACTAGAATGAAAGAGTACTGGTTGTGTCCAATGCAGATGTCGAGATGTAAAAGTTATAAATGTCAGCCACTTTATTATTTTGTACTGCTGCACCCCTGTTTAATGTCTTAAAGCATTAGCAGGATTGCAGCACCACAGTAGATTTAGGAATAGAGTGTTGCCTCACAGCCACTAACCCCCTACAGAGTGTCTGTCCATATGATCAGTCCCCTGCTGGGAGTCAGGACTGTTAAGCAATAACAGGCAGGGAGGTAGACCAGAGACTGGAGACACAAACAAAACACAACGCTGCAGGAAACCACCCAAGATGAAAGGCATGTAAAACAGCAGCACAGCTCTGAGCAGGTTTCTTAAACACAGCAGGTGGAGCTCACTTTTTGAAATGGCATCAACCTCAATCAGCTCTGCCTTGAAATAATTTAAACTGTTCTCTCTATTTGGACTTCATTAGAAAGTAATTGTAATGGTGCCTAAAGGAAAATTGTGGCCAATAAAAGAGAGATGCTTTATACTCTGAGAGGCAGGAATGGGGCCATCAGATGGTTTCTTACCCACAACCATCTTGGAAATCCTTTTTTAAAAACCATTTGAAAATTAAAAAAAAAAAAAAAAAATAACCATGGAGAACAAAAAAAGAAAAACATCTGCCATGAAAAAATAAGCAATCTGTAGAATAATAATAATAAAAAAAACTGCACACAGGAGTAAATGAATGTAGAAATATAATTGAGAAAAGAACAAATTAATGATCTTTTAAAATGTATTTAAAGATTTCATGAATGTAGTATTGATGTTTTTATTATAATATAAATGCTTATTTTCATGTATGTAGATTTTTGTATTTCCATTTTTTACTTTGTATTCTCTACATTTATTTATTCATTCATTCTAAAATAATCTTATTTATGTTGATCTTTTTTTTTCCTTTTATTCTTTTTTGCATGTGTCTTTGAATTCCATATCAGGGGTGGAGTGAGTGAGGTGGCCACAGTGGCCACCTCTGAAATCTGATCCACCCCAGATGCCAGCTCAGGTGACTGACTGGTCAAAAATGTCTTTCCAGACAAGTATGATTCATGACTGTCATCACACCAGTTATAAGTAAATTTATGATGATTTTTCAATTAGTTTGCCTTTAGAAATATTGAAAAAATATTGATAATTGGCTGCACATTTATAGAAGAGATTTGTACCTGTGCAAGTACAACTAATAATGTCCTGTAAGGCTGTTAACATGATGTTAGCATGAAGCTACACAGCAATGCTAATCTAGTTTGAGGATGGCACTAGATTAGATTTAAAATAATGTGGGGAAACCATGTGTTAGTTAGTTTTCAGTGAGTGTAATTAGGCACTACGTTTCAACTAATTTAATCAAGGTTTTCATGATACAAATATATCATATAATATAATGTTCAAAATAAACAACAAATAATGTTCAGATCTGTATCCAAGTTACTTAGCGCTGATTAAGCTAGAGCTACATGGTCCTGTTTCTTTTACACATAAGGCTTGCAAGGCTGGTAGCTGATTTTAAAGTAAGGTACAGCATGTCAGTGTGAAGAAATATAGCCTGCTCAGCTCTAGTATCAACAGCCCGGCAGCTTCCACCATGGAGCTAGCCATGCAAGTCATTGTGGTCAGACACAAGGATCCAGTCTACCATCACCACCAGAAAGTAAAGCTGAACTGATTGGGAGAGAAACCACTGATCTCTTCTACCAAATTAAGCTCCACATACTGCACCCAAATCAACCAACCATTCTTTCTACGGACCGTCTTAAACTTGTTGCAAATATTTTCACTTGATGATCCAGATTATTAATGTAAAGATGTTTTATCTCTTATATCTAATGTGACCACTGTTTTCACAGCAGTGTGTTTGTTTGTGTGTGTGTGTGTTAGAGAGAATAACAATAACTTCCTTTCTTTAGCCCCCTGATAAAATCTTGCCCACCCTCTGACCACCCCATCTATGAAAGTCTAGCTCTGCAAATGTTGTGATAAAATTTATTTATTTTTATTTATTTATTTCTTTTATGTTTTTTTTTATCTTTATTTCAGAGCTTCATGTTCAAACCTGGATTATTCTGAAATAAACTACACCTGGTGTATGAGGAAACTACATCACCTGTTGCTTATTTCACCTGAACAATGCAAGACATTTCTTAAACACATTTAAGGTAAGAAATAAACACTGTCATGCTGAGTTTTACAAATATTACACCCATGCTGTGAATTTATATGCTAAAGTTGCACTGATAAATTATGTTACTTGTATTAGACTTAATATGCAATGACCACATGCTAAGCAATCAGTAAGTTTCATCTCTATCTTTTAGGTATATTTCAATATTCACAAGTGCACATTGCAGGCAGGAGGTGAAATGATGAAGTGTGCCAAGCTTATATCACATTTATCATATGTGAATTTTTTATGCTATTTATAAAATGATCAATGAAAGCAGACTGCATGATCATCCATAAGTAATGAGGAATGTGTTAAAGGAGGGGTCATGAGGGAATCAGCTCAGCTTAAGCTACAGTAAGTTTTCTTCCTTCTCTTGCACTGGTTAGTAGTCTTGGTGTGTAGTGATGCCTGAAGGGGGAATATCTAGTAAACTGAAAATATCTTTTTATTTTAATAGTTCTAATTTAAATAAACATTTATCATTATCAGTAATTTTTATTAGAAGGATTATTCACAATTGATGTGTGTCAAAGAGGAATCAACCTTTGGGTGAGCTGAGGCCAATATTATCAAAACATACAAATGAATCTGATCTCACAGTACTTATAGGTCTATCTGTCCCCAGCTGGGCCAAACATGTTATAATTCTGCTGCCTCATTCGGGAAATCCTGTCTGAGGCGAGGGGCTACACACTGAGAGGTGACTGAGGAAATTAGAGAAAACACCAGACTAATAGTTTCACCTCCTCTCCAGACACTTCGAGATATCCCAAGTAATTACCACGTCCCCACAATCATCTGGTTCTGTGAGAATTCCCTCTGAGCATGGCTTCTCAAAGTGTGGCCTTAAAGCCCAGTTGCTACTCTTGGTAATACAGCTGGCAAATGTAACATGAGTTATATACTACTACCTATTTTAATAGGTCCTAATATATTTCTATCAAATCAAAAAACACTAGTTACCAGCAGGGTTCTCTATAAATGCTTAATCCAGTTCTGGACTGTGGAATGAGCCCACCCCAGCTGCTATCAGAGGTGGGGTTCACCCTGGACAAGTCAGCAGTTCATCACAGGGCCAACAAAGAGAGGCAAGTAACTACTGTAAACTGTTAAACCTTAAATGCATCTTTTCGGATTGTCGAAGGAAGCCAGTGTACCTGGAGAGGGCTCACACATACAGTAATAATAATAATAATAATGGATTAGATTTATATAGCGCTTTTCAAGGCACCCAAAGCGCTTTACATTGTGTGAATCCATTATTCATCCACTCCTCACTCATACCTGGTGATGGTAAGCTACGTGTGTAGCCACAGCTGCCCTGGGGCAAGCTGACGGAAACGTGGCTGCCATTCTGCGCCTACGGCCTCTCCGACCATCACCGAACATTCATCCACACATTCATACACCAGCGATGCCAACACTGGAGGCAAGGAGGGTTAAGTGTCTTGCCCAAGGACACAACGACAGATGACTGCGGGAGCGGGAATCGAACCGCCGACCTTCCGATCATTGGACGACCTGCTCTACCGCCTGAGCCACTGCCGCTCAGTAAGAGAGCTTGTAAGTTCTGGTTTTGAATTTTTTATATATAAGAAAGGAAAGTAACAGGAGTTTGATTCAACAGTCTTGGACTGCCTCTTATTGATTTAAAGCCAAGCAACCACAGCTCGGTTATTAGATAAATGCCATTAATGTTACAAGAGTCTTATCTCTTCACACACTTTTAAGTGAAGCTAAGCTAAATAAACCGATATCGATGAACTTCACCTTCAAAAACAGGACTAAATTAATACCTTTTATCTCAGTGTCAACTTCACAGGGATCTGGGCTGCTTTGGAGTGTATTTAGGCAAGACACAATCAACACAGAGAACCAACAGTGTAGCTCAATGATCTTAAATACTCTTAAACAAAGGAAGTACTTATCCATTCTGTGTTGCCACGTACTGGAAAAACAAACCTGTTCAACAAAACGCAGCATGATCCATTGTCATCACTGCCACTCTCAGGCAATGACAGCTTCAATGACACTCTCCAGTAACATTGTTTAGATACAAAGAGAAATACCTGCAACTCCAGACATCCTAACCTTCACATAATCATCCTTTTGCACTTGCCTGATGCAGCTATCTTATATTCTGTGTAAAAGACCTGAGGTTTCTTTAGGTGTCAATACAGTAGCAATATAGAATTATACTAATAAAAAGTGATCAGAGAAACACTTCTGGTCTATTTGCCGATATCGCCAGGAGAGCACAGAATCAAAGAAAAAAAATTGTAATACTTGCACTGCAAAATGCCGGATCTTAACAAAACTGAACAAAACAGCAGAGGAGCTAATGTGTTGCTTGTCAGGAGAATGAAAGAGTTGAAAAAATACACGTAGACTGGTTAAATAAACCCCCATGCCCCCTCCAACACCCTAAAGAGGGTGTAGAGCTGGTCCACTGTGCCACAACCGGGACAAAAACCACACTGTTCCTCCTCAAAGGCAAGTTAATGCGATAATGTTATTGTTGATAAGGAGGTGTATGATATGGATGTTGTAGCAAACAATCTATAACCTATCAATTTAAACTGGCTTTTTCCCAAATAGCAAGGATCATTCCTCTGTACAAATCTGACAACAAACATTTATTCCTCAAACTACAAATCTGGTTCAATACTTCCACTATTCTTAAAGATTCTTGAAAAACCTTTTTCATGACGATCTAGAAACATCCATAGATAAATACCATCTACTTGTTGACAGCCATTATAGTTTCAGAGAAAAAAGATCACTTGCAATATTATATTCAACTGAACATATTACAAACCGCATTAACCAAAAAAAAAAAGATAACCTGGGTTATTCATTAGCCTAAAGAAAGCGTTTGACACAATAGATATTGATTAAAAAACGTGAACTTTATGTTAAAAGAGGAATAGTTGTGAAGTGGATTATTAGTTACTTTGAGAACAATAAAACAATTGTTAACCTAGAAAAACTGCTGCTTTATGTGATTAAACATTGCCTGCGGTGTCCCCCAAGGGTTAGTATTTGGTCCAAAAAACCGTTTATTATATATTATTTACCTTTGTAATGTTCAGATGTTTTAAAACCTGTTTTGTTTGTAGATGATACAAATACTTTTGGTATGGACATGGTTTGTAACAGTATTATAGTATATATAGTAGGCATGGTTTAATACAAATAAATTATCTAAGCAGAACTGAGCAAATTGAAAATAATGTTATTTGGAAATAAAAGGAAAATTTCACAAGCAAAAGCTCAAATAGATGCGGTAGATATTGAAAGAGTAACTACAAACAAATTTCTGGAAGTCATAATTAATGAAAATCCCACTTGGAATCCTAACATAAATCATCTACAGTCCAAAGTTTCAAGAACCATTGCATCAAACAAGGCAACAATTACTGGATTTCAATGCAACCTCTATATATATTCTACAGAAGAAAGCAATCAGGATAATGAACAGAGTTGGCTATGTATGGTCCATACACATTTATTGTTTTTACAGTCAAGGATTTTAAAACTCAGTGATAAAATAGGATACCAAACAGCACAAATCATGTTTAAAGCAAAAACTAATCAATTGCCAGGAAATATTCAGAGCTTGTTTAGCCAGAGGGAGGGAAAATATAATTCAAGGAGATTGTATTACTTCAAAAAGGCAACAGTGAGAACAAGAAGAGCATAAAAGCAGTTCAAGATTATAAACAAATAATTCTTGAGGGATACAGGGAAGATTGTGTTTAAAAAATGAGTAGCTGTTTTTTTCTATTCTAGTAGTTTTATATATATATATATATATATATATATATATATATATATATATATATATATATATATATATATATATATATACCATGGTCTGGGTGAATACTCGATTCTGATTGGCTGGAAGGTGTCCATTAAAATGTGATAATGGACACCTATGAAAGAAGTTCTGGCCAAATAGACTTATTGTTGTAAATTATTGCGCTGACTAAACGGTAGTTGGTAAACGTGGCAACAGAAACCGGGCAGCAGACACCTGATCAGAGCAGCCTGCAGGCTTATTGAATGATGTAGGAAACTATCTGTGGACTTTGACTGTTTGAAACAAAATGCCACATCATCCTCTGGACACACACAAGCTGTAAGAGCTGCACCTCTGAAATGTTTGTGTAACATAACTGCCCACCGAGCTGCAGGTTCTGTGTCAGAGCCTTGGCAACGCGTTACAATGCAATAGTCCACTCAGCCTCTTCTTGTGAAAAACTTACGATTTTACTGGTAAGAACAACATTAACGCATTAATAATTTATTTAATATTTTGTTCTTTCTTAATGGACCATGGTATAAGCGGGAGGCGTCGGACGATTCACGCCTCCGCGTCGTCCATTAATTTATGATAATGGCCACCTCGTCAGCCATTATCCCTTACATATATATATATATATATATATATATATATATATATATAAAACCGTTTTCGGTTAGTTAGGATTAACTTAATTATTTCTATTTGCTAAATGCTGCAATAACGGGAGAAAGAATATTTCAGTGAAGTTTTTATTACTTTCTTCAAAGTCAGAAGTTTACATACATGTCCTCAGTATTTGGCAGCAGTGCCTTTAAACTGTATGACTTGGGTCAAGTGTTTTGTGTATCCTTCCACTAACTTGCTAAGTGTTTGCTGGAATCATGGTCCATTCCTCCTGACAGAACTGGTGTAGTTGAGTCAGGTCTTTAGGTCGCCTTACACACATCTTTTCAATTCTGCCCACAAATGTACTATGGGGTTTGAGGTCAGGGTTTTGTGATGGCCACCCAAAAACATTGACTTTCTGGTCTTTAAGCCAGTTTGTTATTACTTTGGCTTTACGCTTGGGGTCATTGGCCATTTGGAAGATCCATTTGCTTCCAGGCTTCAACTTCCTGGCTGATGGCTTGATATGATGCTTCAGTATTTCCAAATAATGCTCTTTCTTCATGATACCATCTATTTTATGAAGTGCACCCGTTCCTCCTGCAGCAAAATAGCCCCACAACATAATGCTGCCACCTCCATACTTCACAGTTGTAATGGTGTTCAGGTTTACAAGCTTCCCCCTTTTTCCTCCAAATGTAACCCTGGTCATTATAGCCAAACAGTTCCACTTTAGTTTCATCAGACCACAGGGCATGTCTCCAGAAATTAAGGTCTTTGTCCCTGTGTGCATTTGCAAACTGTAATCTGTTTTTTTTTTCTTTTTCTTTTCTTTTTTTTGCTTAAGGAGTAATGGCTTCTTCCTGGCTGAGTGGCCTTTTAGCCCATGTCGGTGGAGGACTCGTTTGATTGTAGATAATGACACACTCTTACCAGCTTCAGCCATCATCTTTACAGGATATTTTAGGTCTGGTTTTGGGGTTGATTCGCATATGTCGAACCAGAATATATTCATCTCTGGGATACAGAACCATCTTCTTCTTGATGGCTGGACGTTCCCATGCTGTCTATTCCTGTGGATAATTGTTTGGACAGAGGAGTGTGGTACCTTCAAGCATCTTGAAATTGCATCTAAGGATGAACCAGACTTGTGGATATCCAGAATTCTCTACCTGATTTCTTGTGATTTTCCCATAATGTCAAACAAGGAATTGTGTGTGTGAGGTGTGTGTCCTTAAAATACATGCACAGGTGTGCCTCCCATTGACTCAAATGTTGTCACTTAACCTATCAGAAGCTCCCAAAGCAATGTTATCATCATCTGGGATTTCCCACATTGTTTGAAGACATAGTAATCTTTCTGTATGTAAAATTCTGGCTTAGAAGAAAGAAATAAAACTTCACTGAAATATTCTTTCTCCCATTATTGCAGCATTTAGCAAATAAAAATAATTTTAGTAATCCTAACTGACCAAAAACAGTAGATGTTTAGTCTGGCTTAATTTCTGACAGTGAGAAAAAAAAAAAAAAGATTTATGTATCTTTTTTACACTGTATACAAACTTCTGGTTTCAACTGTGTACACCAGTCATATGTTTGGACACACTTTCCCATTAGATCGAAAGGAAAGTTTGCCCAAAGAAACCTATATATGTTAATAATATTACATTAAATCCATCATCACATCAATGCATTTTATTTAAAGTCAAACATTTAAACCAGGTTTAGGGACATACGTGTTAAATACATCCAAGTACACCAAAATCCTATAAAAAAAAACAAAACCAGCACAGTATCATTGTCAGCAGGTTGTGACTAGAGGTGGTCACCCCCAGGGTTTGCAAACACAGGGACTTTTGAATGGGCCCTGTTTTCAGGAGTGCATCACACATGTCTATTAATGCATAGTGTGAGTTGCACAAAAGAAGAAAAAAAAAAGAAAAAAGTTTAACACCCACAAATTCGAACAACCACAACCAGCAATTGAAGTGGTCACTGCTTAGGCAGCTCCTGGAATACCAAAACTAAACAATTCTGCTGTCCACAGTGCTGACACAAGAGCTCTTTCAGAGTCTGACTCATGGAAGCCTTATGGATTACATACATCTTAACACACCTGCATCCTCAATTTTCTTTGTATGCACTGGTCATGACAGCTGCTAATGCATAAAATAAAAATAAATAATAAAAAATAAAAAAATAAAATACTTGCCAGATTTTACAAAAAAGAAAAAGGTGAAAAGACAATGGCCATTACCTAACTGCTCTAAATGAGGCGGCGTGGCTCAGCAAGGTAGAGCCGTCGTCTTGTAACCCTCGGGTTACAAGACGGGGTTCGATCCTTGGCCAAGTCGAGCTCGTGTCCAGGTGTCCTTGGGCAAGACACCGTACCCCTAATTGCTCCTGATGGGTCGTGGTTAGCACCTTGCATGGCAGCTTCCGCCATCAGTGTGTGAATGGGGTGAATGTGATGTATGATGTAAAGAGCCTTGGGTATCATTCCTGGTACAGTAAAGTGCTATATAAATACGGACCATTTACCAAACAACGTTTACAACCTAATATGGCAGATCCCACTGTCAGTATAGGACACATACATTTAAGATCATAACCTGCAGCTACATGCCATGAAAGAAAAAAACTCCAATGAGAATAATATTCTCAGCCTGGCCCAGTCTAACGGTGACTCTGCCACTGGTTAAGCAGTGTTGGGGAAGGGAAATGTTCATCACAGCAATCTGCAGAAAATCTAGTGTTGTGTTGTTGGTCACGCCCTCTCTGTCTGGAGAGGTCACAGCAACCCTGCAATCACCCTGTGATAGGCATGGTTGCACTGGTATTGCGTGCCCAACTGTTATTATGTATAATGAATAAAGAGCCAATAAAAATGCCTGAAGTCGGACAAATGAAAGTCAAACTGTAGACTGAAACAGTGTGAAAGACTTTCACCATACAGCAAGAGAAATGCATACATTGAACATGGCTGGTTTAAGAAAAAGAAAATAGTGAAATAAAAATAGGTTTTCAGTCTCTCCTTTTTTTTCCCCTCACCCAGAGGAGAGTAGGCTTGGGCGGTGGGATCTCAAGGTGGTGAGGATGTAGAAAAACAGGAAACCTGGAAGTCTGAGCACTGTTTGTTTCATGTGAGAACATGTTCTTCCCCTGTCCTCTAGAAAAAACAAATATCTTAAAAATTAAATTAAAGAAATGTCAAATAAATATTTCATTAATGAAATAAATAAAAGTAAAAATGAGCAAAGTTTCCTGATGAAAGTGATTTTTTTCACTATTTATTTATTTACTTACTTTCGCCTTTTCCTAAATAAATTGGAGCTAGTTGTTCAAATACTCCCATTTTCCTTTTCTATTTGGGTATTTTATGTTTTTAAGTCATAAATAAATGAAATGTAGTCAAATGACAAGAAATAAAATTAAAATATGTATTTATTTTTTAGTTCTGGGATCCCTGAGAAAAATGTCTCAAAATTAAATCTGAAATTGATTTGTGACTTATATAAGAATACATGAGCTGGTGTCATAGTACCATTAAGGCAGGTAAATTAACAGTTTTGCTAACTCTGCTTTTCACATATTGTTTGGTTTAATGAGTGTACTTGACTAACTTGAAACTTAGTAAAGCCAAAAAGATGTGCTTTGCCAGTCAACCCCATGATCACAGCTCACGTCAAACAAGACATTATCGGAACAGTTCCATTCAAAAGCCTTCTCATCAAATCAAATCAAATCTAATTTTTTTATTGCACATTTCATGCACATGGCAACGCAAAGTGCTGTACACAAATAAAAAGAAATCATGCTGTTATCTGTTATTATTTGATCCTATTTCAGTTGGCCTCCACCTGAGTCTGCAAGCAATTTCTTCCATCTAGAAAATTTCCATACAATTATGCATGCAGTTAACTGCAAATAAACTTCTATTTCAGACATGTGTTAAATGTGACTCAGTGAGGATGCTCTGTAAGACTTGTCAGACAAAAGAATCATTTTAAAGCCAGCAGAAGATACAACTGAAGTACACCTCTACTCTGTAACTGCATAAAATCTACATACAATTTAGAGACTCATTTGTGAAAACACCACTTCAGGTTTAGGGTCAGGGACATAAAAAAGAGAAAAAAAATGAACAAAGGACATCTTGTACATCTTGTATGATTACTTGTCAATTGAAACCGTGTTGCACTCTCATGTAAGTCCTCAAAAGAGGTCCCAACTGGAGGTTTTAGTGAATGCAAAGAGGGCTTATTATGGACTGAGAGGATTGCAAAGACACTTCACAGTCATTTCAGCCAGCACTGGGAGACAAAACACTCATCATAAGGCCTCTTCACCCCACACCAACAGAGAAAAGCAGCACAGTTCAGCCTCTGCAGAAAAACAAAGCTAAAATATGTTACTCTATGACAAAGAAAAGAAATAAAAATCCAATTTTTGTGAGGGAAAATCTCCTTGCAGCTTACTAGATAGATAAAAACATTTTAAGATGAGGACATGCATGCTTTTATTTTTTTTCTTAATAATTACATATATGGTATGTTGCGTCAACTTCCTGTCTTTATAAACTAAAAGCCTCTCATGCAATATGTATGTTGCAAGCATTTGCACCATTTGTTTAAAGAAAGACATTTTTATAGTGTATTCTTAATGAAAATTAATTATGTTTTGATTAAAAAAAAAACAAAAAAATCTATATTTGCTAAGTTTAAAGGACTTGGTTGATTTCAAAACAGCTCAAATTATATACAGAGCAAAAAAACAAAACTTTCCCCCTTGATGTTCAGAATTTTCTCCAGATGAGGCAAAAACCTTGTAAACTCAGAGGAGCAGGCATGTTTAAAATGCCGGTAGTTAGAAGCAACTCAAACTACCACAGCATCTCGGTAAAAGGAGTTAGTGTGTGGAATAAATGCACAGGAGAACAGGAAAATGTTCATCAATGCATAACTTTAAACCGCTGTTTTAACAGTTAAATTAAGCGACTATGTGGAAGAATTGTCCCTCTAATCAAACTGTCTTATCCAATTCACTTTAAGTACATAGCTTTATGAAATGCAATTACTATGTTTTAACATGTTGTACCTTTGTCTGTATTTTTAAAACAGGTTGCTCCTGTAAATAAGACCTTGTGTCTTAATGAGATTTTCTTGTATGAATAAGAATGAAATAAAAAAAGTAACTTTGTGGTTGTTATCATTTTCAGTTGTATGACTAAAATGTTACATGTATATGATGTTTTTTTCTGCCTTTTTTTTCAACTCTAGTGATGGTATAAGGAGGTAGGTCACAGTAATGACAAAACGTCTTTCTACTCCCTTTAAAAAGTCTACTCAAATCATCTTGAGATTTAATTGACACATTTTGTTGTTATCTTCTATTTTTTCCTTTCTATTTTTATTCATTTGTTTGAAACAAAGTAATTGAGAGGACAATTAAGGTATAATATCCAAATATAATGACAAAACTAAAGAGCTGAAAACTAAAGCTGAAACCAATTGTCCCTTTCTGTAAAATGAAAAGAAAGGAAAAGAAAACACTCCTGCAGGCTAACAGCATGAACAACATGAAGTATGAGGGGCCATTTGAGACATTCAGAATTACCTTCTCACAGACACATGTGAAAAAAAATCGATACACTAATCTCCACAGGTATTTTAAATGTCCCCAAAATGCATTCCATCAAGTGTGTCTTCCTTTTGAGGACCTCCTGAACTTTAATGTGCACAACAACAGTGTTCAAACAACATCTATACCCATGTTTTATACCATCAGATGCGCAAGGGGTAGATAAACAATGCAATCATCACTGGAAAATGCTTGTTGGCCATTAGAAAAATACATAGTAATTTAATTTAGAGGTTCAACATTTTTTTAAACACTTAGATTACTTTGATAAATCTCCCATTTCACTATTATTATTTTCCTTCCTGAATCAATGCGACAATGTACACTCTTCAGCAGATTAAATTTTATATATAAGTAGGAAGACTGGCCTGGTTATTACATAGTCATCTCAGAATTCTGCAGGCCGAGTTGTGAAACTATTAGATGTTTTACATGCCTAACAAGTAATTGTGTTCTCCAAATATCACATGTATGTTATACATGTGTACCTAATGCAAAAAAAAGATCAAGTTAATGTACTTAAAGCAAACACATAAAACAGTATGCATTTTTTTCCCTTCCTTTTGGTCAAAGAAGCTTCTCTGTTGGTTGAGTGTAACATTTGCAAACCACATGTTGGCCTGTGCAGAGGTCATAGGGGTCACGAAACACTAAAATAGGTTTTAGTGAATGTAATCAGCCTGTGTCTCAGTACAAAAGTTATTTATTGTCTATATAAATAAATTTGGCAGATTAAGTCACTAATTATTTTTCAAATTTTTCAAATTCCCCAAACAAAGTTTCCTTCTATGACTACTCTATGACTAAATGAATACTATTTAAATGTTGATATAATAATCTCAGTGTTCAGTGTGCTAAAAATGGCAATAAAAGTTGGACTGAAAGTTATGAAGCTGCTGCTCATCAGGTAGTTTTAGCAACTAGCCTCACAAGCTTTGGTGACAATTTAATGAATGAGCCATGGTGAATGTTCCAAATGACCAGAGTTGATATCCAGTTGCTAGGAAGTGACACAGCGTATAAAACAAAACTCAACTGCAGCTTCCCAGAAATAAAACTTGTGAAGTGTGGTTTTTCAGCCTCAGGATGCTGCTGAGCAACAACTCCAGAAATGCGCACAACAAATGTAAATATGCCATCAGAGAGAATCAAGAACACTTTTGTTTTTTTTAATCAGAAAGTTATAGTGCTTCCTTAACAGAGATGTTTTTAATGATTTTTTTATGTGCATTAAAATAACTTAAATGTATATTGTTTAGTGATATGATTACAATGTTCACATAATCAGAATTCTAAACAATCACAAATCAAAACCAAAAAATTTGATTCCCATTAAGAACATTAATGATGAAAACAAAAGAAGTGCATCGATTGCTAATTCAGTAATTTTACAAAAATGTCGATATCAAAGTACACAATATCACCTTAGATGACATCATACTATGAAAATTGTTGAAACAGACCACAAAAGATCCCATAGACACCCAACATCATTGTTATTCTTGTTATAGAGACACACCTACATTGTAAACTCAAAATATCCTGTCCAGAAACACATCATGTCTAAACACAAAGTGGCGAATCAGAATTGGCAGGAAATTTAGCTTTAAATAAAGATTCTGTCTTTAGGTGGAATGTTCAATCAGATTAACAGCGATGGCTGGACCCACTTACTAAATCTTAAACTCAAACTAAAATGGTACACAAGTCATTTGGTCAGGGTGAAAACCTGTATCAGATGTCAGGTAGCAGATTTTAGTGTTGAACAGTCATCAATACCCACTGGAACATGTTTTCACTGCAGAATTTAAAATATGCAACTTATGCTTTTTATAGAATAGAAATACTTTATTAATCCCTTTGGAGAGTCCTCAGGGTAATTTGGGTATTTCCCTACCTACCTAAATAATTTAATTTTGTGTGTACAAAAACTGCATATATAGTACTATGCATAAAAAATATATTTTATTTTATTTTATTTATTTATTTATTTTTTAATGGGGGGGATCAGTGTATGTTTTCAGTGGTGAGTATTAGGATAAAAAAAAAAGCACATAGATTGATTTTTTTGTTTTTTCTAATAAAGACTAAAATGAAATATGCATGTTTCCTTTTACAGGAACTAAAAAAAGTTTGAAAATGGCTTGTTTTGTTTTGGTTTTTGCTTGCTAATGATTCTTTGATTCAAGGACTTACATGGTCAACAGGTTCAGATCATAAAGGGTGCCAGAATATCCAAAGCATTTTACTTTTTTGGACCCTTCTTTTTGATACTCAGTCTTTCAAGCCAGCCCTATAGGGTGGAGCTTGACACACTGATTGGTTGAAAGAATTGTCACTTCCCATGCAACTTGGCAGTAAAAACAGAGCAGCAACACTCCCATGTTTAAAGGATTTCCTCCTCTAATAATAAATAAATGCTTGATTGTTGATCGACGCGCTTGACCGAAATGCTTGATTAGAAAATCCAATAACCCAAACATTCACTGATCTTCTCTGTGTCATAGTTGTCACATAGCTGAAGTGAGTATAAGATGCTGGACTGATGCAGCAGAACACATCCAGGTTGCTGATAAGAAATTATGTCTAAGTACAAAGATGGTTCTAGGTTCAAGAACAGCTGGTTTTTAAACGAAAAATAAGAATTTAGTTGATGGAAGGTTAGAATGGTCTAAGTGACTAGAGTACATTAATTGCTCCACTAAAATATTCAGGTTCAATCGATTGCAGTCAGTCAACTAATGGTTGACATTATCTCTGTGAAGCTGACTCAAGTAAGAAAAACAGAGGAAGGATTTGCGATCAATGAAGAGAATTCACATCCAATATTTTTTTTTTCATTAAGTACAAGTAATTTTCCCATTTCAGTACAAAGAAATATTAAACAGATAAAGATGGGCAGCTGCCTTTTAAGGTGACACTACATTAGTATCTTCCATTGCTGTCTTTTCTTGTAATTTTTGTTTAGCACTCATGAGGCCATAATCACCACCAGTATGCAGATAGTGATAGAAAAGCATGCTGCAGTTCACATTCATTGTAAACACACATTCACACGTAATTATCATGAAGAAAAGGATGAAATATTTTGTTGCTTAGAAACACAGCATCACTAGAAAGCCACCCCTCTGGTATGCTGATGAAACCCTGGACTGTTTGAGATTGAATAAGTTTATAAATCCTTACCCATGACAGCCGAGATTTCAGAAGTCTTCCCTCTCAAAGTTAAAGGACAAATCTGGCAGCTGGTTCATCATTTTTGTGAGACACCATGTTCTTTTCTAGTCTTCTTATTACTGGACAAGTTCTTAAATTTCATAAAGAGGTTTAGATATCCACTTTGAAAATACCCTATATATTTTTTAATTGCTAGCTTTCCTCAACCACATCATTCATCACCAGTATTAGCACATGGCTGAAGTTGTAATGTAACAATTACACTTGTAATTTGTTTAGGTTGTAAATACAGGTTAAGGTTTTTATCTCTGAACTGATGCTTAATTGGTAATATCTGAAATGAAATATGTGAAATATGAAATATTTGCCCAAATTTCCCTGAGGGCTCTCTGAAGGGATTAATAAAGTATTTCTATGTCCATAAATAAATAAATACATACATACATACATAGCACCGCAGCCTCACAGCAAGAAGGTCGCTGTTTCGAATCTCGGCTGGGGGGAGGTTCGAACCTTGAGGGCGGTGGCCTTTCTGTGTGGAGTTTGTATGTTCTCCCCGTGTATGCGTGGGTTCTCTCTAGGTACTCTGGCTTCCTCCCACCGTCCAAAGACATGCATGTTAGGTTAATTGATGACTTTAAATTCTCCCTAGGAGTGAGTGTGAATGGCTGTTTGTGCCCTATGTGTTGGCCCTGCGATGGACTGGTGACCTGTCCAGGGTGTACCCTGCCTGTCATCTGTTAATGCTGGGATAGGCTCCAGCTTACCCACAACCCTTAATGGACTAAGCGGTTCAGAGAATGAATGAATAAATAAATAAAATTAACCAATAAATTTATCATGAGGCAATTTTGGCAAAAATTTGAGATTCATTAATTGAAATAATGTGAAACTAAACATTGACCTTATGTCAGGTTGCTAACAACCTGTAATGTATGAAAGAGTATGAAAATCCAATGGTGGGAATGGTCATCAGGAAACAAACCAAAACACATAATATACGGTTAAATTTTTTTTATTTTATTGGTTAGTTATTTATTTATCCCCCTAGAAAGGAAGAAGACTAAATAAGTTGTTATTCTCTAGCTTTATTTAGCAAAAGCTGTATATGGGAGGTCATAAGAGCACTTTCTGATTTTCAAACTGTGAAATGACAGCTAAGATTTATTCCATCTTCAACAGCCCAGAAGGGGTAGATTTTTTATCATTATTTCTTTGACTTCTGTACAATTCCTCTTTACATGCTCTGCAAGTTTCCACCAAACAGCAGTTTTCCAGCAGAGATCCCTTCTCACCTAGTGACCAGCTCACAGCTAGAAAAACTGTTTTGACTGCTAAGAGAAAAGTCTGTGAATGTATTCTTTAAAGATACACCAATCTGTTATATTTACAAAAGTAGTGATGCATACAGTCACTTGTGGTATTAAATCGGGACATACAATTGTACAGCAACAACAATAGAGACTAAATTAAACTTTGTTCATAAACTAAATATACCCAATGAGTTCTGTCAGTCCATTACAACAGCCTGGAATCACATTTCTTCCACCTCATTCAGCTGAAGGGGATGTTAACTTCCTTGGAGCTGTCCATCAATACCTCTTTCCTCCTGGTTTTAACTCTAGTAAAAAAAGTTGTGCTGTGTTTAAATACCAGGTTATCATTTATTCAGCTGTCAACCCAGGCCAAGATGACTCAGTGGGAGGTACAAGTGAAGTCTGCCATTGTACAAATCTTCAGGCAGTTTTTTGTCCATTTGTGTGAAACAGCTCAACTGGAAAATGAAACCATTTTGGACTGTATAAAATGATGGTTGTTTAAGATACTGTACATGAGGTTGGTAGTAAATCTGGTAAAATCCCTAATCCCAGTAATTTTGTAATGCTTAACAGAAATCTCTGCATTGCTCTGGTTACTGTGAATTATGGGATGTTCAATCAGAAAAATCAAAGGTTATTTTTCTAAAGTATTGGAAAGCTTGTCTGTGGTCAAATTTCATTCAGTTGAACCTCCTTAACAAGCAATATCCTTCCTGCTTATCACTTTAGAAGTTCATATTTCATAATACAGTCCACTTTATTACCCATACAATACACCTGAAGAGGAATTGTAACTATTAACCTCTATTTAGAAATATAAATACATCCATTTTAATTTTTGGACTAATTAATTACTATGAAATACTTAATGTACACTTAACTGTTTTAAATCTGTTATGATAACAAGAATCAACAACACTTGAGGCTCCAAACGTTGGCTCTTTTTTATCTATTCAATCAAGATGATCCCACACTGCTTCAAAAATGATGAGGTCCAGGCTTTTAGTGAGAATTTCTCACTCCGTAAGACTTGCTACTAATTTTCAGCCTAGTTATTGTGTGTTTTGTCTTAATTCAGCATTTTCTCCTCATTTCCTTTTCTTCACAATGGCCACTCGGTAGCCATTCTTCAAAAAAAGACCATTTTCAATGAGGCTTTGGTGAACAGAAGATAGATCATATGAAGGGCCAGGTTGCTTTCACAGGTCCTGGAGGTCTTTACTAAGATGGTTTTCAGTTTCCTAAGGACATCACTTTCAGATACTTGTACTTTTGTCCTCTGTTTTACTAGAGTACATTTACACCAGGACAGTCTGCTAGACTTGGTCCAATTGGGGATTTGGGTCAGTTGGGGGGTGTAATATTCTTCCGGACCAAGAGTGAGTTCACGCTGCACAACTCAAACTAATCAGACCTTTTAAATAATGTGTTTCACACTCTGCCAGAGTTGGAGCTGCACCAAGAATTACTGAAGCAGAAGACAAGACACACAACGAACAGGAAAGTCGTTTATCTGTTGGATAATGCAGAACCACATCAGTGTCTAGTATATAACGGCTAAATATGGAGCTGAATCAGATCCTAGCAGTCTTAGGTTGATCATACTTCTTTCTAAACTTTCCCTGAATTCTTCCACATCTGAACGAGATTTATTTCTCTCTTTCAGAGCCACCTATCTACCCATATACACTTATGTTTTGGTTGTGTTTACCCTAATGCCATGTGCTAAACCCACAATGCATTTGGTTGTGTAGTCTGCCTCCTTTTTGTCCACCTAAGCAAACTGAGACCTGCATTGTATTCACACCCAAGCGGTGTGAATGCAACCCTAGCGTTTTTGTTTTTTTTTGTTTTTGTTTTTTAAGGAAACTGCACTTTGGGAATCCAGATCATTTAATATCTTTCAAACTGTGTTTGTGATGTGTAGTTTCAACCTTTGTGTTAGATGTTAGTTTTATGCTTCTGAGTTTCATAGCTGATTATTAAGTAGAACTGCAGCCAATTCCCAAAGAAAAATTCTGTTAAACTGGGTTTGAGCCGTAGTTCTCCAGCCTTTCTGATGGTCTTTCAGACTACTAGAAAGTCTAATTCATGGGTGCCCAAAGTAGAGCCCATGGACCTATTTTGGCTCACCAGCCCATTACATCTGGCCCGCCAATTTGATTTTAAAACTATTTAGAGTATGTCACATTTGATAGATTGACTCACACGTCAAACTTACCTTATCAGTGAACCAGATGCAGCCTATTATTGACAGGCTGGTATGCCCAAAGATCAGCTTCATGTATCCTACTAGTGTTATCAATTTACCTTGTTGAAAATGCATTGTTTGTTGTTGATGAAATTTTGTAGCAGAGGCTGTCTAGGACAAAATGCATTTTTAGCTCTTACACACACTTCTGAAATCATGCATATGTAACATAGTTAAGTAGGTTTAGGTTAAATCCTGCTAAATGGGGGAAAACAATGCCACCTGCTGTTGTAAAATGTACCTGCATCCCTTAGCGTAATAGTGACAGCAAGGAATTATCCTCAAAGTAGCAGAGGATTCCCTTGAGGTAAAGTACAGATGGATGTCCGTGGACAATATTAATATAAACTCACTGAAAAGTGCACCGAAATGAAGTTGGCTTCCTTTTAGTTTTATATTATGTGTTTCAGAGTAATTTCGCCATTGTTTTGTTAAGTAATGACTTGGGTTTGGTGTGTTTTATTGGTGGTGAAAAATTTGGGTTAGGCTAGCTAACATTAACATGTGCTGTTGTCTGCACGAGGTGACATTCCTCTCTGTCTGTTACTGATGATGGTATGTTACAGTATGAAGTTTGATTGTTTTAAGATGAAATGTTCCTGTGGTTATTTATTGGCCCTGTATTTTGAAGTTGACAAATGCTTTAAAATGAAAAATGCTGAGAAAAAGGGTAACAGTTCGGTGATAAAATTGATAAAGATTTTGTAATTTTTTTTATTTATAATTCTAGTAATTCTGGTAAGCTGAAAGAAACAGCATAATTAATTCAATTGTATTTTATTTCATTTATATGACATCAGATCCATTATACGTACAGTTAACTAAGTACTGTAAATGTTTTGTTTGTGAAAAATGGGTAATCCTCAAAGTAGTAGTATTTGTATAGGTTGTCCTTCATATATGTGCATTGGGTTTTAGTGTGTGAATTTTCACTAGTATGTATGCAATGTTACTTGTGTGTGTAAATGACAGTTTATTTTATGTTCATGTGCAAGTGATTATAGTAGTATGCATGATTTCAGAGGTGTGTGTGAGTTAAAAATGCATTTTGTCTTATATTGCCCCTCATAATTTTGCACTATAGCTACAATTTAGCACCTGCAATTATTATTTATTGTCCTAAGCATGCATTTATTGTTATATTTACCCAATAGTCAAAAGAATTATGATTTTCATTTATTTCTGTTTTATTCTTAAAATCACTGTTTGGACCATGGCTCACTGGCACTTTTCACTTTGGCCTTTGGAGGCAAAAGTGTGGGCACCCCTGGTCTAGCTGATTAGAAACATAGTATAGAGAAATCGGGGGTGCTTAAATAGGAGTGTGTACTGTGTTTTCATCTGTGATTATTCATATATAATTTTCATGATTGTCGCTGTCTCAAAACTATCACTGTAAGTTTTACTCAAATGTTCCTTTTATGACATGAAAAAAACGACATTAAGAAATTATGATAAATAATATTTATATGATAAATAAATCACACAAGCAGCAAAACAAATTGCTTCAAGTGAAGCTCAGCTCATCTTCCTCTTCAGCAATTAATTTTAGGATATTTACTTTATTATTATTATTATTATTATTATTATTATTATTGTCTTCTCTTTTTTTGCCATTTCTTCTTTAAAATCAGAGAGTATTCTCTTTCTTCTGGAGTAATTTTGACAGCGTTTGACAAGAAAAGCTGTCATCTAACTTCTTACGAATGATACCTACACAGTGTCAGTGATAAACAGTAGAAATTTATTGAATGCACACTCTAGCATTAATCTTTCACTCCCCATCTGCCTTGTCTTCCTTTAACATTTGTCATCTTAAAAGGTAGAAAACAAGTGCCACTCAATCAGCGTGTCCTGAAGGAGAACAGAAATTAATTTCCATGTCAAAAGGAAAAAAATTAACTGCAACATACTGATCCAGCAGTAACTTGATATATTAGTGGTTTTATATCTGATTATCTGTGATTGAAAGCTTTACTGGATAATCTGTCCTCATATCCCAAAACTGTCCTTAAATCTTAAAGTCCTGCAGCATGGTTGCTAAAAAATAACAGTTTCAATCCTCTTTGTACCTCTGTTCATATCAGCTGGTTCCAAAAACAGATCTAGCCACTTGACTCTACTCCAACCCTTTTCCTTAGCTGGGTACTTTTAAGATTGGTTTATTATTGGCAAATGTATTGTGGGCACAATTTATCCTTAAAAGCCCTCAGAACATTATGATGGACTGCGGTCATGTTTGGGATTAACCCTGCCTCTAACCTGGTGGTAGCAGGAATCTGCTTCTTGCAACCCTAATAGGATAAAGCAGGTATGGAAAAATGAATAAACAAATTATCTTTTAAGTATTATATAAATTCATGAGAGGGCTTGGTAAATAGTTAGAGCTCGCACTAGCACACAGCAAAACACACCCGGACTACCACATACCAAACTGATAGAACATATTTTTAATTCTCAAAAACAAAGATTTACCTTGTCCGTATTTCTGCTGCAAAGAGCTGGTATTAATCTTTCATTTAGGCATTTTCATATCACCAGAAACACCCAGGGAGTGCAGATCTCCACCAGCCAGTATGGTAGGACTGGGCAATATATCGAGTTTTTTTAAATATATTGTGACTTTTTCACTCGCGATATAGAAAAAGAAAATATTGTTTCTATTGAGATACCTCTTTTTGAGTTAATAGCATCTAATCTTTTTGAATTTTGGATATTTTGCCTCTGGTTCTGTAAATCTTGGTCATAATGCGACAAAACTTAGAATTTTGGAATGTGTGAGATAAGTACTTTCAGTAGATGTATTGTTTGTCCGTGTGGACACATGGATTCATAATTTGTGTTTACATTTTTTTTTTTGGACTTTGTGTACCTGGTCTTTTAATTGTTTGTTGTCCTGACCATGTTTGGTGGTCATAGTAATAGTTATGAGCTTTTAGCTGAGATTCTGGACTTTCTGTGGATACCACACAGACACACCCATAAAACCGGATGTTAACCCTTTAACTCCAGGTAGTGGAGGGCGCAAGAGTGAGAGCTAAACAGTTCAGCTAAGAATGCAAAATTGGAGAATTTATATGTAAGAAATCTGGATAATGAACCACTAAAGGTGCATGGATGAAAGTTATTGTGCATATTGTGAATATTTATCTCAACTCACAATCTAGGTCTGAAATTATAATCCTGCATTTTATCTGTTCACCTGAGGGCTGATGTTCATCAGATATTGTTCTTTCTGTGTTTAGAAGGAAGGCAGCTTCATACAGCTTGAAATTCATCCTGCTGAATATTTTTATTTTTATGCTGAATTGGCACATTGTCAAAACAATCCCCTTCGGGGGTGGTTCTAGGGAGTGCTGGAACATTAGCAGTTCTAAAAAAAAAAAATCCTGGCAATATTTTGTATAACAGGAAACAAAATACTGTTTTTTTGGTTTTGTTTTGTTTTGTTTTTCTTGTAAACACCATGGAGCAGCAAACCAACAGATGTCAGCAGGTTTCTCACGATCCCAGTGTTAGACACTGAGGGACAAAATCTATTATTTAACTAAGTCTTAAAATGGAAAACTTTAACACTTTGTTCATCTGTCTTTACAGGTTTGCAGCCACTGACAAGCTGCCCGCAGTTTTTATTGCTTCTTATTTGTCTTACCCTGTGCAGCTCCAAACCCCAGATCACATTTCTCACATCTGCTGACACATGTCTGCAGAAACCCAAGAAATAAATATGTGTTTCAGAGCTGAAAATAATAACCTTCTGTGGAGCTGGAGGGATTGGATGAAATAAGAGAATCAGACAATGAGACATTTTCTTGGAGAGATATTGGGGATTCAGAATTTTTTTAGCAAATCAAAATAAAAGGATGTTTCTTCCATAGGAAGAGGTCTAAATATGTTAAGGCCACTGTCTTAATACACATTCACTTTATAATATCAAAACAGCAGCCAATGGCCTTGGTAAATGTCAGGACATTGATGTGGCTTCACAGGAAAAGTCTCACAAAGAATTCCCAATTAATATTTAATACTAACAGAGCAGAAAATCTTAGATCAACTGAAACAGGATATCTGGGAGTTATCAGATAATTGTAATAATCTGATGTGTTTACATGCGCTTCTGAAATATGATATTCTAAAAATCCATGTCAACATTTACCAGTCTATTATCAGATTTATTACGTTGAACATACAGTATGTGTATGGTGTCATCACTTCCTGTTTCAAAACATCGAATTTTATCGAACATGACGCCATCAACAGTCTTGCCATTAGTTGTCCAGATGCTAATAAGCCTGCAAAATGTGTGAATGCTTTACTTTGTTTATTCTTTAAGAAGAGGAAATGATGGTTGCTTAGCCTACAACAAGCATCTTCCCCTGTTTTTCAGAATGGATTTTTCTGCAACCTCTCTGTAAAAACCCTGCTTGCTGTATGCGTATTCGGAGTAAGGACGGGCGAGAGAAAGCAGTGCTCAAAGATTTCACAGATGCACATTGGAGAGAGAACGTCGGAATGTCTCAGAGAGCATTTATGAAACTGTGATCTGATGAGGATGTCATGAGCCCTGAAGAGACAACAGGGTTTTCCCTTCTTGGAGCATGCAAGTCGTCTCCTCCTCATTCCAGAAATGACTCTTCGCTCTGCTGCTGCACTCATAGTAGGATTCTTTTGCACATATGTAAAAAACATGAAATAAATCAGATATACATGCAAAGATATCAGGGTATTAGGAAGAAATCTAGGTGTGTAAATCTGATTTCTCATAATCTGATACTGGCAGTTATCTGATAAAAGATATCAGAATTATCTGATAACTCCAGAATTCAGGTTATGATCAGATTTATAACCATACATCAACCACGTCTGCTTAGTGACCACTACCCACCTGTTCTCTGCTGCATTTCATTAGTTTTTATTTAGAAGTTCAGATCTGCATTTGGTTATTTTACGCTGAAATCTTAACTTTATTTCTTTATCTGAGCTTTTTCCTGCTGTTTTTATGTAATCAGTTTTATCTTTTTTGATCTTTGTTTTTCTAATGCACTTGTATTTTTTTTTTTCTTCCCCTGCACCTTCCTGTAATGTTTTTATGTTGTATGTAAAGCACTTTCAATTGTCGTGTACATGAAATGTGCTATACAAATAAATTTGCCTTACCTTACTTCAGTTATTTAGAAGGAACACTGGGTGTTTACAATCACTACCTGACTGATCAAATTTAGATAGTCAAAAAATATCATTTTTAGTTGAAGTCATGTAAAAGAAGCACACTCTGTGGGATTGGTAATGTTGAAGCAGAGCAGCATACTTTTATCTAAGACATCTGCACTCTTTTGATAAAGTTAATCATTATGGAATTACAAGGTCACTTATTGTAGACTAAGGAGGCAGGCAAGTGATAAACAATGACTACTGAGTGACAATGAGTGAAAATCTGTCTTCAGACGCATGAAATCCACATTCACCATTAGAAACATGCCAGGTTTTGATCATAGATACAACAACAGCTGCTAATCACCTTCCAGAAAAGCTGCATTCCCAGTAATTAGCAGGAATTCACTGTACACAGACACAGTGCAAAATAGAATTTTCCAATCATTCATTTGCTTGGCTTTTTTTCTTTTCTGCACTCCTAAAGGATTTAAGTGCATATGGAATTCTGCATAGAACAAAGTCTCACAGGCACAGCTGGACAAGTTCAGTGAACAAGGCTGAAGCCAGCAGTTCAGTGGACTTGAACACAGCAAAGCTCTCAACATGAGAATGACTTTGTAAATAGGGATTACTGCAGTCAAAGCTTACCACAGAAATGTTTGATAGGAGAAATACACAGCTTAAGATCAATGGAGCACAACAGCTTTGTTGCTCACAGTGACAGTGTTAGATCAGCAAAGGTACATTTTCCTTATTGTGTATATTACCATATCATGGCATTAAACATTTTAAATAGCTAATGGTATATGTAGCATTGTTCTAGCAATAGAAAAAAAACAAAGGTTTAGCACCTCCATACTTTGAGGACAATACTAATTGCTGTGCTAGTAAATAACCACATTTTATCTATTCATTTTTATACTTCTTTTGATGGCTGAAGAAAATATCCAGTGCTGTAATAAAAGACTCAAGTCATCTTGCATGCGTTAATGTAAGCAGCACTGATCACATTAGCTCATTCATATAAGGACAATAATTGAAAAAGAAAAAGGCTGTTGCCTTCTTTCATTTCATGACTTATTCAACATGAAACAAAAACATAATCCTGCTTCGGATGATTAAAAACTATGTTCTCATTGTGAGACTGTAATAAACAATGTTTCATTCAAACGGGCCTGCAGAGGTTTCTTTTAATCTGCAGAGCATGAAAGTAACCTGTGTTTTGTTGTTTCACTAAATTTGTTTACAGATGATCAAATCAATGCACAAAGTTATATATTGTACAATATTCAAATACCATGAAAAAATAATTAGTGTGGAAAAAAACAGACATGTTCTTTTGTATTCCGCTGAAGCACTATAATCTTGTTTTATGGGTCTTATTGGTGTGTGTGTGTGTGTGTGTGTGTGTGTGTGTGTGTGTGTGTGTGTGTGTGTGTGTGTGTGTGTGTGTGTTTGGAGGGGTGGGGGTCTTTGGGAATTAGACACTTTCTAGAGAAATTCCCTAGAGGAAGAAAAGAGAACATTCAGAAAATGATGGACACAGCTGAGACTGGCCTTGACTTTTTTATTTTCTTTTTCAGGATCTTTATGTAATGTCTCTGTTAATCTTACCTCATCATTTACCTTTTTTTATACTTATTTTATACCTTTCCTTCCTGCTGCTAACACTTTTGTAAGTAAACATGTAAAGCACTCTGCCACTGCTTAGAAACGTCCTTTTTAAATAAAGTTTACTACTATTATTTCAATTAAATCTCTTAGTTAAGTTAAAACGTTCATTTTAAATAAATCTTTTGTGAAGATTTAAGTTTATTATAAACATTTGTTTTTTCTACTTAACATTAATGTTTCAAATAAAGAAACATTTTCCTTAACCTGGAAGAAAAATTTGAAGAAAAAAAGCTTGACTGTGCGAGATTCTAGATGTGCAATCTGTCAAATAATCACAACAAATGGTTCTTAACACATGAATTGGATCAGTTAAAGGTGTGGTAATTCCTGAAACTGAATGAAAATTTCCAGACAGCAGCACTGATCTTCAGGTTGTTATGTTTTATTAAATGTAATCCAACTGGTAAGAGGGCAGTGGGAACAGGAGCCCTAAGTAAAGGTTTACACATCAATGCACACCATGGCACATTAACTAGATCTATTCTTACTTCACAACCTCCTCATTATTACACTAAGAGTCAAATAAAACCTAATAAACCATGATGTGGGCCATAACCCAGCATGCAATTGGGTTGCCAGACTTTTAAACTAATTTAATAGAGGAGTTATTGCATTGCCTACAATCCCTATATCATTGATCTTTGGCTGTTACACAAAAGAAATATGTGATCAGAACTTAGTGGGTGATTTGATTGGAAAAAATGGTAGAAATAAAAAACAAAGTTCCCTAAAAAGGCTATACAAGAGCTGACAATTGATCACTTTTGCTTTCTTAATTCTTGGTGTCGTAGATTCATCAAGGTGTTGGAAACATTCCTCAGAGATTTTGCTTCATATTGACATGACAGCATCACACAGTTGCCGTTGGTTTGTCGGCTGCACATCCATGATGAGAATCTCCCGTTCCACCACATCCTAAAAGTGCTCTGTTGGATTGAGATCTGGTGACTGTGGAGGCCCTTCTAGCAAAGATAAGAAACCAGTTTGAGATGACATGGTCCATTATGCCACTGGAAGCAGTCATCAGGGCTCGGGGATACTGTGGTCATAAAGGGATGGTAACAATACTCAAGCAGGCTATGGCATTTAAAAATGCTCAGCTGGTACTAATGCCCCATAACCACCAAAGGGATCTGGCTTGGTACAGGGTGGGTCAGTACACAGTTCTTTTGCTTTTCATCCAGCAAAAACAAGGAAGGGTGTCAGATTGTTTGATCCACTGACTGTTTCTTGAAATGCGACACGGTAATAAGAACAAGGCAGGAACAGTGTAATGTATAAATATACTGTTAATTTTCTGTTGTTCAAAGCTTCATGTCAATAATAAAGAACACAAACTACTGGACGTCGTCCATTCTTGTGATTTCTGTGTCACTTTCATTATCCTTATAATTCAAAGTAAGGCATTGCGCTGCTAAGACTAGACTGTTGTTATGTTGTCCTTTCAGGTCTTTCTAAAAAGTCCAGACAGCTGCAGTTAGTCGAGAACACTGCTGGATTATATATTTCCAGTCTTCTTTACACTGGCTTCCTGTCTGTCAAAGAATAGACTTCTAAATCCTGCTGTTAGTTTACAAAAGACTGAATGTTTTAGGGCCAAAATACTCTCAGGATCTTCTGGTTTGTTATGAACCAACCAGATCCCTCAGGTCATCAGGGTCAAATCTACTTTCTGTTCCCAGAGTCAGAATTAAACATGGAGACGCAGCATTCAGCTTTTTTGCTCCTCACATGAGAAATAAATTCCCAGAAAACTGCAGGTCTGCTGAAACTCTCATTTGCTTTAAATCAAGATTAAAAACTTTTCTATTTGCTGCCTTTTATCAAAACAACTGTTAAAATCCTCACACTGGAACTGTTGTTTAATTCTGCTTTAACCTTTTCTTTTTTTAATAAAATTTCTTTATTTTTCAAAGTTTGCAAAGTTTGTGTTTGATGTATTTTTTAATCTTTCTTCTTCTGGACCCCGTTGTAATGCTTTTACTGTTTTAAGTAAAGCACTTCAAATTTTCTTTTACATGAAATGTGCTTTACATATAAACCTTCCTTGCCTTAGATGTCACATCATTACGTAGTTGACTCATCTTTCACTGTTTGAAATATAACCCGCCCATACCAGGTATGGATACAGCTGGCTGTGAAAACAACAGAGATCAGGATTTGTTGAACCAAACTGTCCAGAATTGGACCTGTTAGTGGAAACAGAACTTAAGGAGCCCAAAGTGTGACAAGAATATATCCCCCACACCATTACATCACCACAACTTGAATCACTGATATAAGGAAGGATGGAAACATTATTTAATGTTTACACCAGATTCTGACCCTACAATGCCTTTCTCTTTTTCTTTTCGACCCTTGGTTTAAACTTTAACAAGGTATCTTGGCCATGTCTGCAAGCCTAAATGCATCGAATTGCAGCCATGTGATTGGCTGATTAGCTATTTGTGTTAACAAGCAATTAAACAGATGTACCTAATACAGTGGCCGGTGACTGTATTTGTCACTGACTGTTGCTGAAGTCAGTGAGCGATATGTAGGTCATTCAGACACTTCTGGGACAGCAGGAGAGAAAAAGTGAATGAGGAAGGCCAATCTATTGTGTGACATACTAGCCTTTCAAGTTTTGACAATCCCAAGCTTGTCTCCACTGAGATACAGCTGGATTTCCCCATTTTCTCTTCTATTATCCCTCATGCTCTCTCCTCGGTCCTTCACATCAACCACATCAACCAAGTCTATTACCAGCTTTCCCTGTTAGCTCCCTGGATACACTGGTTAATAACTAACACTCGTCCTAAGGGGCTGGACTGAAAGCTGGGTGTGAATTTAAGTGGTGTGGGTGGTCGCCAAACTGATGCTCTGAGATCTGCTGGACTGACTTTATTTTTTTCTATCATTTTAGATTTTACTTTACAAATGGTCTCAACATCCAAATGTAGCACAGACAATGCTGGATACTTTAGCTCAGCTTGGCTTCTTTTCAGATCATACAATCAAGTATACTTTCAAGTAAAAAATAAAAAGGGCACAAATGAATTTTGGGAAAATTTCCTGTTCTCTCCCATGGACATTTTCAGATATGATCCAGACTTAGTATGGGCGGCAAGAAAAACTCAAACACCCAAAAAAATTTTAGTGACTGAACATTTGAGCTATTGGGAGGATACTGAACTTTTTGTGAACCATTTGTTTATAGTTAGAGATGGGAAAGGTATTGCGTGAGTCAGAAGTTACTAGAATATTGTGAAACAATGTTTAAAACAGGATTCTACAAATGGATTAGTGGATCAGTATCCAACACAGGATGCTTAGGGGAATTTTTGTGTAATTAAAAAAAAGAAAGAAGTCATTTTGAGCCAGCCATGAGAAACAAGTTCCACCAAAAGGTGCAGGATGTGTGTCTATATTTATGAATTGTGTGAGTATAAAATGTGTGCGCTTTGAACTGAGACTCAGACTCTTCATGGATTGTATGTGCTGTGCTGAGTCTTTGGATATATCTGCTCTTGCTCATGTATGGTTTAATAAATACTTAGTGGCTGAAGATATTGTGTAGTTTCCTTCCTTCCAAATCAACAAACTTGGTGGGGTCTCCAGAGAGAATAAAGAGGTGAAGTCTTGAATCCCAACACTATCAACTCCACATCTTTCAGGTAATATCTGTAAATGGGTTGGACTGCAGTGCATGTTAGAAACATGCTAATTCCAAGGATGTAACATTGTCACAATTCAGGCACTTTATTTTTATAACTGGTAAAAGTGCATGAGAAAATACAGAAAATTTAAATATTTGGGAAAAGCATATTACATCATTCATCAGCAAACAGAACTCACATAACTTGGAATGAGGGTTGTAAAAATGATTCTGATATATAAAAGGATGCATATATTATTTTCCTTTTTATTCAAAGCAAAACTACATAAATCTTTGACCCCGAATGCTTCTGACTTGTTTTTCAAGGCAAACTGACGAATATAATGCACATTTCTGGGGCCGCCATTGCCTAGCAGCATCCTGAATCTGATAAACTATACATCAATGGCAAAAATGAACTGCTTTAAAAAAACATATCCTGCAACAAACAAATATATATATATATATATATATATATATATATATATATATATATATATATATATATATATATATATAAAGCAGCTTTTGGGTTCAAAACACAGTTACCCTGTGAAAGATAACCTGGAACTGGCAAGAACACAATGACCTTGCCAGGGCAGCTGCACAGAAATCTCCTTAAAGAGATTTCCTTTTTATCTTTAGTTCTTGAGTTGTCAGTGCCTTATCTGCAGTAGACAAAGGGGCAGAGATGCCCTCTTTGGAGAACCAGTTTCCTAAAGAGGGAACCAAAACTTAGAAAGGGGGAACCAAAAATGCTAAATTATCACCAAATAATCAAACTAAAGGCTAAAAAAGTTTTAATTGCAATTTGATCAAGAGCTATATTCTGGATATTTATATAACAATATTCTGCTTCAGGAAGTTGCATGGACTGTGTCCACATTTCACGCTAAGTGTTGCTACACAGTGTTGTATACCGAGCTTGGTTTTAACACATCAGACTGTGCTACACCTTTATGTTCTGCAGTTAAGAAACCATAAACATTTGTAAAATGTTCTGGACTTCTACCAATCACCAGTTTGTCTGTTTAGAATACAAGTCAGCCAAGCAATGCTATGAAATCCCTGGACAAAACACACACACACACACACACACACACACACACACCCACACACACACACACACACAAAGGGCAGAGCAATTTTAATCCTAGAGCAAAACTGTGCATCAAATGGAAGATCTGATGCAGACCAGCAGGCATTAGAAGCTGCATCAGTATACAGCTTTTTTTTTTTTTGCTTCTAGTGGTCTATTTATATTTCATTCTCTCATATAAACGCCTTGTGTCACTCTCCACTTGCAATATAAAACTAAACCCCTTCAGCCAGAACAGAAAAAATACCACATATTAAAGCTCAAAGCAGTTATGGTTAAAGTTGTAAATTATGCTAAAAAAAGCATGTAATTTCCTGGCATGGGGACAGGGAGATTTTCTTATATTTCAAATTAGAATTTCACTATTCTTAATGGATGACTGCATCCAACAATTATCCTCCAACTTCAATAATTAAAATTATTTAAATCACTGAAATGACTATCTGTATCACTTTTCCCTGGATAAGACTTCCATCCAAAGTGTTTTCTTTAATGCATAAATTACACATATGTGTGTACAGGATGCACAAGGCTTGCATAACAGGAAATAATTGACTGTCAGTGTAAGACCTGGGATGCATGTAAATGAGACTAAAGATAGCGAAGCTATAAAACTTTGCTCCGTGCTACAATGCAGAAATACATCCTATATCTTTTATCAAATTATTTTGAAGTCACTGTTTTCTGTATGGAGTTAGCAGTCCCTCATATAGTGGAGGAATTTTGCCACACTCTTCTTAGAAAAGCTTCTTTAGTTTACTGAAGTTTCCTCCTCAGGCCCCGCCTGAGCATTTCAGTCAGGTTGATATTTAGACTTTGACTGGGTCACTACAAAACTGTTCTCCCTCCTCAGCCATTGTGCTCTAGATTTGCTATTTGCTATTTGTGTTTGGGCTCATTCTCCCGTTTCATGAATCAATTTGTGCCAGACAGATGGTTGCACATTTCACTCTGTAAAACTTTGAGTCAACTTTTCTGTATTTCAGTGGCTAACTTCATTGTCTCTAACTTGAGATGAGACATGCATTGTTTGCTATGAGAGGCCCCTTGAGAGATCATTTAAACTTGATCCCACACAAACTACTATACTCTCACACACATACCACTATACGCTCACACAAACAATACTATACTCGCTTATAAGTACTTGTATAGTCTCTTGCATAACCATACTCTCACACACACTCTATTGTCTGAGCCAGAAATCATATTCATGCATACTCACAACTTTTCTTTCTTACAAATACAACTGTTCTTAGTTACAATTTATATTATACTCTCATGCATACTCCACAGTGTTCTATATAGTAGAATATGCAAGATGGAATATTTGGTCTATATTGTAGTAGTATGTGTGTGATAGTATATTAGTATGTATGTGAGAGTATTGACTCGAAATAATTATTATCTGAGAGATATTTTTGCGTTAGAATGCTTGCGGTTCTGGTGATTAAATCACAACGAGAAACTGGTATTACTTTGGTCTATTCTGTCTGACTAGAAGGACAACTACACCCACCCCCACTGATAAATCAGCTGAAATTATAAAACATGAGGGAAAGCTCTCGGAAATACATCTGAAAGAAGCGCACAGTCGCCTACTGGTATGATTTCTGTGAAGAGTAACAACAACTGAAAACTGCTGCAACAGAGCTTTTCTACTAAGGCTAACTAACAAATTAGCAGTTTCTGTCGTTTTATATAACAACAGTAAATGATCTGACTTAAACGGGAGGATAAAGTAGTCGCCGGACTATCCCGCCCTGTTTCTAACATAATGCCAAAATAAACTTTACTGTTAGACTGAATTAACTTACCTATCCAGCAGAAAGCCCGCAACCTCCACGTCAGTTTTGAAGTCCCTGTCCTTCATCAATTGCCTCATTCTGGCAAATGCTCTACCGATGTATACTCTTGTTTTCTCCCGGTTATTATTTGTTTCTTTTCTTTGCTATTTTTTTCTCCGTTTCACGGGGCAAAGAATTTGGATGGCCCTCCATTTCAATGTAAACTGGCAAGCTGATCATCTACGGTTGTCTTGGCTTGTTTAAACTACCCCCACCCCCTCCTTCCTGAAACAGCGGGGACTCGCAGGTAAAATGCGTAAGGCTAACAAGTTTGTCCACTTTCGGCTACTGTTTTCAAAGATGACAATGCAGCATGGCAGCCTCCAGTTGGGTGCACCACCACCTATGTATTTATAAACAACTCATTCTAAGCTATGAAAAGACTTTCATTTGGTTGCGATTGTGATTCGACTTTGGTAAAATACGCATTTATGAAAGCGATACTTGATTTTTGCTAATAAAAAGCCAAATAAGCTACACACTGTACCTTTAAATATAAATCTAAGTGTTGATTTTTTTAACCAAGTCCTGTACTAATATTATACATATATATACATATATATATATATATATATATATATAGTTGGAAATATTGTAGATTAATGATATTGTGACAATCTGTGAGGGACACACTTCCTGCAGTTGCCACAATGCCGCGAGTCTCCACAGCTTTCCAGCACTGCTGGAGCTGTTGACAGGCCAGCGCAACAGCACAAAAGGCTCACACTGATATGGTTCATGGCCACCTTGTTCATGTATATCTAAGAAGATTCTGGAGCGGAAGACTTTTTCATCTTCAAGACTGCTCTGTGACGTAGGTGCTTTGTGAATCCCGAAGCTGAGCTGCTGTCTGTCAATCATTTCCGCCTGTGTATCCCGACCCACCCATTCTCCGTTCGCTGATCGACCCACCCCTCCCACACCAACTCTTGCAGTTTAAAGCATTTTTTAAATTCAACAGTGGGTGGAGTTACGCAACAAGTAGGGTGTTTAGTTAGACCTTAATGTGTTTATTCACAGTCATGGTTTTGCTGATTTAAACATGGCTGGGTTGGGAGTTACTCTCATGACTCATCCAATGATGTCAAATTATGGCCTGCTATCTCGACATGACATGATTTTTGACCCGGATCTGCACCCTCAGAACCCCGATGGAATAGGTGCTAAACTGTATATACTTGCCCCAGGAAAATCCTGATGGGAACGCTTACAAATCGGGAGGGGTGGTGTCAGACTGGACTAAGTGGGTACTAGTGGGAAAGGGCCGGAGAACATAAAACCTCCACAAAGAAAGAACCCAGCTGAGATTTGAACCAAGAGTATTCCTGCCATAAGATGACAGTGCTAACCCATACACCACACTGCGATAGCAAAATGATCCAGATCCTGTGCTTGTTTTGCCCATACATCTCCTCTACTGTTTTTTTTTTTTTTTTCCGTTTCTGCTGCTAGAAAAATTGAAAAGTCTGTGTAATGTTGACTTTGGCTTTTAATGAAAATAAGCAAAAAGTTACAGTAAGCACACACAATGCTGTCAAGAGCAGTTCAAATGAGGATCAGATGGCTTTTCTTTTTTCCTAATTCCAAGTGTGTCACCATGGCAGCTATAGTCACCATACAAATCTGCAGTTTCATATCATTCTTTTTTGCTCATCAGCCCCAAAACATCCATCTATAACTGGGAGATTCTTCCTCAGTTGCTTGTTGACATCCTTCACCTTCTTGCCCTCTGCTGTTCCTTCCTCCAAATGATATTTTGTTGTTACAAAATCACATTATTCAAATGCCTTCATAAATATTTATGGTGAGGTGTGATGGAGGCTGGTCTGCATTTCTTGCCTCCACCTTTGTGCTTGTTGTAATTATGCAACTGAATGACAACTGAATGTGAGAGATGCACAGAGATAGAACCTGGGGTTGTAAATTCAAATGGGTGAAAAACCTGCATTCATCAACTGAAAATTTGGACAAAAGTCTCCTCCAATTTAAACACAACGTATAAATGAATCACCAGGTCATTTAATATGTTTGTTGTCTTTTAAGTTGCTTTCAGACATGCAGTTGTGTTACAGAGATGTTGTAAAGTGGTGACATGGGACAACAAAAAAATCTCCAACATTTGCTCTAGACATTCTGCAAAGGTTTTCCGCCCAAGAATAAAAGATCTATGATGTCATGCATGAAAATGGACTTATGTTCATTACCCATGCTGTTTTAACAATATGTTGCTATTATGAATCCATTATGCCCACTGGTTCTCTGAATACCTGGGAGATGTACTTTAAACGCATTAAAATACAGACATAAATTTATTGCCAGGCATGACATGTACTACATGTTACAGACTAATCATGTTCACAGGGACAATTTAGAAAATCTTCTTTGATTAAAATTAACACCAAATCTGTATCTCTTTCTGTAACAGTTACATCTTTTACATTAGTTACATTTGAGGGTGGTGTGGCTCAGCACAGTAGAGTGGTCGTCTGGTAACCCAAGGGTTGCCGGTTTGATCCTCGGCCAAGTCGAGTTCATGTAGAGGTGCCCTTGGGCAAGACACCAAACCCCTAATTGCTCATAGTTGAGCACCTTGAACACAGCAAGCAGAAAAAACACTGTTTGTTGTTTGTAACACAGCAACCAGAAACACTAAATGAGAATAATGCCAGGTCTGTGTGCATAATGATGACAAATAAAATAGTGGATAATGGTTCATCCCATCATATAACTGCAATGAAAATTATGTTACTATAGTATCATCCATTAACTAAGGATTTTGTTTTTCTGGCTCTCGCAGTCAGTGTACTTATCGTGTTCCACACACACAAATTTTATGTTAAACATGAAAGTCTGCAGAGCGGTCCACATAGATCCTTGCACAACTGGGAAGAATTCAAAGTTAGTGCTTTGGAAACCCTTCTGGAAACAAACTTGTAAGATTACCCCCCTCATAAGCAAGCAGCAATTTATCCAAGCAACACAGGGTCATGATCTACCCTCTGAGGAGTGGGCCAACTTCTGACTTGGATTTCTTTTGCCTCCTGTATGCCTTTTGTTCCACAGTTGACTAGAACTTTTCTGTATTATGCATTGAAATCCCACCAAAATGTGCAGAGTTGGGATTTAAAGGTTTACGATCTATGTACAGTGATCACTAACTGAGGATAAAAACACAGAACATATTCCCACAATGGCACCTGGTAGTCAAAAAGACATGTTTTATGTATACAGAACATGTACTGAGCAACCTTGATGAGAGCCAAATTGTGATGGACTGACAACTGGTATCCCCACAACTCCAGCATCTGTGGATGTTGCAGGTCTGTGGTGTTCAGGACTAATTAAGAGTTTAAGGGAAGGAAAATTAATACAAATGGTAAAAGCATTGTGGACAGTCACACTCACTGATGTGCAGTATGTGGGGAGCTATTGCTCACCCATGGTGTCTGATATAAGAGCTACTGTAGCTCAGATTGCTGAAAATGTTTATGCTAGTTCCAATAGAAAGATGTCAGAAGATAGTTTATGCAGTCAGTTGTGTACTGGGCAGTGTAGGTCTAGACTGGCCAGCCCATGCAAACCAGTGTCAGTTCCAAAAGCACCCCAAATAGGCACTGATATGGGTAAGTGATTGTGTGTGTGTGGCTGGCATGTTGTTTTATTTTCCCATTGTTGTTGTTTATTCTTTGCTGTTTATTTATTTATTTATTTTTAATTATAGAAATGTCCAAACTAAATCCTGTTTGAAAAGTACTTTACAAATAAAGTTTCATTAATTGATTGACTGAATGGAGACCCAACTTTACAAGTGACAGAGCTGTACAGGACCTAAAAGGATTGGCTACTGATGGCTTGAAGCCAGTGACCACAGCATACCACATAGCTTGATAGGAGTCCACAGCTTGATGAGTCCTGTCTTAATGTTTATATCCACTGGTGTATATGTGTAGAATAATTGATTTCACCACACTAACTCCAATTTTGTCACAGAAAACCTAACATCTAAAGAGCATCTTTATACGTTACATTTATTTGCAGTTTGGGTATTTACAGCTACTTCATACTGAATTCCATACAATTGTTTCATTCCTGTCAATGTAATCCAGAATTGCTTTTCTGAATGAGAACTATACTAGACTAATTAGAGCGGCAGTAAGAGTGAATGGACAGAGAGGTAATAATAATAATAGAAAGAAATAGTAATCCATCATGGGGTCATCATTAGAGACAATGTACACAGATAGGCCATCACAGTTATAATAAGATTGGGTGTGTATTTATAAGCATGCTATATTACTACTAACTTACTTTAAAACAGAATTATTTAGTCTGTGTGACCATGCTCTGCATACCATTTTTTTTAAAAGAAATTAAGCATACAGGCATAGTAGCGGTAGAGATACAAAAATCGCTCGGCTGGCTAATATTTATGTCCCAAAAAGCTCAATGTTACAGATTCTGCACTTGCTAAATGGTCTATTAAAAAAAAAAAACAACACTAATATATCTCAGTGATTGGTATGTTTCTGTTTGTGATGTTATGTAAGACTTAAAAACTGGATATAAGAATTCCCATGTGAATGACAATAATCAGAGGCAAAAATACAGAGGAGGGTTTGCGTTGAGACCCGTCCTGGCATTGATGTGTGATGTTTATCGCTATGGTCTTTAAAAATAAATGATAATCTCCTACATCTATATTTTATTTTATGAGAAAAGCTTCATCGTATAGCTAATACCACATATCTCAGTCTATATATAATAAAGATTTTACAAAACAGCTTAAACCGTTACAGTCATCCAACCTGAGTACAAGTATCTTCCTATAATAACTTAAATTATTAAAGCATTATTTTTGTTCTGTGTATCTCTAGTCTGGATGCAGAAGCCTATCAAAGCAGTCCACTGTAGGTCTTTCTTTCTCAGTCAAGGAGATGTAACACAAAACCCAGTCAGTCTCACCCCTCTGGGGTAAAATCAGAGCCGCAACTCCAGGATGTCATTTCAGGCATTATCACTGGCCAGTCTTGTATTGTACCTTTGGGACAGATTATTGCTTCAGGCTACTTCAGTGTTCCCAGCATGGCCTTTAGTGAGAGAGAGAGAACATTCATTTACCACTGATCATAGACAACTTTTAGCACCCACAGAAAATTGTATTTATCTGACTACATAATAGTTGTTTTTCAGAATCCATAAAAAAAAACATTAAAAGATCTAATAGAAATGGATTGGAAATGAATTTGCAGCAAAACTAAAATTTATAGAAATATATGAATTGTTGCTACAGGAATTTAAAACCTAGTTCTGTGCAAACTCATCTTTTCTGTGTCAATCTGGAATTCTGTGGATACAAATGCATATTGTGTTGTCCATTCATTTTAACATCCACAGTTTTCAGTGTGTTTAAAACTCAGCAACAAATCCAAAACTGTTCCACTCAACTATGGTCCAATCCATGAAAAAGCCACCCCAATCCACTTTTAAAGCTCAATCCAATCCAAATATATCCCAGTTCACTGCAATATAATACAATGAAATAAAATGAATAACAACCCTCATAAGTCTAATGTGTTCATATAAAAACAAGAAATGAGCAAGCAAGCAACAGATTACACTTATCCTCATTTCAACATCCCATCCTGAGCAGTGGGCGATAGTGGAGAGGAAAAACTCTGTTTTAATCAACAGCTTGACCATCAAACTGATCACTGTAATTAAAGAAAAACAAAGAAGAAAATCTTTATATTTGTATTCAGACAAAATTAGTACTGAAATGATGCACAACTGTAAGAATCAATGTCCATGCATTGTGGTGCATAGAAATCAACATCTTTTAGAAATTGGTTTTCCAGGCAGATAAATCACTTTTGCACTGACTTGACTCACCTTATATTTTTAGTATTTGTCCACTGTGCTAAGTACTTGAATGTCTTTTATGAAACTGGATTGGAGTCGTATAGCTGGAATCACATATTCACATATTTGACAAGTAATACATTGCTTATTGAATTATTGGTATGGATATTTCAATTTACACAGCAAACACGCACACATGTGAAAAGCATGTGTTAGCCTTAAGTAAACTCCAGAGCAGAAGTGGGTCTTGGTAGCAAAGCTAAATGGTCTCATGGCTTCACACACTGATAGGATTTGGAAAAAGGTGACTTGCTAAAAGCTTAAACGATTTGTACCTTAAGTCTGTTGTGTGCCTGTGGGTGATTGACCCAAAGGGGGTTTTTAAGGTGTTCAGCCATATGCTCAGGAATATCTTCTGACACAAAAGCACCAGAGCTTGGATGCCTCACTGTGCTTGTCATTTTAATTTTACCAGTGCTGTGAAGCATGGGGCAATCGGAAAAGGATGAAGGCTGAACAGTAATGTGTTGCAACAACGGAGGGGTAATAATCATTTAAGGAATCAGATCACTGTCACTTCTGTAACTGATGAGACAGTGTATCATAAAACCAAGCAGATTAATGTGAGGGGCCCATTGGAGAGACAGATGGATTGGTCGGATTAGCACTTCCTGTCCTATCCTTCCCAACAGCTTTTATGTGATGTTTCAAATGGAGCTGTACGGATTTAGATCTTATTTGGCTGTCACAGAAATAGGCAGTTGGAAGTGGCTGAAAATCAATCAATTTGCTGCCAGATGAGAAAGCTGACAACCCAAAAATTGGCATTCTACAGGTTGGCTAAAGAAACCCACCTATTCCAGATTTAATGGTTAAAAATAGGCCAGACTTTCACAAATTGACATTTTCAGTCTAAGCAGATGTTGAGTCCAATTTGAATTTTATTAGGGAAATATTAATTTATTTAGAGGCAATAGGAGGTGAAAAATTTCACTACAAATGCACAAAATGTTTTATTAAAACAGCATTTTAAAAGGTTTACTAGTGATATTTAAAGGTAATTTGTTGTGAACATTAGTCAAATGTTGTAATGTGCTGTTTTTGTGAGGATATAACCTCTCTATCAGCATCTGAAAACAGTGGATGGAGGGTCATACATCTAGTTGGTGACACAATCAATCGTGGCTCTCCAAAACCAAACCTATTCTTAGCTAGAGCCAAGGTAGTCCTGGCTCTGGCACCAACCGTAACCCAACACTGGGCACACTTTGGACAAAAAGGGCTATAGATAATACAGTACAATAATGGCTTAATTTTTGTTTTGTTTAAGATAATTATTTGGGAATTGGAGATTCAGCTGACCTTTTCAAACAGTCTTTGCTTCTTCAAACTCAAAGGACAGAGGTTCTGTACAACAACAACCACCTTCCATCGCTGTCCAGTCAGAGGTAAATCTGATCTATTCTCTTGTTCAGCTTATGGTGTAGGAAACAGTAGCTGAGCTGTGTGTTACTTTGTTTAGTTTTTTTTCCCTATATCCAGTGACGTGCGGTCAGGGGAGGCAGGTGAGGCAGTGCCTCACCTGTCATGATAAAGAAAAAAAACATACAATAAATATTAACATTTTCCACTGATCTGTGTTAAAAATGCATTTTCAGTATGACTCTAATACGTTTTTGACAGTTTATTAAGTAAAAATTGCCAAATTTGAGTATTTCTCGATCAAATCCAGTGTAGAAACCCCGGTGGAGGCACGGGCAAGCTGTGCCTCAGCTCTGACTGTACCATCCAATACAAAGTGGGTTGCATGACACGTGCCGTTTTCTGTTCCTCAGCATATCGCCAATATCAACTTTACAGAAATATTTGTTATACACCATGACTCTCTACAGTCTGTGTAATGTCTTTAATGTATTTGTGAGAGAAATATTCCAATTTATCGTACAATAAAGTGCAGAGAAAAGTCAGCAGGTGAGGCAAACAGTACTCTGCCTCACCTCAAGGGGGCGCACTCACACACCAATACGGTGTGTGAGTGTTGCCAACTTAGCGACCTTTTTTTGTGTTTGTTTTTTTAAAGCAACTAGCAACAACTCTAGCGACTTTTTCAGTACTGGAGACTTTTGTAGACTGAAGTATATGAACGTGGTTTATTCTTTTGAATGAGGAGTGGGTGCTGCTGCGCAGGCCCCTCTCCTGTCCAAAAGCAATCAGAAGAGGCTTCTGGCAGCAGCAGCAGCTGCATTCAGAGCAGGAGATGATCACCTGTTTCATGACCAGGCTGAAAATGAAACGTTCAAAGCTGCTGTAGGATGATCTCGCGCTGGCTTACCGTCAAGTATTAATGTCTATTAATGAAAAGTTTGGAGGAAAACAAGTGTTGTCAAATGTTGCAGCCTCCTTATTAGAAAACAACCAACACTTAATAAAATTAAACTAGAATAAAAGGAAATATTAACCAAAGAATTTGTTTTATTTTTAATAGTTTCGCCTTTTTAAAAATTTTTTGCTTGTCTTTTCGTCCATTTTTGCCTTTCCCATGACATTCCTCTCCACAGCAGCCTCCATGTACCAGGTTATTATGCACATTAGATGGTGTCATTTAGCAATTTCTAGCGACTTTTAGGACGCCAATAGCTAATTTTCTCACTGAAGAGTTAGTAACAGTGGGTGTGTGAGTGTAATTGAAAGAGGAATGCTGATAGGATATGAAGCATTACCAGTTGCATGCTGTTGAATGAATATTGAAATAAGATGCTCATTTCAGTTCTTACAATTGTAAATCAGTGCCTCACCAACCATAAACCTCACCGCACGTCACTGCCTATATCTATATATGTATTATATTCAAAACTGACCAGCCTATATTCATAGTCCATAAAAGTACTTACACTATTACAAGTGATCAACCACCACCTAAAAATGTGCTTTGCCTGTTATCAAAAGGTAGAAAATCTTAAGCCACACAAATCAGATGTGGGGTTGGTATTGCCCTTCTCAAAAGAAACAGCTAAAATATGTGTCCATCATTCCTTAATTAAAATATATCTTTCTGAACATTACAATCCTAACTTCAGGGTTCAGTCTCTCATTCTTCACTGCACGATTGCTCTACCAGTATGTGATATTTATCATGTTATGGTTCATGAATGCACCTTGAAAATCCCTTTGTGTGATACAATTTAAGCACAGTAGCAATTTATGTTTCTTGGCACCTCTTCGCTTTGTCTCTTTGTAAGAACTGTAGTTGTTGCTTGAAGCTCCCTTTATCCATGTGACTTCTTATACTGTCTATCACTTTTGCAACATGCTGAAAATAATGAGACTTCATTATGTTTTAATCATATCCTTATTTGTGAACTCGGAAAACCCTCTTGAGAACATAATTCAGGTCTTGAGAAAATGACCTCCTGAAATGTAATTAGCTTATTAGTGGAAAAAAAAATCTGAAAACCTATTTCATCTCAATAATAAGGTTGTATTTAAGCAGAGGTAGGCACAATGATCTGTGAATTTTCTTCCTGAGGCATTGAGACTCCACAGCTTTATGTTGTCAAGCCTCTTTAGCGCGTTTGAAGTTCCTTGTGAAGGTAAGAGTGGAGTAAGTACTAATGAAAAAAGAGTACATAGTTCATAGACATTCAGGAGAAGATCAAAGCAGACTAGATGGGCAGATACCATTCCTACTGGCATAAACAACTTTGAAGAACCACTGGGTTGATTGTCAGTGTTACTGATATATGTCTTTATATTTTTTTATTACAAGAAAAAATATTCTACTATATAACCGTCCAACTCTCATTAATGCTACTGTTTCATGTCAGCTGATGATGGACATTAAACCACAGCACTGTTTGCAAACAACCTAGTAATTTGCTCTTTACTCTGAATAAGAAAGTTTAGTGTTTTCTGGAGTTCATGCAGCTGACTGTATCTTATGGCAGTGTAAAAGAAAAGAGCTTTATCCCTGATGGCGTGACAAATAAACTCTGCACAGCTCAGAGAAAATGTCCTGTAGAAAAATGACTGAAAGGTTTTAGAAACCTGATAATTACTGTAATATCTCCAGAAACTGCTACTCCTAACCGTAGTACTGTGGCTTTACTGAATATAGCAAATAGATGTCTACACACATCACCACTGTGTAAAGTAAGTCCTTTTGATTACATAATTTAATTATTTGGAAATGTTAATTGTTCATTTTGGGAGGAATCGTTCTCCTTTCTAACAAGATCAGTTGCTCATTTTGCAGTGGACGTCTATTCTCATCTTTATGATGAGCCACGTTTTTAAACAAAGAATTAATCAGCCAAGCACATTTTTTATGTCTATGAATCAAATTTTTGATAAATGCAAGTGCAGTGCTTGTTTATATTGTCTTATTTAACTTATCTTATTGTTATTTATTTCATTCTATTTGTGCTTTTCTTGCACCTTGTTGCCTCTATTTTGCTTTGTACCTGTATATATTGTGTCTTGTGCTTGTCCTGCTTTACTGTTGGTGTTGTATTGCTGCTGGTACCCAAATTTCCCTGAGGACTCTCCAAAGGGATTAATAATATATTTCTATTCTAAATGTAGACTGTGGTCCAATATTACCTGCTGCATTAAACAACTAACTTTGTTGGAAAGCAGCACCATTAAGGTAGGATGTGAAATGGAAATGTTCAACTCTACATTAATAGTACCTTCACACATGTGCAAGAAATTCAGGCCATGGACAGTGAAGCATACATGCTAGCTTATGATCCTTTTTTCTGATAACAGCCTGGAAGTGTTCCTCACCTTTAACACAAAACAAGACGGCAGTTTCTCCTAAGCTGAAATGTAGACATGTTTGACCGCAGAGCATGTGTCCAATGTCTTTCTGTCCAAATCGGGTGAGTTCATGCCCAAAGAAATTTAAGATACAGTGGTAGTAGTAGTCATCATAGTAGTACTTTATTTTAACTAATTGATCTCTAATGGAGTTTGGCACATAGTGGTGAACCACAACCCATTATTCTAAGGAAATATTAAGTATTCTGGTGGAGCTTCCTTTTATACACAATTATGACACCCTCACCTATCACTAAATTGGCTGATGAAAAATCTCATAGAATGGTGTTGCTTCCATTTTCTTTAATTTCTTCTCTGACAACTTTTTACAGTGTATTACTGCCCCCCCCCAAAAAAATTTTTCTACATACAATTTTATTAGTCAGTGAAGACACGGTAAAACATTATCTTTGCTCTTGTTTGTGGTAACAAAGGTTCAAAATCATTAAAGTTTAAATTCTGGGTTGTGCAGCATTTTAGACAACTTCCTACCTAAATAAAAGAGCAATTTAGATGACGGCAGAGTTTGTTGGCAATGAGTGAGGCAAAGTTTAGACTAAGTGTACAAAATTTAAAATATAACTAAGGGAATGAGGAAACTACACTGTTAACATATTTAACACTAGAAGTCCCAGAGAGGGGTCAATTGACCTTTCTACCTTTACAACCCAGAGATGGGTCGATTGACCAGTAGGATTTTAGCTAAAATCCTGTCTTAAGCTGTGAACAGCTTCTTTTGTTTGTAGACGAGTCAATTACTGGCACACCCCAGGAGGGCGCATACTTAGGGGAGACACTGTAGACTCTTGAAACTGGACTGTCAACTTTTGCCCAAAGCTTGGCTTGAGACACTGCTTGGTCCCCTGAGTATGAGATTGGAGTAGACCTCAAACAGATTCAGAAAGGTTTTCCTGCATTCTGGTATATTTCAAATAATTAAAAATATATTTGATATGATATATGATATATACCTCCTCGACACATTTGTGTGCTTTTAGAAGAAAAAAAAAAGATAATCATTGTGGGCCTTCAATAAAAAAGCAAACAATTTAGAATGATATGACAAAATGATGAATTCATATTTTTTTTAAAAATTACTTTAAAAGGTCCAGCTCTCCTCTTTTCATACAAATGAAAAAATACAAATTTTTCAAAATTTTTGACCAATTTTTCAAACTTTCTAACCCAATGTTCATGTACCTTATGTCCAAAAAGCCCAAGCAATGAACAATTTTGAATATTTAAAATGAACATTTTTTGATTGTGGTGGTACAGGCAGGGTCTGTGAGTAAAATGTCCAGAAGCATTAGTGTCTAAGTCAAGAGGGCATAAATGTCAACATGACAAAGATATAAAAGAACAACTGTGAATTTTTTCCAATGCTTTTTATTTTTGTCATAAAAAAAACAACAAAACAGTTAAAATAATGCAAGTAATGAAACAATTTCACAAATATTTACACAAGGCTACAGTGGCATGCCCTTGTGTGAATGGCTTTTCTGCTCTTTCAGCAGTCCGTCTGTGCTAAGTCCAAACATGCTTGGCACTTCCATGGTATCTCCATCCTGCATTTGCCACATGTGTATTTGTAGCAGTCAACACATCTTACAGTTGCGCAATTGTTCTTGCATCGATGGTTGACCTGACATTTTGCCCTTTTCCCAGGGCTAGGTGTGGGAGGTTGCTGCTGAAGCAGTTGCTCCTTATGTGCCTTCTTCTGACTCACATGAGAGTTGGCCAACTCTTTCGCGAGCTCAACCAGGAAGTCCACTCTTCTCTCCTGCACTCCGGTGCATTCCTTATGAAGAACATGAGCGTTCCGTGCCGCCATGTCGATCATGTTGTAGAACACGGCGACTGGCCATCTCCGTGTTCCTGCACGCACGCTGTACTCCCGCACCATCTGGTCCATCACATCCACACCACACTTTGTGGTGTTGTATTGTGTGACAGTGTTTGGCTTCCTTTTGGTGGTATTCTCAGTCTCAACCACATTGTGCATGCTGCTGAGAAGATAGACAGTCTTTTTCCGTTTCGGCGCATATACTGTGAGTGTTGCACCAGTGGTGGAAAACACTCGAGTGGTGAATTTAGTGTGGTCCTTCAGTCTAGTTGACTGAGGAATTTCCCGGCGAATCTTGTTGACTGTGCCAAGGATGGTGGTTTTCCGGCTAAGCAGTCGTTGCGCAAGGGACAGCGATGTAAAAAAATTGTCTGTTGTTACAGTTCTGCCCTTATCCATGAACGGCTCCATCAGCCTCATCACTACACTCTCAGAGAGTCTCTCTCCACTGGGACGACTGGGGTCCTTGCCAAGATATGGCAGGATATTGCAAATGTACTTTGATTTCAAGTCACAAGCCAGCCAAAACTTAATGCCAAATTTGTCCGGTTTGTTGCAATGTACTGCAGAAAACTGCAGCGAGTCTTTGTCGGGAAAAGCTGTTGATCAATAGTGATGTGTCGACCAGGGTTATAAGATCTGATGCAGTTATTGACAAAAGATTCCCACAGATTAGAAATTGCAGCAAACTTATTTGTCTCCACTCGCTCACTGCGTGTGAACATGTTATCAAAGCGTAGGTGTTGCATGATGTTTTGGAAGCGGTTTCGGGCCATAGTAGCAATGATTCGTGGGTTTCCCAGCTCTGCTGACCAATTGTCACGTAGTGATGGAACTTTCTTCACCCCCCGCAAGATAATAATTGCAATAAATGCCATTAGTTCTGGGAGGTTCATGAACCAATCTGCCTGCTCCTTTTGCCGTGCATGCTGAATGGTCCATTCTTGAATGCTACGAAGCATTTCAAGTGTTATAAAACAGAAGAAGCTTTGAAGACGAGTCCGGATACTTCTTCTGGCCTTAGCAGTTGGCTCTCCATCTGTGCCGTATGGTTCTATTGGGGTGAAATTGAGACATGTCCCCAGCTGTTCTTCATGCCACACTGTGCCATCTTTAGCCATCTCTGTCCTCTCACTTCCCAACCGAGCCCTCTTTTCTGGCAGTGGAGCAGTCTCATCATCTGCAAGGTAAACAATTTCACAATTTCAGAGGATGAAAATAGGATGTTTTGGAAATAAGATTAAAAAAATCCTTTATTTGTACCAAAATGGAGAAATTCCAGTGTTGCAACTCACAGTACAGGACAAAGCAGAAAGAAAGAAATTTGTCATACCAAAAAGTTCAATAATAGTTTCAAATCTTACCTGAAGACTGCTCAGAGTCAGAGTCCGAATCCAGCTGAATTTGTATCTCTTCTCCATCTGAGTCACAAGGGTTTGTATCGCTGAGGATCAGGTCCAATGCCTGCTGAGTTGTAAGCCGCCTCTGCATTTTGCTTCCTTCTATTTGTTGGAGGTGAAGCTAGCTACTATTTATCCCCCTCAGCCCACCATCCCCCACTGCCACAGAATTTACCAGACGTTTCAAGGTAACAAGGAGGGGCTGGATGCAATGGGTGCATTCCTCAGGTAATGGCTGCATTTACAAATGAAGAGATGCTAATTTTTGCCAGCAGAGTCGTCAGTTTGGACTAAAGGTCTTTCGACCCTTCTCTGGGACTTTAGGGAGATATCAAAATTCCTGGGACTTCTAGTGTTAAAATGTGCAGATTAAGGGAATGAGGAAACTACACTGTTAACATATTTAAAATGTGCAGATTAACCAATGAAAACACATTCACTTCAAGTAATTGCATGGAAATAAGAAAAAATAAAATCAGATGTACGATTCTGATGCTAGCTTGGGTGTACTCCTGCATATGCAGACATAAGTTAACCCTTGAATGTGTGTCTGCTGGCTTTTTATATTCCAGAGGGAAATTGATACTGCAGTACAACAGTGGCCTGTGCTTCTTGAAATACACTAAAGGTTACACACATGCTGCAAAACAACAAGTCTCCAATACTGCACCTATTCTTCTCTTCACAGCACCAATTTCTGTCTTTATTGGATCCTGTTTTTTTTTTTTTTGTTTTTTTTTCTTTCTTTAATCATCCAGCCTTCCTGTGTAGTCCAATGGGATTCCTCCCAGAAAAATTCACTCTTACCTCTTACTGTCCACATACAACATGTGCTTTGTTCTCTGCAGGAAGCTCACATGGTTAACTGCGTCTTGATGCAAGTAATGGTGTAAATGCATTTTGTAGGAGCTTCAAGACTGGTGGTAAACAGTGTGTTGCAGCAGCATAAATAGTTACATAAATCACTTTATAAAATGGGTGATAATTGTCCAAAATAAAATAAATAAATAAATAAAAACTTGTTCTGGTGTGGCTGCATATTTCACCATAGTTGATTTATGATTTAGCCCCAAACTAAAATCAGCAGAGACAGTAATTGGAGCTGAAGCGAAATTGGTGAACTTTTCTATTGGCTTATTTTACCAGTGATTTACAGCTGAGGCTCCTGTTGTTGAACCCTCAAGCAAAACACCAAACCAAACAGCTTTTGTAAACATCCGGCTGCAGAGATTAATAACTATTCAAATTCAGACTGTTGTGGGAAGCCTGAGGAAAGGGCACCTGTGGTGGAAACACAAGCAGGACGCCGACAATAAAATAGCACCTTAAATAACAAAACTTTGGATTTCCAAAGAGACAAACAGAATGAAACCTTTTGTTCATACAAGTTTCAAGTTCAATCCGATCCAAGTTTTCCCAGCAACGTTTAACTTTTCTGCATTTCTTTTATTCATAATTGGAGTAAAAAAAAAAAAAAAGATAAACAAACAAAAAAATATGGTTAGGATTTAACAGTCTTAATATTCATTCATGGATTTCTGCGAGTTAGCAACCAAATTTATCAACTGCTAGACTGTCTACATACAACTACTTTTTCATTAATGTAATAACGTATCGCAGACTGAAGGAAAAATTTGTGGTGCAGCTAATTTTGAACAAATAAGTTTGGATTGTAGATTTTAAGGGAGAAAGAGAGAAATAATGCAGGTAAAAGGGACAAAGATGGAAACGAGCAAGATCTGAGGATGGAGTGGTCATCTGAACAAAGTCAGACACATAAGGAGGGGAAGGGTGGTGGATAGCTTTTACAGTCATTTAGCTGACGCTTTTATACAAAACGTCTTACAGTGGTTAGGCAGTAGCAATAAAGGTCTTGCCGAAGGACCCAACTGGAAGATTCTAATGTTCATCCATGGGGGTTTCAAACTCTGGTCTACTAATGCTCTACCAACTGAGCTAACCAGCCGCTGCCAGCCCTCCATTGTATATAGACTGATTTTGAAGTTGATGCAATGTTTAACCAGAGGCCAGAGTAGCTGCAGAATAAGGGTGGAGTTGGATGAAGGGGGTTCGGGTTATGAGCCTTAATGTGAGAGGCAGAGTTCTGTACAGTTTAAGCATATGTAGGGATTTCTGAGTAAGATCACACAAGACAGAGTTACAATCTGGGAGGTGACAAAGATGGTGGTGGTATGGGGTAGAGCCCTGCATTGGGGCAAATCTTGTGGCAGTGGGCGGTTTAAAGGTTGTAGTGGGAGGGAGTGGGTCCTGAATTTGCGAGTCGATGGTGAATGCAACATAAGTTGAAGGCCAGAAAACATGAAACTAAAGACAAAAAAGGAAAATCGTGTAGTTTATGTTCTGTTCATCTGTTGTTCTGTTGGAGATGTTATTGGTGTGCGTGCAAGGAGAGTGGACGGGGGAAGCGTGTAAGAAAAAAAGAGGATGATATTAACAGGATAACACAAGAGGAAAACAACTTCCATCTGCCTCTCCTTTCACTTCTGGTTTTCTGGTTAGACTTGCAAACAGTAAGAAAAAAAGGCAGATACAGCAACAGTGTAGAATAATCCAATAGCAAACAGTTTCAATATATATTATTTTTTTCCACAATTTTGCTCTAAAGTGGTGTCTTTGAGTAGTTTCAGTGTTTTATGTATATGTAGGAGTAGATGGGGCTGCTCATTGGCTGAATATGAGAGAACATACAAAGCTCAATAACACATTTTAACAAGCTTACTGGATGTCAGTACCAATAACCTTATGTCATTCCTTTTGTGGTTACCGTCTGCTTCTTGACATTTGTCCCTCAATGTTTCAAGGTGGTCGGTGTTAAACTTTGTCTTCGGCAATGAATTATGGAAGAAAAAACTAGATTTTAGTAATTCTCTTTTAAGTCTGTTGAATCTTACCTAAGCCTTAGAAATATTCCACTTTGAGATCCTTACTGACAGATTATGGGTTGAGCCATGTGGGTCTGCTCATTGCCAGCTTAGTTGAGGATGAGATGTGTGCAAGTGCTGAACCAGAGTGTACAAAGGATATAATCTTGATATATTTAATTTTATTATTTATAAGCTGATGAAATTGTGCATACCCATGAAATTTGGTGATTTCAACTATTTAAATATAGCAATTGCTTAATACAGTTTACAAAAAGATTCTCGTTGGAGACATTGTTCAGTTTTTCAGACAGCACAGAAAACAAATTTGTATAACGTCCTACTTTAAAAAGGTCCTTTCATCTATAGAAACTCACACAGTCTTACTCGAGCACTACAGTTGTAGTCTTTCTCCATTAAGTGGATTTTTTTTTTTTTTTTTTTTTTTGAGTGTGTGAGAATTTATGTCCTCTTTCAATCTCCAGAGCAGAGTTCCCATTAGCTTCAGGGGGGTTGGAATGACTGCAGGGAAGAACAAGGCATTTCCCATGTTCAAATTGTCTTTACATACAAAAAGTGTCAAAATGAACATCCGTACAAGATCCAGGATGAGTGCATGTTTTATTTCTTGCTTTCTAACCATTCTCTTCTCTCACTCCAGTGTCTTCTTCACCGCTTTTCTATTTCCTGTAGATTTAAAGAAACAAAGTGATACTTAAGAAAATCAATTACTCATTACGTTTTTGTAAATATAAATACACCTGCATAACCCCTTTAGGCTGAAAATATACTTTCTTTTGATATGATGTATGTGTTTGTCATGGCTGCCTGATGTAGTTTGTTTGTTAAAAGCATTGTTTATGTCCTCAGAAATGAACACAATGCATTAGCAAGCTGTGATATGCGAGTAATCCCTAGGGGCACTGTGGGCCCAAATTGACCAGATGCAGGGTCTGACGATCAGTAGCAGTAATAATAATGTAAAGTTTCAAAGACAAGGCATGGCATGCTTGTATTAGGGGTATAAGCAAGTGTGTGAACTATTATTAAAATACAAGCATATTCCTGGCCTTGGGTAATATAATCATATTTCTATGTCAGTTGGTCACATGACCACCGACAAGTAAAGAGAATAGTCCTTGTCTTATTGTCTTACAACAAAGTTCTGCTAAGGAAAAAAAAATGTCCATTCAGGTTTTCACATGAATGCCTCTTTGACATTTCCCCCTCTTAAGCATTTGTGCAGATAAGTGTGTTTGTCAGAAGAAGAGCATTCCCCATCAGGACAGCAGTGGAACCTGAAAAGGCTCAAAGAACATAGAAGAGTCATAAGTGTTTGACTCTTTGGAAGATGGGTCAAGGTCCAATGTGATAAACTCCCCAGATAGCAATCTGACGGGGTTTGATAATCCCTGAGTCCTCTACCCAGAGGGTTTGTGGTTCATGGGTTGAGGGCTCAAGCAGTTTGTGGTCTTTACCCACAAACTGCCTGGACAGAGTCACTTTTATGGTATGAAGAGAACATATGCAATATTAGGCAGGTGGTCACAGTGTTATGGCTGATTGGTATATACAGACAGTTACCTAGTTACGAAAAACAACATCACACTGAATCTTTTTAATTCAACCCTCCATCCTGAGCATTCATGCACAAGTTTAATATATTTGTTTTGGGTGACCATAATGTAGTAGAGATAACTTCTGAGGACTGGGTTTCAGCTTAATTGGGTTGATTAAACTAATTCTGCATAAATATGTTCAATAAACCAATATAGTGTTTGCTAGGTTCAGTCATGTGATAAATTAGAAATTGTCATAATTAAATTAGATGTGTTTTCATTTACTCAATTATTCAACATATTGTTTATAACAAAGGCAAGTGCAGATTTATATGTTCACCCATTCCCTCAAATGTTGGGCTTACAGATTTGCTTCCTGCTGAAAGAAATACAGTCTGTAGAAATTTCTTTTTTTTTTCATCTGTAGTTTTAACCAGATATGTGGCATCATTGCTAGGCATTGGAAATGCTGCATGATATATTTTTTTAGCTGCAAATACCCTTTCTTCTTCTACTCTTCCTATACCGTTTTCATGTCTAAATTTAAAAGAGACGATTGTACCATCACATATGCTAAGTACTATAAGTACATTTGCTTGAGGTTGGAGGTTATTAGAAACATTCCTTTCTGTCTGTGGGTTTGTTGGCGTGTGCACTCACTCTCACACTCTGATTTCCCCCCCAAGGCCATTTTAAATAACTCAGAAAAGAAAGAAAGTATCCGGTGACTGATAGACACAGCTCTGCTTAGTCCTTAGCCTGTAATACTATCTCTCCTGTATTTTCAGCCTTGGTGCGACATTGACGGGATCTTCTGCTTTAATCACTGTGGGTCGAAGCCTCAGTATCTCCTTTACTTTTCATTAATGTCTCTGTGACATGTAGTTGTATTCTCAGCTGTGTGTCAGAAGCATCTCTATGGAAATATTGCATGTATACCAAGAATCATCAAGTTGGAATTTCAAAGTGATTTTTGAAGCCATCTGGAAATTCTAGTGTAAATATTTGTATCAATGACATTAATATGGATTTAAATCTATCATCTCCAAGTCTTTTTATGCTGGTGTGCATTTGTGTGCACTTTAGAAAACACTGCTTTGTGTTGCCCAGTGTAACGGGCGCTGCCTGAGCCAGTGAAGTAAAAACAGCCATCATTAAGCTGCTTGAGAGCATCCATCTAGGAAGATGGTGCACTGATATTGAATCTAGATGGGATGAAACAGATCTATTTTCTCTCTCTCTGTCACACACACATGCACACAGACACACTTCCATACTTCTCTGAAATAAATGCTCTTCCACTCCCCTGGCTAGCCTTTTTTTTTTATTTCCCCATCCTGTATCAACTTTCTCGTGATGGCCTCCAAGATCTGTTACTCAGTCAAAGGTGGGACTGCTGTTCATCTACATCCACAGTAGAAAACTCGTCTCACATGCAACATGTCAAGCTTGTACTATACAGGAAATCTTAAACAGCACTATGTTCAGATAAGCAAGGATAATTTATGAGTCTCTTAGTTAACATTATGAGTCTGTGAAGCGGTACAAATCACTTCTGGTCTTCATAAAGTGACAATCAGACAGGAAGTGACTACAACAGCAAGGCTGGGCTGACAGCAAAACAATTAAAATCAAAAAGTGACCTAAGGGGTGTTCATACTGTTCATTCATCAGCTTTAACGAGACACTGGGCATCTGAAGAAAAATTTCATAAACTCTGGACTCCATGGTTAGAGGCGGGGAGATATTTAATGACTGCGCCTTTTACTGTTCACTGGAGAGAATCAGTATTTTTGGGTTTGATAAATACTAGACTTGTACAGCCAGACTTTTCTACAGAGCACTCTGTCGGCAATGACCTGGCTAGACCCTTCTTAACCCTTCTTTAACTTCTTAAGTACAAGTGGAAATAAAAAATGTTTGCTTTATGTAAATATTTAATCTCTTGCTTGGAATTACTGTCTGGTCTCAAAATAATACAGTACAAGACTGTATTGTCATGTTTATGATAATTATGTTTAAACAATCAATAAATATCATTAGGGAATGGTGGGAAAAATAAAGGTTTCAAAATGTTCCTGTTTGCACATTTTCAGTTCACATTGGACATTATAATCACATTAAGTAACAACACTTGAATTTTTGCATCTCATCTGCTCAAACCCCTGGTTTACCTCTGGTTAACGGACCAGACTGTATTTGTATCTTCTTTCTTTAGTTTCTTTTTTCTAGAATATTTTTCCAGTTTAGACTTCTTCCTACTCCTTTTTGAGCATGTTGAACTGAAATGATTTTTGTTGTTGTTGTTGTGACTGTTGTGCATTTTGCTGTTGCTTCTTCTTTCTTTTTTAACATGTTCAAAACATTCATTCATTCTCTTTAGCATTTGATCTGCATGGTGATAGTATTTTGGGGGAAATTTTGTATTTTTGGGTGAATTCTGTTTTTATTTCTGGTTAAATAAATACACATTGAGAAAACACATCTTTCATTGACCTGGTTCAATTTGTTTAATAAATCTCTTTTTGTTCTGTATTTCTTACTAAGAGTGTAAATCACAAGCGTGATCATTTTAAGATATATAGTTTCAATAGAGAACGATTCAATGTTTGTCAATATCACAGAAACAAGATCAAATATGATGCCAAGATATGATTTAATTTTATTTAATTCAGGAGGCAGCGAATGATATGAGATAATACTGATTTAACAACCAAGAAGCCATTAAAATATCGGAGCATGATTTGATTCTTAAGCATCATAAATAAGCATCATTAGCTTCTTAGCAAGCTTGGTTGTACAAGTTAGTCTGTAGGCTAAGTTTGATTTGACTTGCATCTTGTGAAAAGATGCAGTTAAAACAGTCTTGTAGATAAATTTCAATAACAAATGTCAAAACGCATACTATTTACACTAAGAGTGTGTATTCTGCTCACAAAAAAAGCTCACACTTCAGTGAAAGCATTAAATATGTACTATTCATCTTTACAATCAGGGATATCAGTGCAGGGAAAACAAGCCCACCTCAGCCATCACCCTCATTAAAGTGAAAGGTCACATTAATTTAGCAGAGTTCAGTCCACTCATGTGTTATCTGAACACAAAGTTGCAAACCCGTGACCTCCAGGTGTCTGGGTTTATAATTAATGTCCACTTCACTGTGTTTCTCCTCCGGCAAAACATTGGAGAAGTTGTACTTTTGATTAACTATAAGACTTTAATTTCAGAAGAGGAACTTTGAAAAGTTCAGGCTCAGAGTGGCTGTGGAAGGAACAGATAACGTGCTCATGGCACAAGGTATTAAGTTTTATCAAAAGCTATGAAGAGGAGTTGAACTTTTTTCTTTTTTATCTTTCTAACTGTGACATGTCCACTATCAAGACAAAACACATTGAAAAAAAGGGGATAATACAAAGCGCAGTGCAGTGGTTCTATTTAACCAGATGTCATTCAGTTAACTTGGCAGCTGCAGTAGGAAGAGAATAATCTTATGTATTTTTATGTATATGTAAAACCAAAATTAGTCATGCAGTCGGTTACACAACTGCAGTTAAAACACATAAAGCTAAACCGAAGCAGTTAAAGTATTTTAGATACAGAAGACTTGGAATGGAGCTCATTCTGAATGTTTTTGTATACATCAGGGGTGTCCAGCTCCGGCCTTTGAGAGGGCCACAATCCTGCAGGTTTTTGATCTCACAGGGTGCAAATAGGTTCATTCAAACTCTTTGTCAAACTCTGGTTGCATCCCATCAGCCTTTCCTCATTAGCTGGCTGCCACTCCCCACCAGCTGACGCTCTTTAGCTTAAACTGGAGGAAGTGCCCCACCTACCAGCCATCTCACTTATGATGTTTTCATAGCTTCAGGACACCACAGTGCTTCTTTCAGTACAACTTTCCCATACATTGTCTCTTCATGAAACCAGTCCAGATTTTACAGAGGAATTGTTACACGGAAATACTTCCTGAATAACAAGTTATTCTGAAGTTGTTTTATTTTTCTTTCTTTCACTTCTTTAAAAAGATGGCACTGATGGTTTAATTATGTCTGGTCCTGTATCATCCAAAACACACTTCCAGCATACAAAGATTCAATTAACACACTATCCATGTTTCCATCTGATCCTCTGTTACTACACCTGTCTGTTTCAGGACTCCTTTAACTTGTCAGGAAAGCAGAATGTGTCTGTTGTCATCAAGCTCAGTCAAAGTTCAAGCATCAATTAAAAAGAGAAAAAACATACAGAGCTGATGAGATGATAGGTCAAACAGAGAAGGACATTATCGAGGTGTGTGCATTGACACCTCCTAATCCGGTCATGTCGTGTCACAAAATGACTCTGACCAAATAACTAACACATGCAAACAGCAACACACAAATAAGGGCACATCCACACGGAGACAAAAGCCATTTTATTTTAAAAAGGTTACTGTAAAGACAAAATATTTTTTTAAAAAAAAACACGCAAAACCATTGAAAACCCTGTAAATATGCCAGGCCTTTAAGAGGTGCTGTAACGCTGCCACAGAAATACACCAAAAACAGAGAAGAAGACATGGAGCATGTGCAGACAGCTGTGTTTGTGGGGTTTGCACATGCAGGTTCAGGGAAAAATTAATAGTGTCATTGGTTTAGAAAAGAAACATTTGGGTTGTAAACACAATATTGAAATGGTAAAATTTTCAAATGTATTCACTTTGGGACCTGGTTTTATAAGTCAGCATTTCTTAGACTCCCAAAACTTTTGTTCCATTTAGACAAAACCCCAAACGATGAAAAGCTTTAGCAGATACATGGAAAAATGTCTCTGTGAGCACAGCCTGACACAAAGTCTTTATAAGATCCATGAATCCTCTCAAAGCATAGATAATTACTTATGTTCCTTTTCTCTTCTTTAAAAAGTCTTCTGTTCTGCACCCACTGTCATAAAGTGGGCAGAGCAACCATGAGCATAAATGGACGCAATGTAAAGCATCAGTGTGTCACCAAAAGGTATAAAAACTCCCTGTTCCACCTCATTTTTACTTTCATGTGTGTTCAATTCATCCATTAATTTTCTGTGCCCGCTTACTTCATTGCAGGTTCACAGGGGAGCCTATCCCAGCAGCTACTAGGCAAGAGGCAGGATAAACCCTGGACAGGTCACCAGTCGGTAACATGAGTAAATCTATTTGTTCATGGTACACTTTCTTTGTACAAAGTCTCCCCCAAATATTTACAATTGCCTGATGTAGTTGTAGAGGGGTTAAAAGCGTCCTTTGAAGATTACAGAGAATCCCATAGGGATGAATGGACTTGCTTGACCCACCTATAAAACATGCCTGTATGTGGTAATGAGGAATAAGGTTCATACATGTCTACATAACGAAAGTCAAATCTGCATGCTTCATTTCAGTTTTTGTGATCATAAAATTACATTTACATGGCAATGTTTTATTTGGAGTCAGCTCTTGAACAGGTTAACACTGGCATATCAATACATATAAATGTTTCCAGATAAAAAAAAAAAACTTATTATTATTATTTTCATATATATATATATATAATTCTGCAAAGAATTCAGACTCCTTCATTGAACTGAAATTTATCAACAGATTTCTGCAGAATGCACGCTTCCAATGAAAGGACTGCAACAGGGAATAAGACCTTTAAAAACTGTTTGCTATCAGCAAATTGGCACTTACTTAAATCAAAATATTGGTCATTTTGGTATGGTTAACATTCTCCTTTGAGAATTAAATGTTTGCAGCCTGAATGTACCCATAGTCTTCAGCAAGGCATGTCTCAAAAATCTGTCACGCTTCATAACATGTCCATCATAAGCATTCAGAGCTGCCTTTGAAAATGCCTCCCTTAAAAAGAAGAAAATACTGCTCTCCTTTCTTATTTTCCATCAAATTTAGACAATCCATCCCAAAACAAGCGCATTCATGTTATTACAATGACCACACTATGACAAACAGCACGTACACACACATGCATGTAAACGATCACACCTCATTAACAGGACTAGTCATGTTTTACCTGTATTTTGGGATTCAGCCAAGAAGATCCAACATGGAGGAGGTCAGGGAAAAAAGGAGCAGAAAAAAGAGGGAAAGAAAAAAATCTAATTTAAAAAGACAAACTCAAACACATGAGGCACACATGAGGGAAAAAAGGCTTTTCTTCCAAGGAATTTTACAACTATTTCATTTTTGTATGGAAACACAGTTTTTACCATTTATATTTAAAGATGATGCACCTGAGTGCTACATTATTATGTTTCAACAGCTCATATTTTAATCTTCAAAGGTGCAGCAGTATAAACCATTTTTCTGATCTTATCATTAAAATTACGTGACACCACTGTGAGCCGAGTAGGAGACAGGAAGCGACAGAGCTCATCACAGGAGTAGCAGCACTTTTAAAAACTGTTCCCGATGGGGAGAGCTGATTATATCAGTATTAGCCTGGAAAAAAAAAAAAAAAAAAAAAAACCACAAGTGATCAAAGATATGAACTTCTCACACAGTGGAGATTTTAACATCTGTAACATCCAACCACGAATTAGACTTTGCCTCAGTCTATTCTTGCTAAAACCATTTCCTTTATGTGTGTGTGTGTGTGTGTGTGTGTGTGTGTGTGTGTGTGTGTGTGTGTGTGTGTGTGTGTGTGTGTGTGTTTGTGTGTTCTTTCTAACATTATTCATAATTAGTGGATTCCTCTTGTTGGAACGAAGGCAAAGGCTGACAGGATCTGATACTATGCCTGGCTGTCTGTGCCAAGCCTGCCTGGCATGGTAACCTGATAATGGCTGGCCTGAGGTCAAGCCTGAGATGAGGTGAGGAAGTCACAGTCATATGAGCAGATGGAGGCTGAACAGATCAATCTTTAAAGGTTTATGGGAGGCAGAGACCAAAATAATAGGCAGTATTGAAAAAATGTAACGTTTAAAATGCTGGAGGATATATAAGGTCTGCGAGGCCAAAAGAGAGAGATGGTGATCATGCGTCTTCTAAGTAAAAACTAAGTTCTCTGTAGCCTTTCAGTTAGTTTCTGTAAGATTTGGGAAACAGATGAAGAGCCTGACTGCAAAAAGAACAGCAATTCACACAATGTGTCGCAAAAGTGCAACGAGAGAGAAAGAAATTTCTAATAACAGGACAACATCCAGCAAAATCTTTCAGAATGTTTCTAAACAATGGGGGAAAAAAGAGAAAAATTCAGGTGAAATTGATTTCTTCACCCAGGTACAGTGTGGAGACTGAAGCTGTCTGGGGATGCAGAGAGATTATTTCTCTCTCTCTATTTTCTGGTTGTATGAGTGAGCAGAAATCCTAAAGTTCAAGTCAAAGAAAGAAATGGGAAACTTGTGGAGAACATCCACAGACGGGGAGTAGAAGGTGGAAGAGAACAAAAGAAGATTAAAGTGAAGTTCCATCACTGCAACATGAATAAGAAATTCTCCCCTGAATTTTGTCAACAGCATAAAAAAAAAGAAAGTGGGTTAAAGAAATCCACCTTAGCTGAAAAGTGGGCGGTGACTTATATTATTGCCCTAATGTGATTGATTTCTGAGTTGCTGGAAAGACTTGCTAAAGCATAAAAACCACTGACAGGTGAGGATACTGACATGGGTCAACTGTAAAGCTCACATTTATGTAAATGTTTCTTTGAAACTGTGGAGAAAATTTAAATTAATAAGGTTAAGTAAGAGCCAGGTCAGGTATTACAGGGTTTAGATTGGTAATTATGTATTTTTGAAACTGTAATACGTATAAAGTCAGAGCAAACTCACCTCAGAGAGCTAATCTGAAAAGGGCAGCTGCAGGTTTCTCCTCTCTGAGACAGAAAGTCTCTTGACAGGCAGTAATCTGGCAAGGACAGAGGAGGTTGTCCACATCTCGGTATATGATGTGACAAAAGCCTGCTGCATTTCTGCTGTGCTGTGTTCTACGCTCTCTCCAGCTGGACTGCTTTATTATGATAAGAGTTTTCTCCTTAAAAATTACCTCACCTCTCTAGTGGTTTCTGATTGATGGGCCTTGTGAATATTTCAATAAGAAACGCCACTTAAATATTGTTGCAAACCAAGCACATCCTTCCAAGGCAAAAGAATCCCCAGACGGCCGTGTCCTCTCCAACAATCTAAGGCCCTGTCCACTCTAACACTGGGAAATGGTAAAACTGTTTTACACCTCTAATTCACGTGCAAATTGTGTTTCGACTCAGACAAAAATTCGATTTTTCCAAAATACACATTTAAAGTAAATTAAAACACCGTTATTCTATCAGTGTGTACATTACAAATGGCTTTTAGGGAATAATGAAGTCTCAGTGAACTTGCTGATTGCTTTGTGCTGTGAGTACATTTGTCCACTGACTGCTTTGCTTTGTAATACGTTTGTTATTTTGGCTTCACACTGCACTCCGACCATGTGCCAGAAAACTTTTGGATGAATTGTTGAGGTCAAAAATCATACATTTTACAGCTTGAGAGTAGAACTTGTTCTTGAGTCTATTTGTTTTTGTGCTGAGTATCCTCCATCGTCTCCTGGAGGAGAGAGGACAGAAAAGGGGGTGACTAGGATGGGAGGGGTCTTTCTGCTGGTGTAAATGTCACCGAGGGAGGGTAGTGCTGTCCTGATCACCTGCTCTGCTACTCTCACCCCCCTCTTTAGGCTGAGGACACACCCCCCGCAGCGTATCTGTGTTCAGGATGAGAGCGGGGAGGAGGGGTCTCCCATCCTGACATTCTGGAGTCTGTTTCTAAGGAAGTCTAATATCCTGGTACACAGTGAGCTGAGTCGGCTCAAGTCGTCCAATTTCTTAACAAACTTATGTGGTAGAACTGTACTGAAGGTGGAACTGAAGTCCAAGACCAGCATCCTCATGTGTGTGTTACTGTTCTCCAGGTGTGTAAGGGCTGTGTTGAGGGCTGGTATGATGATGTCGTCAAACTTATTCAGGCGTTTTCTATTTGTGTTGTCATTAACTTCAGCATTTAGCATGCGAACTGAGGTCTGTGGTATCTGAGATTTAGCTTTTAATGAGCTTTGTACCTCTGCAAAAGGCTGTCTTGAATTCTTATATATTTTACACAGAATCACATATATTAATGGAAGCCCATTGCTCATGCCTTTCCTCCTTGGCACTTACTAGTGATCATTTAAAGAAATGTACTCCATTAGCAAACTGTTTTATCTTATGTTGGTCATCTGAGGTTGTATTGAAAGACTGAATAATTACATCACTTTTTATTGCATTCTAGCATATAAAACTTTGCAAATACAAGTGGGTTGTATTGTAGATATATGTTTTTCATCATCAACAGAATTGTGCAATTCTGTCAGGAACCAATAAAAGCCCTTCATGCAAGCCACAAGCTGTTCAGTTAGGCAACTTTATATTCTACTATGGACAAGATGGATACGGGTGAGATCAGAAATGCAATTTGGGGTTTTTAGGTGAGCAATTTATTGGTACAGTCAGCAGCGATGAGATACTTAAGCTTTCCTGCATCGCATCTGTGGTGACGAGACATCTTGCCCCCTCTTTTACCATCCAGTGTAATCTGGGTAATTATGCACTGGCAGGCGTACAAAGACATATCAGAATAATTTCTACCAGCAGCCAGAAGAAAAATATCCATTTAAAACCATCTTCATCTCATAAAGAAACACAGCCAAGTTCAAATTAAGCATGTGCAACAAGAAACTATTTATCATAAACGGGGAAATATTAACATAATGAATTAACTGATGATTTTCAAATGCAGTGTCTTTAAATTGATGTTTGAGGTAATGAACAGAACAGGTCGACACTTCATCACAATTGTGTGGCAATTAATGTAAAAGCAAATGTAAAAGCAGTGTATATTTTAATAGAAATTTATTAAATGTCAAGAAAAATGTAGAATACAAAGCAAAAACGATGAGCTTGCATCATTAATTAGAAAAACTTGTAAGTACACACTGGTACTTATTTAGAAATTTATTTTTATGCCGGATGCTCATTAAACGAAGAAGATTAAATGATTGAATAGTTTCTAAGTCTAATCTAAATGGGCTTTATAAATTATATTTAAGCAGTTATCTTGGATGATATGTACAAGTGTGGACACTGTTATCTCTGTATTAATTATTTGGCTAATTACTCCATCTCAACATAGACCTTCCCTGTCCTGTACGGCCTGAGCTACCTTTGCTCATTACACAACCAGTCTGATTATTTCAAGTTAAAATGAAGGAGTGATCCAATAGAAGTGTTAATATAATACAGCTATCTTGACTTACAAGGTATAATTTGGATTTAATAATCACATTAATGAAAGCAATCAAATCTTTACCTGGATCACTGAACTTATAAAGGAGGATTTATGTTAATTTCCTACAGCCACAATCTTGTTTAATATCAAGTGTTTGTAATTCAATATCAGAATATTTAGAAAGCACAATAAATTCCTTGAGCCGAGTCTCTGGTTTGATTCCCTGCTGTTAGGTCCATTTCCACCACATCTCTGTGTCTCATTTCAATGTTGGCGTAAAATAAAGGCAAAAAAATGGCCCCCAAAACTAATTTTTAAACTGTATCAGTGGGATGTCATTATTATGCACACTGCATCCACTTCATACGCAACTCAACAGATTTGCCCCGCTGGCAACAAACAGAGCTAGAAGATAGAAATGATTACTACTTACAGCAGGAGGGACCCCTGACAGCAAGAGGAGCTTGGCAGTAATTGAAGCTGAGATACTACAGATACTCACTGGCACAGCATGACCGGTAGAGAAGAACAGCACAAAACACAGAGACCACTAAGTCCCCGTTCAGTCACTGGCTTAAATAAGCAAAGGTGCTACATGACATAGTGTGATTATATTTAGCTGAAAAAAACTACAGCCCTGCACGGGACTATTTTTTCAATCCCGCTCCAACCAATCCCCGCTAAAATTCTGACAACTAGTGCCAACCGGTGCCACTATTCACTCACTCCAACTAAAATAAGTTTATAGTACCTTTTTATTAGAACCATTTTTATTAGTTGGCCATTATATTACAGAAGAATAAATAAAAAAATATATTCAACAAAACAGTTTAAATCACAATTTTCATGTAAACTGAGGCAAAAGACTATTAATGTCTAAAAAGCTGCAGTTATATAAAGAAGAGCAAATGTATAAAACAAATGTGCCCGTATCATCCCATTAATTTTAAACAAGAGGTGAAAGAATATGTTTCTTTCATTTCATATTCTACAGTTGCTCTCTCCATCGACTAGCACATATGGGACCCTCTATTTATTCTTGACTGCCCGCTCCAACCCAATGTAACCTTAAATCACCTGTTGGTGGTGCAGGGCTTGGCTGCAAACTTCTTTTATTCCCTTCTCTTTGGTGATGTCCAACAGTATCTCTAAATAAATATATTTGTTAGATTTTTTAGGGTCCCTTTTTTTGTTAGGTGGGAAAATAAACTTGCTTTTTAACCTTGTGTTTGCCAAGACAACCTGCTCTGTTTTTGCGTGCAATTGTAATTGTTCACATACATGCTGGCATATGCTTCCTGATACCAAAGGATTCTACCTTGGGGCCGTTAGGGAACTGACTGCCCAGAGCCTAAAGCCGATTGCATGGCTGGTTTGCAGTCTGCTTCCATTCTTTGTTTCTTTTGGCTGGGGCTTCCTCCTCTGTTATTGTTTTTGGTTGCATTAAACATATTTTCAAATGTTGCTGCTTTGTGCTGGTCTCTCATATGTTATGGTTCCAGTATTTATTTGCCTTGTTTCATTTTGGGACTGTAATGTTAATACTTGTTTTCTGCCCGCTAGTGGGAATATCATTATTCTGCAGTTAAAAGTAGTTCTTGAAGAGTCCTTCCATTAATTCCCCACCACTTAGCTGGGAGCAGTAGCCTAAGAAGAGAGAAACAGACTTTCCACTCCCTTGCCACTTCTTAAAGCTTTCACAAGTGAATCCCAAGGCATTCCCATTCAGTGTGTCCTTGGTCTTACCTGGGACCTCCTTCCAGTGGGACAATGCCTATAAAACCTCCCCAGGTAGGTGTTCAGGAGAAATGTGTATCAAGAGCTTCACTTTATGACTCAGCACTGACAGACCGATACTGAGTCTTCATCACTGCCTGTGCTGCACCAATCCACCTGTTGGTCTCCTGCTTCATTCTTGCTTCACTCATAAACAAGACCCTGAGATACTTGAACAACTTGGAATTTGGAACCACTTGGGGTAGAATCTCATCCCAGGCAGGAAGAATACATTCCCCACTTTCTGGTTGAGGACCATGGTCTTGGATTTGTAGTTGCTAATTCTCATCCTAACTGCTTCACACTCGACTGCCAGTCATGCCAATGACAGTTGGTGATCACACCCCCATGAAGCCAACAGAACCACATCATCTGCAAACAGCAGGCACTCAGTTCTGAGACTATCCAACCTGGACCCCTTCAACACCTTGGCTGGGCCTAGAAAGTATGTCCAAAAAGTTGTGAACAGAATTGGTGACAATGAAAACCTTTGAGGTAATGAATGACTCAGACTTCCTGCTAGCAATGCAGATCAAGCATGAAATACTTGAGGCTACACTCTCATTAGTGTTTATTTTCACATTCATACACAAACCCAAATACATACAACACACAAAAGACAAAGTAATATTCAAGAGCCCAAATCAATAGATTGTACTGTATCTCTTGACAGAGCAGCAGTGAGACTGTGTTCATCTCTCATGGCTGTATTTCAGTTGGATGTGGGATCTTTCCAATGTTCTCTGAGCGGGTTCCTATCTTTATCCAATACCACAGCCTGCATTTCAGGAGATGATTTTTTTAATGTCACCTGGCTCTTGCACTCAGATGGTCCCTACTTGCTCTAAGATTTGCTTTTCTCTTTCTTAAAGCTGAACATCTGAACTCAGACAAAGTGCTTCCTGCACAGCCGTCCTGTGCTCTGACTGAACATCTTCTCTTTACACATTCCCGATGTGCTCCTATTTTCTGCTTTACAACTTTTCCATGACTACCAGAATGATGAAAAAGGTGGTGTGGTGCAAACCATAGTCATCATGTCACATCCAACTGGCAACCTGCTTATATTTATTAATTTATTTTACTCCTTCTTATTTTCTGATATTCCAATAACGTAGCTTCCTTTCTTGTTACCTACCATAAAAAAAGATGGAAAAAATATATATATTTCTTAACCATAAATGTTAAAATCTAATTTCCTTACAGTTAAAAAAGTTGACAGTTGACTAGAAAGAGTCAGCAGAAACTGAAAAATTGATTCTTCATGCAGTGAAGGAACTGTCTTTATTCCTAGTGGTCTGTGCTATAGTTGTCTGCTATATAGCTTCTTACGCATGAACGTAGTACAAACTGTCTGAAACGGGGTTGATTGTTTTTAAAGGTGCCAGTCAGTCAAGTTCAAAACTTTTTGCTATCAGCTCATTTATGATTAACAGATGTATAAATGGGGGCTTTATAAGCTAGGTACACACATTATTAAGATTATTTGGCTGTTTTTGTCCCGATTTAGCCCCTACCTGACCAAGGACAGCAAACACCTTATCTTAAGTCTTATAAGATTTTCATATCAAATTATCATTTGGTGAAAGGGGTGTTAAGAGCAAATTCATCCCGACAATTGGCTCCGAAACGGGTCATGGCCGACAATTGGAAGTATTTAACATGTTCAATATTTAGAAAGCCAATGACTCCTGAACTGAGACTGTGTGGAGTGTGATGTGGAACAGAATGTAGCCAATCAGAGAGCGCGCTGACTGGGGAGCAAGGAAGGATATAAAGTCTGTGTTCACGCTGTCTCCAGTCTGTTATTTTTTTATAGTTCTGGATTTTTGTGTTAATAATAGTCACAAGACCACCATCATTACTTCATTATATATGTCCTCTTCCATGCTGGGTGTTGTGTTTTCCGGTTGTTGCCATGGTTCTTCTTCTTCTTTTCTCCAGCTGTTGCTATGTTTCTTCTTTTTCTTTTTTGTTTGATCATGTTTCATCGCGTAAGATTTCTGGCTTGGAGGACTAGATTCTAGATCATTTGCGGAACAGAATCGTTATGTGTGTGTTGTTCTGTGCTGAGATTATCAGAGCGCACCACACACACACACACACACATAAAAAATGTTCAATGCCTGATTATTTATCTTCACGTGTGGGGTCTCTAACAGATACAAAATCTCTTCAGATTTAGAAAATCATCATGTGTACCAGCCTTAAGTGTGTTGAAGAATCTGCACATGACAGATTTTGACAGGGTCATAAATATAAATTTGAAGATCTTTTATAATCTGCCCTAATGCATGAACTTATTTTGTTTGAGAAATTGTTCAAAGATTTTCCTTACTTGATAAGATGGTTGTCTTTACAGAACTTGTGCTAGAAAACTTTGTGTAAGACAAATAAATAAAAAGGCTAGAGACCAAAAGGAACGTGACTGACAGGTAAAATCCCTACGTGCTGCCCATTTATTTTTCCACTCAGTGCAGTGGACTTACAAGGTGACATTTGACTGAGACTTTAAATTCTACCTCCAGATTAATGTTTATTATTATTATCATTATTATTATTGCTGATAAAACAATAAAAAATATACATTGCTATAATTTTGTCACCAAAAGGCACATTTTAGTTGTACATTGTAATAGTCCCTCCGATAGGTTTGTGGATTTTTTCAAAAATGAGCTTTGTTGAACCAATTAGGAGTTTTTCTGGCTCACTATGTTGGTGGGTCTGTTTTTTCCCTTCACAAAATGTATGCCTTTAAAGAAAAGTGTTGAATGCACAAAAAGTGCAGAATGCCGTCTTGAAATCATTGTTTCTCACTAAAAATCAATAGTATCCAGGGTGTATCAAAGAAAAAAAGGCAGTAGTAGATAGTTGTAAGATGATTTAAGTAATATTATGAGCTTTGTGACCTAATTTTTCTATTGCATTTATTTAATTATAATAAAAACATCTTTTGTCTTTTTTTATGACTTCAGTATGTTCGCCATAGCTCCATAATCTCCAACAACACACAGATGAATGGAAGAGTGCATGTTGTGTACAGCAGAGCAGGGAGACCTCTAGCTGGGAGCTTTGATATGTAGAAAAGCCAGGAGGAGCAAGATAAGAAACCAAGATCAAACCCCAGGCAGTGGCACTCTTCTCATCCTAACTTATAGTAAAACTCGCCACAGGCATTAGTGGCGATATCATCAACACGCATGCACCCACAACTGTCTTTGTATCACCCCATAACTGCTTTCAGAAAAATAACTGACTTTGAGATCAAACCTAATGATACATCTGAAATGATAAAAGTATTAAAAGTATAAAACATGCAATTTTTTTCAGTTGCTAAGTAGATGTTTGATATATTTTGATCCTTTCATGAAATGAATTGAAATAATTAATTAAATCCTCTAATTCCAGGACAAAAAGTGAAGGACAAGGTGTCAATCATCTCTTAGTATATAGACTGAGCTAAAATGAATACTAATAGCGTACAACTCGGCTTGCATTGACTACACCACTCTGTTTCAGTAAAATTTAATGGAGGATTTTCAAACTGTCTAAAAATCCTTGTTATATTTAAACTGCTATCACATTTCATATTGTCTCTGAAGCAAGTTCATTCACTTCAAACATTTCTGATTCCCATTGATTCCAAGCAGAACATTCTCACCCTCCTGGGTGCTGCAGGACAGTTCAAGAATTGTGGAACCTGTTTTATTTATATATTATTTGTTCCTGCTATGATCAAAATAGCTAATATCCAATTATTTATCTAAATTACTTCTCACACTGCTGCAATTTCCACTTGACTTGTTATTGGGCAAAAACAGCTGATAATATGAGAAAGTGAAAATATTTGAATTTCTTGTCTAAACTAGAATAACCAAGATGAAATTTTTTTAAGGCTAAAATGGACAGATAAACAGAATTTACTTATTGTGGTTTAGAATATGTCTCTTCACTTCAATATCTAGTTTTTATGGACACAGGTGCTGTAATAATGTGTCAAATCTAACCAAAAGTTAACCAAAGTCAAACTAAATACAACATTAATATCTGCAAATCAGTTGATTATTATTATTATTATTATTATTATTATTATTAACAACAACAACAAATTGAATAATAATAATAATAATAATAATAATAATAATAATAATAATAATACAAGAAACATGATTTTTTTTTTTTTTTTTTTTCTTTGTCTGTTATTCTTGTGTTTATAAACAATTACATTTGGCTGAGTGCCATAAAACAAACCCCAAACTCTTTTGGGTCCTTCTTTTGGTTGCATTGTACCACACCACAAAACCTTGCAGTATAAAAAGGCTCAAATATTGTGTCATATTCCAAACACTCATTTTACTTTATAAATACAGAGACACAACCTAATGTTGTATTACATTGTGTGTTATGTTAAACCATGTTCTCACTGCATGATGATGCCATCCAGCTTTGGAACATGGCAAAATAGATATCACACATGGTAATTTCCTACGTATATAATTAAGGACGGTGTCAGGATCTTGTTTCTGGACTAAATATTGTGTGTGGCTGTTACAGCCTCAGGCCTTGGCCTTTCTGAACATATTTAAACGTCTGTTTGGTTGCAACCAGGTCATTGGCCGGCTGTCTGGAACCCCTCAGCAAATAGCTGGCTGTGCCATCACCCGTCTGCGATTGGTTGGCTGTGCCATCACCTGGCTGTGATTGGCACGTTTATCTGACGTCCACCTGGAGCTTTACTGTTTAAGCAGGCAGCAAACAATCAGTCAGGGCAGCTGTGGTTTTCCAGAGCTGCTAACTATGTGAGGTCTGTAGACTTCTGGTTGTGTGTTTTGCTAAAGTGTTAACTAGATTCAACTGTTTTTGTAAAGGCTGAGAAAGCCTTGTTAACTCGGCTGACTGCTGTTTGTTGTTAGTCGGTGCTAGGGTAGTATTTCTGCTGTATACTTTGAATTTGGGTTTTCTTTGTCTTTTGTTAGATTGTGTACTTTTACTTGTAGTCCTTTTCTGTAGTTTAATAAATCCCTTTACCTGATTCAGGATTGTGACAGGGTCCTTCTTGTGTGGAGTTTGAATGTTGTCTCTGTATATGTGTGTATATGTGTGGTTTCTAACTGTTGATTCTAAATCTACCGTAGGAGTGAGCATGTGCATGCATGGTTGTCTCTGTGTTGCCCTTGTGATCAACTGGCTTCATGTCCAGGGTGTATCCCACCTCATGACTCTAAACTGGATAAAGGAGATATATAAAATAAATGGAAACTATATTAGTAGGTTAAGAAAAACATGGCTGGTGTTTAATCTGCACATTTCAATATTGATGGATAATAGTTCATGGACATTGCCTTTCACTCATAATTTCTAACCCTGAACACTGGCACTTTTTGAACATGTAGGTAAACTTATTTAACATTTCCTCGTAAGACTAGGATAAAAATAAATAAATTAGTAAATAAATAAAACTAGTACCAAAATTGAGAAACAAATTTATTTGACATTTGTCTTTTTTTTTTTTTTTTTGTTCCAAATTTAACAGACATCTACATCAAGCCTTAAACCTACAACCCTCTAACAACTTGACTGTTTCTTTAATACCTGGGCTACACTAAACTCTCAAGCTGCCCTATTATTATTGCAGTGAGTCCACCTTCATGTAACAGGCTTAAACCCTCCTTTCAAGCCAGTGACTTTGGATGGATTTTCCTGCCCAGCCTTGCTAATTACTCCCTGCACACATGAATCCTGCATTGGCAGGACCTTTTTAATATGGACAACAGGAAGACGACGTGACCTTCCTGGACCTCACGTTGAACCTAAAGCCCTCTGCCTGTCAGCAGTTTTCCTAAGCAACTTTTAAATAAACCTCTGCATGGCCAGATAATCAGATAAGAGTTGTTTTACAAACACAGGAGGCAAAAATGTCAGTATGACACAACACTGCGTTCACACTGTCACCGAGTCTGCATCTGTGTGTTAAATGACTAATCCAAATTTGGTGTATTTGTGTAAAATTCCATCCCCATCTCAAATCTTTTATAAATCACTTCACTGTTAACATCACAGGAACAGAGAGAAACTGTTCTTTGGGAACTGTTCTTCAATTCAATGCTGAGGAGTTCCAGACTCAGTTTTTTTCTGAATATTTTCATATTAAAAAATATTCAACATATGTGTGCTGTTGTTTATGTACATATCGGCCTGTGTTGTAGTCCTGCTGCTGTATCCCCTGCAGCATAAAGCCCACCACATCTCTCTGATCCATGATTGCCTTTTCCACTAAAACTCAGGAAAGGTAGTGTGATTAAAATCTCTCTGAAGTCGAAGGGGCTGACATTTAACGGGAGCGTTTTCAAAAGTAGTTATATCCAAGATCTCAACATATGGTGCTCTGATCCTTTAAATGACACCAGTGTGTGCATGCAGTGGCATGGAGGAGATATTATCACACCTTTTAGGGGATACTGCAATGGTAATGTTAATATTGGAGAGCTTAGTGCAGAAAATAAGCTTTAGGTAATTCATTTTGACAATGTAGTCAGCATTTTGCCAGCAATATTACTGCAGTTATGCTGTAATATGGTATACTAACTGATAATAATTTTCATTCCTGTTGAATGATGAGGATATAATTACCCACAGAAAGTTGAATCTGCCTGTAAAAGAACCTTTTATCCAGTGAAGAAGGATAATATCTGGTGCTGTTTGCAGTGGGGTGACCACATTCAAGTTAATTTATTAAATGAGAAAAGACATTTAAAATATATGTTATACACAGTGTAGGTCATTTTGACATTTCAGGTCCTGTGATTTAAATTTCTTAAATAGATGTGAGTGTAAAAAGGTTCACATTTCAAAGGTCCGTGCAAAGCCAAGAGCCACAGATGGAGCTCAGCAGTCGTCTTCTGAAACAAAGATGACCCTGTGGTGAGCTGGGAAGATGCCCCACTTCTCTCCCACAGTCCATGGGATTGTTACCTCACCTGCTTTGAATTGTAATCATATCATCTAAATTTAGAGTGGGTTCTCCACAGAGGCAGTCCACATTTACAAGAGAACAATTTCAGTTGTGGAAGCACGACATAGGAGGACAAGAAAGAGACTTAATAACAGAAATGCACAAACAAAATAAATAAATAAATAAAAATAAATGGAGGGCGACATCTTAAAATGGTAATCAAACAAGATAAATAATGTTAACAAGGGCGACGGGAGGCTTATGATTCCATCTTGATTGCAATGTGGACATGGAAGATTCTGCATCAATGCTGCGACTAAATACAGAGATGGGGACTCGAGTAACACTTCAGTCGCATTTCCTGTGGTTTGACTTGGACTCACACTTTACAGGGTGTGCAGAATTATTATGCAAGTTGTATTTTTGAGGATTAATTTTATTATTGAACAACAACTATGTTCGCAATGAACACAAAATTTTAAAGCTGAATATTTTTGGAAGTTGGAGTGGGGCTCTTTTTAGTTTTAGTATCTTAGGACGATATCTGTGTGTGCAGGTGACTATTACTGTGCATAATTATTAGGCAACTTAACAAAAACCAGGGAAACCAATATAACAACTCAAAATGTACAAATATACATTTCTGGCATTCAAAAACAAAACAAAAACAAGTCGGTGACCAATATAACCACCTTTCTTTGCGAGGACACTCAAAAGCCTGCCATCCATAGATTCTGTCAGTGTCTTGATCTGTTCACGATCAACATTGCGTGCAGCAGCAACCACAGCCTCCCAGACACTGTTCAGAGAGGTGTACTGTTTTCCCTCCCTGTAGATCTCACATTTGATGAGGGACCACAGGTTCTCTATGGGGTTAAGAACAAGGGTGAACAAGGAGGCCATGTCATTATTTTTTCTTCTTTTAGACCTTTTCTGGCCAGCCACGCAGTGGAGTACTTGGATGCGTGTGATGGAGCATTGTCCTGCATGAAAATCATGTTTTTCTTGAACGATGCTGACTTCTTCCTGTACCACTGCTTGAAGAAGGTGTCTTCCAGAAACTGGCAGTAGGACTGGGAGTTGAGCTTGACTCCATCCTCAACCAGAAAAGGTCCCACAAGCTCATCTTTGATGATAGCAGCCCATACCAGTATCCCACCTCCACCTTGCTGGCGTCTGAGTCGGAGTGGAGCTCTCTGCCCTGTACTGATCCAGCCACGGGCCCATCCATCTGGCCCATCAAGACTCACTCTCATTTCATCAGTCCATAAAACCTTAGAAAAATCAGTCTTATGATATTTCTTGGCCCAGTCTTGACGTTTTATCTTGTGTGTCTTGTTCAGTGGTGGTCGTTTTTCAGCCTTCCTTACCTTGGCCATGTCCCTGAGTATTGCACACCTTGTGCTTCTTGGCACTCCAGTGATGTTGCAGCTCTGAAATATGGCAAAACTGGTGGCCAACGGCATCTTGGCAGCTTCACGCTTGATTTTCCTCAGTTCATGGGCAGTTATTTTGCGCCTTGTTTTTTCAGCACGCTTCTTGCGACCCTGCTGACTATTTTGAATGAAACACCTGATTGTTGAATGATCACGCCTCAAAAGCTTGGCAATTTTAAGAGTGCTGCATCCCTCTGCAAGATCTCACTATTTTTGACTTTTCAGAGTCCGTCAAATCTCTCTTCTGACCCATTTTGCCAAAGGAATGGAAATTGCCTAATAATTATGCACACCTGATATAGGGTGTCGATGTCATTAGACCACACCCCTTCTCATTACAGGGATGCACATCACCTGATATGCTTAATTGGTAGTAGGCTTTCAAGCCTGTAACGGTTGGAGTAGAACAACATGCATAAAGAGGATGATGTGGTCAAAATACTCATTTGCCTAATAATTCTGCACACAGTGTAGACTTGACTCTAACGATTTGAGACTTGTGAGCAATCTTTTATTTTTTCAGCCATGATCTCCCTGCAAACAAACAGATGCGTCCGCACATGCAATCAATCAAAACAATGGCTGCACTGCTTGCTGTTGCTGCAGCAGTAAATTTAGGCTATTAAAAAATTAATGAAAAGTGACAAACATAATAGCAGCAAACTACAGTGTCTGTGGTATAAAAATCCAGGATGCTGGATCCACAATGTCTACCTTAAAACACACGTGGAGAGGTTAGTCACTGTATTATAAAAGCTAATGTTAGCATCTATGTTAGCAACAAGCTTAGAGCCACAGTGATGTGAACGTTAGCTTGTTACTACTTTTGTACTAACATAATGTTAACTACATCAGGTTGGCTCCACTGAATGTGTCCAGAATAAGAACCAGACATTTTTTGAATGGATTCTATAAACTGGTGATGTCAAACTGGGAGAAAACTGGGATCAGCCCTTTTAAAAAATAATAATTATTAAGATTTTCCTGGTGCACTTATGCAGGGATCACTGACTGGACCTACTGAGCCACTGTCCTGCAGATTTTACAAGTTTACCTCCTGAAATACACAAATAATTAATTTGTCATTAAGAGGCTTGTGCAGAACATGACAACAAGCTGTCATGTTGATCATGTGACGTGTAAAACCTGTGGTGATCCTGCACTGAAATATAGCATATTGGCCCTCCTTTATACATTCAGGAAAAAATGCTATGAAGTGCAGTATTAGTGTTTTAAATTTCTCTGTGGGTCCAGATGGGGTTTTGTACACATTAAAAACCCAGGTATAATGATCTGAATAAATTTCCATGTTCCTCTACAGGTTTTCTGAATTCAGTAAACCAAGCAAATAGTCCAGAGGAGCAGGATAGAGCATTTTTCGGTTTAAGCTAAATGTCAGTGCTGATGCTAAATGCTGGTATAAAGGCTGAGTACAGATTTTAAATTCCTTGGATATTATAATGCAGTATTCTAAGCAGACCAGACGGCAAATTACAACTAACACCAAGAACATTAGTAATTTTTATCCAGAACAATAGTCTTTAACAAAAAGGAACACAGCCAGTCTGACAATGCTCTACTTCAACACTGAGAGAAGAGAATCATCAAAACTGTCTACCATCTTCCTTTATACAGTCATATTTGGTGGCAGGGAGCTTTGTGTTTTACCAGTTACAATCTCAGTACAATCTCAGCCAGTTTCTAAGCCTCATTCAGAAACTCCCATATACAGAAGCAGCAATATCTGCACTCTACAGACAAAATAAAACCCAGTAAAGGACTCAGTAAGAACAGCTTATTCAGATTAATGCTCAGAGTCATCATGAGGAAGTGAGGTGATGCTGATTTTAAAGCTTCATATCTCTGACTCTGACTCTAGAAAATAAATAGAACAGATACTAATTAAAGACATGAGCGCTATAAGAAGAGAGCAGTCATTAGCTCACTGTTTCCTAAGTTGCTTAATGAATTTAATTTATCAGCTAACAAGTAAAGGTCAAGCTGAAGTCTGTAAGAAAATGCACAGAAATCTGGTGGTATATGGGGGAAAAGAAGAGAAACCAATCCTTAGTTTGACCACAAAGAAAGAGAAATTTAACAGTTGCATATTTGGGTGTATTCAACAAGCAACAATACTTACAAAGAGGAAACCTTACCCGATGCATCTGGAAACAAGTCCTGCAGACATAAATAAGAACAGAACTTTTTGGAAGCAATTACAAGATGTTTTATGGGAGAAAATTCGAGCATGATTTCATAAAAGTAAAAAAAAAAAAAACAACTTTTGAACCTCAAGTTCAATATCACAAATAGTCTTTAAGCAGACCAAAAAATGTTTAGTGAGTACAGAGCAGCCCAAGGATCATTAAAGCTTTAGAAAAAAATTAAATAAAACACTTTTTATTTTTGCTAATAAATACTGAACAAATTCCAGAAAATTTTGTTGGGTGTTTGTTTTTTCTTATTTATTATTCTATTCTATTGTATTCTATTCTACAGTCATTTAGCAGACGCTTTTATCCAAAGCTACTTACATTTGAGAATAAGAACAACACAAGCATGAATTCAAACAAGATGGGACATCCTAATTAAGTGATAGTCAGACTGCTTTGAGTCCAGTTGGACCCAGGTGCTGTCATGTACTGCTAGAGGCAGTGCATATAATTTTTAATATAATTTTATTATTATAAAACATTGCAACAAACGTGGAATATCTCTGTGAGATTTATATTGAGCTTTATTGCTCTGCATTCAAAGTGCTTCTATTGGATCCATTACTCATCCAGTCCTCATTCACAATTGATGATGGTAAGCTAGATGAGACTGATGGAAGCATGGCAGCCAACGTACGGCCACTCCGACCACCACCAAAACATTCATACACTAGAGATGCCGATACTGAAGGCACAGACTCAAAAACAGATTAGGGGACTGCCAACCTTCCATTCATTGGACAAGCTGCTCTACCACCTGAGACACTGCCACCAATAGCATTCAGGATGTCCTCTAGATTTCATGTGTATAAGAATGGTGTTTGTTGTAGGGCCACTTGAACTGAATTACTACACCATGGAACTCTCTCTTTTTTTACTGTGTCTGTGGTCAGAAGTACAGTCAGCAAATCAAGGCTAGACTTCTCTAAAGGAAAAAAATGGTATAAAATGAACAGGATACCCAAAAAAGTGGATTTTGTTTGTTGAAGGGATGATTAAAACTTCTGGCAGTAAATTGGTGAGAAAGAAAAGAAACGAAAGTTTGACCATTAGAAAGGTATTTTGGACTGGGTAGAGTGGTGTAATGATGGCACGTGCCGGTTACTCTATGACACCAGTCACTTTAAGCACGACTGTGACTCAAGAAATAAAGAAGAATGATGCAGGCCATAAAGCTTGGAAGTCGGCTGCTTTTCTATAATATTTACTTGATTTATATTTGATTATTCTGCTAATATTTATGTGTTTTGTTTTTGCTGTGTTCATGCTTACTCAATAATATAAAAGCGTATTTGATAAAAGAAAAAAAAAGCTTTTATTCAGGAGATTTTGTATTAATTGTCAAATAATTCACACTGTTTATTTGAACTTGTCATGGATGCTGCATGACAGTTTGATCTGCTATTTCTTCACATTTATTTTTTAGTTATACAGCATCAATGTTAGCAAATATCATGTATGTGTGGGTGTTACAGTCAGGGTACTGTAAAGTTAATTGCTTCATTTATGGAATTAATTAATTACTTATCTTTATGGAAATATACTAATGTCACTTTTACGCTTGTAATATTTTCAACATGTCATTTCTTTTCTATTATGACATATGGGCAACTGATTTGCCATTAACTCTGGCAGAATTTGTCTGGCTCCCATTCAAACAGATTTCCTGGAGCTCTTCATTGGGCCATGGTAAGACGCAGTCACCGAACAAGTCTAATAAGACTGAACATAGAAATCTGAAGGCCTTATGCCCACAAGCAGTGTCCAAAATTAACTTTTTGACTCACCGGCCAAGTTGGCCGGTAGATGAAAAAATCCACCGGCCAAACATATTTTTTACTGGCCAATATATTAAATGATTTTACACACACATACCTCTAGACACATGTTATTTCTATGATACTGTGTTGTGTTGTATCCAAACTGAAAGTGGAAGTCACTGCCACATTATCAAATAAAACATTTTTTCTTGTTGCTTTTGTTTTAAGTGTTAATGTCTGAATCTATTAACCCAAACCTGATCAGACTCCTCCCTCTCTACTCTTGGTGCTTTCACACAGTCCGTAAAGTCTGGCCTCCTGCTCCTAACAGTCCCTGTGCCACAGCATTACAGCCTTGGTGGGATCATACTCCCTGATTTTTGCTTTTTATTTTATTGTTTAAAAAATAAACTTAACAAAAAATTAAAATAAATAAATTTAAAGTTTATTGATCTGATTCATGATAAATCAGTAACACTGAAAATAAATAGCCTATCAATAATATATATATATGATATTGGAAAGCTGGCCGGCTCCTGCTAAAAATCTCCACATATTTACCCTACTTAATTAGCCTGAGCTAAACGGTAAACAGAACTGAAATAGTGCGTGCGCGTGTCGTGTCATGTCCGAGTGCTTGCGTCAGTGTATGTTTGTGTATGTGCACGTCATTCATACATGCAGACAACAGAGGAACATGAAGAAATCCACCAAAAGGAAGACTGAAAAACATTAATTATTTGGTATAAACATTTACTCGACATTTGGTGGATAGCTAAATAGTTAAATGCAAAAAGGACAAAACCTGAAAAATGATTCTATCACTCTGTAACAGCGTCATGTCTAACCTGGAGGACCCCAACCTTGCACTTTCCCTCTGGGATTAGAAATGTTTTTAACCGCATTTAACCCATCCTAATCATACTGGAAGCAGATTCAGGCTCCTGGGTAGCCCTGATGGTTAGGAGCCTTGCTCATGGACCCACAGTGGTTCACCTTTGTTTGCAGTCCAGGGACATGAACCTGGATCATCCACTAAGCCCCCACTCTCTTTAATACCGTCTTTGTTGTGTGTTTGTTTTTCGAAAGATTTAAATGACGAAATATTGTCAAATTTGACATCATAGCCATTTGTTAGCAATTTTAATTTGGTACAATACATACAATTTTATTTGCCACATAGAGGACCATCGAAATGTCAATGGATAAACTAACCTCAGTGGACAAAATATCAAGTAATGCAAATATTCATGAAATAATTATCATGAACTGATCATTATTTACACACAAAGCAAGAGATAACCTGTATAGAATGTTTAAACAACCTGCTTCTCTGTTAAAAAGTACATAATGAGAAAACAAGTCCTCAGTTTATCGAGGCCATAGCTACGTTACCAACAATGGGTGCAGAGTCAGTTGACGGACTCCTGGATCATTTTAACTTAAAAATCTTTGAGGTTATTTTGGCTGTTGCACTGATCAGTATCAAGAACGCTTGGCCAAACAGAAAAACCACTATGGTAACAAACCAGAAAAGAGAAAGCAGAAAAGCTGAGTTAAAGAGGAAGAGAACCAAAACTTCAAATTCACTGAGTTGAATAAATAAAGCCTGTGTAATCAGAACAGGCCAGACAGCTGCATTTATCTGAAATAATTTAAAAGAAGATCAACAGTACTCACACCCTGTGTGCGAAAATTGAAAAATTTGCAAATACTTTAAAAAAAAGATAAGCCCAGAACTCCTTTCCACTGAAAAATGCAATAAATTTTCTAACTTAGGGAAAAAAAAAATTGAACAATCAGATCAAACATTACTGATGACTGATTTAAATGGCCTAAAATAAATTATTTGCCATTTCAAATAAACAACATGCACTCTGGGCATATCTGACTTTTTAAAAAGAAGTTTTAACCCAGTACAAAGTGATCTCCTACAAATTGACTGGCCTCTGGCGTTTATCCAAAGCCACTAAAGATCACTGCCACCAAACTGGAAAAAAAAAAAAAAAAAACAGGAGAGAAATATACTACTATGGACCTGTTTCAAACATATCTTATATCAGCACTTATCATTTATTTAAAATGTTATCTATTTGGACAGCTTTCTCTGTTTTTATTGTTTGTATTTGTCTATACAAGTGTGTTTGTATGAGTGTGTGTGGGAGAGAGTATGATCTGTTTTTAAATAGTTATAATATATATAATTGGGTGTGTAAAGTGTTTTCATTATGTGAGGCGCTTTGTGTTGATTTTTTGCATGAAAAGTGCTGTTTAACGTTAAATTTTATTTTATTTGAAATGGTCCATGATCATAAATGGTCATTTTCCTCTGTGATGTGGAGGAATAGAGGGAATCCAGTATTCTTTGCCAGGCCTCACTTTAAACAAATGAGCTGTGAATCATCATACTGGAATATGCATATCCTCTGCCAAGTTTCTGAAAACTGGGAGTCAGACAGTAGAACGCAGAGCAACAAAGAGGCAAATAAAGGGATAAGAAGAGATGGATGTCAAATCAAATAAAACTGATATGAAGACAAGATGCCATGGAAAAGTGCCCAGAGTAAAGTAAAAGAATGAAAGGGAAACATTGCAAGGATAATGTGACAAAGCCATTCTTGCAGATGACAACACCGGTTACAAGATTTCTCTTGTACATAGAGTTTCCCATACGAAGGAAAGTAGTCAATAACTGTCTGACCATCAGAGATTTTCCTTCCAGTCAAGTGGATCATAGTTACAGTTACAGTTACAGTCAGGCCTCACTGGCCTTCCTCTATATAGCATCACTAGCTCACAGATAATAGTAAAAACTGCATTCCTTTTACTATAGGAACAAAAGTCAAAGCAAGCAAGAATGTTTCAGTGATGAAACTGAAGCCATTCATCATATGTAGTACAATCTGTTAACTATACAGCAGTTTTGCCAGTGGTTGGGTGGGCCAGTTTTATAGTGCTGAATCATGACTTACTGAGACAAAATACACCAACAGCTCTTTTACCACTTACTATTAGCTACTGTTGTCAGCATGTGAGCTGAAATCCAATGTTTCACTCTAACACTTCACATTTGTTCAAGTTTACATAAGCTGTTTAATGTCTCCTACGATTATGTGCATTTATTCATACATGTGTGTTAAAAGACTGGATCTCTTGTGTCACTCAATCCAAAGTCTCATTCGGTTAGAAAGATAAAAAGCATCTTTTGTTAATCAAAATTCTAAGAAAAACAGATGAAAATCAAATGAAGTCGCATGTGTGCATCACAATATTAACAACTGTCTTAGAGAAGGTAGAGTTGAGATAAGATGGTTGTTTTCCAGTTTTGTGAACACAGTAGATTTATTTTATAACTTTTACCTGATTTCTGCATAGAAACTATGCAATATATGCAATATATATATATATATATATATATATATATATATATATATATATATATATATATATATATATATAGTGTCTATTGTACAAGCTTGTGGAGGTAGAATAATGATCTGGGGTTGCTGCAGTTGTTCAGGTCTAGGTTCAGCAAGAGCAAAGAATGAGGTCAGCTGACTATCTGAATATACTGAATGAACAGGTTATTCCATCTTCCCTGATGGCATGGACATATTCCAAGATGACAATGCCAGACTTCATCAGGCTCAAATTGTGAAAGAGTGGTTCAGGAAGCATGAGACATTATTTTCTAGACTTGAACCCCAATAAGAATATTTCAGATGTGCTGAAAAAGACTCTCATGGACTCTCACATCATTAATATGAGATCTTGGAAAAAATTAATGCAACAATGGATGAAAATAAATATTGTTTCGTAGAAGCTTAGGCAGTGTATTTTATGCTATGTAGATAAATGGCCCACTATTACATTATTCCATGCAAAAAAAGCATCAGCTTAACTTCTCTTATAAACTGCTTAGTTCAGGTCTTCCTAAAACCTTTTTATTGGATTATGTTCAAGATGTTAATTTGGCCAAATTCCAAAACACTGACTTTATTCCTATTTAAACTTTCTTTAGCAGAGAGGTCTGTGTGCTAAGGTTCATTGCTTTGCTCCTTGCAGCTTCCTCTTGAGATTTGGATTAAGGACAGAAAGAACTGACCCTAATTTTACTTTCAAAGTATCTGTTGCATTGTGTTTTCTCACTGACAGATTGTTGCATTGTTTTACTCTTACTTCCAATAAGGTCAAAAGCATATATTTGCTCTTACTATATTTATACTATACAGCCTGAACAGTTTTCCAGACATCTTAAAGGAATTTTCAAAGCTCCATTGTGGATATTGGCTGCCTTTTTTCTGTTTTCTGTCAATATGATCCCACCCTGTTTTAGTAGGTTTAAGGTCTGGGTTCTGGGGAGAATGAAACGCTCCGTGAAACTTAAGTAGGCTATTGATATTACTTTCTTTTATTATGTACCATTCTTTTACATTGAATGTTTTTATTTAACCCCCTCCCTCTCCTCTCCTTACAAACACTTACAAAGGGTGTGACATGAGAGTTTGAACAAACATATAAGACAACAATTTAATACATTAGATGAGTGTAACTATTTTATTGAAGGACAAAGAAGCCAGAAGGCAAAACAACAGTAACAGAAACAACACAAATGCTAGCGATAACAGTCTTTAAAATGATATCCAGAACCAAAACCATAGCAAGAAAGCAACAATAAAATCAACAATAATAATTATAATAATAATGATAATAATAACCTAGGCTTCACCCAGCAGGGGCTAGATAAGCAAGCTGACAGAATTACCTTAGGTGTCTGCCACACTGCCAATAGCAAACCAGACCGCCCCACTCTCCACCCAGCACTCAAACCTCTATATCACCTGTTCCCACCGGCATGCCACGTCTAACCTATAGGTAGATTTGGATACATACACAGAGAACATTTCTGATGAAGCTTCACCAACAGCAAGAGCAGAACATGTCTCAGGTCCTGTGCTAGGGACATATCAACGACCCGCTTCTGGTGAAAGCTGTTGATTGATTGATTGATTGATTGATTGATCGATTGATTGATTGATCGATCTATCACTTTTTAAATTGATTTTATGTTTTCTTTATTGATTTTACAGTTTTTTTTTAATCATTGGTTTTATAATTTTACTGTGCTATTTCTTGTATATTATAAGCTATTTAACTTCTTTCAACTATTTTATCTGTTGTTACTTGTGTGGTTGAGTTTTAGTTGTATGTGTGGATTTTATTGTCATTTATTATCGCTCTGTGGCTAAGCCAAAAGCCAAAGACGAATTTCCCCTAGTGGGACAATAAAGTTAATCTTGAGCTTGAAGTCTCTTCTGATGTTTATTTTTTTTTTCTTCTTCTTCTTCTTTCTTAAATACATCACTTCTACAAAGTGCTCATTTGTTGATATTTTCTTTCTTTAGGTCTAACACTTTTTTTGTCCTCCACTTTCCCATCTCCATCAGATTATTTTAAGGACACATTGCAGAGCTATGCCAACTTTTTTGGGAAGTTTGTTTTACATATCACTAATTATCTTTATAATCAGCCATAGGGCTGCAGTGCACGGCCCCAAACAGCCCAAAAGGTCAATCCCCTTGGCAACAACACTGCAAACAGAGCAGGCATTGCTCCATTTGCACGGTTGTTGAAAAAATTAAATAAAAAAAAAAATAATAATAAAACCTTTTCTCAAGATAACCACTTAAAATAAGCTTAAAAATGTGTTAAGATCTTATTTAAGTAGTAATTGTCACAATTGGACTCTTTAACAGTAAATTAAGATATGCATGCCTGAACTGTGTTAGTTAGCTTCCTGGCAATAATTTTCATTAACATAAAACTAAAAAAAATAATAATAATAATTAAAAATAAGGGACTGACAAACAGCTACATTCAAACCAAACAGGTTGCAGCTCACTGTTGTAACTCAGCCTCAAATTAGACACAGAGCTACAACAAATAACACACACACACGCACACACATCAACCAAAGCAGACTCTATTAACAGAGTGCATGAATGTATGAACACCAAATGTTTAAGGTCATGTTTTCTCAGAGTGTGTGTGTGGGCGATCCCTAACAGAGGCCTTTGAGGCCATTTACAAGACTGTGCAAACTGAAATGATGATTATGATTGACACCACCAGCCTCTGTAAAGGTCTGATTAGCAGCTGCTCCTGCTATATTCCGCCATACTTGTTATCCAGTAAATGCTCAATAAAGATTGCACTGATCTAACTCTACAGCAGAGATGTCAACCTCTTTCTAAAAGCAGCACTTGGCAGCCAAGGTTAAGCATTTACTACTGCTTACCACTGCACAAAAAAGCAGTTTGTGTATAGAATTCACAAACAGAAAAAAAGATTTACTTCTAACTATTTTGGCATTTGACAACTCTGCATGAAAGCAGACCATTACTGTGTATTTCTGGCCTGTCACTCATGCTGACTGCACTTCATCCACTTGAATCCTGAGCGAGACAGGTAGAAGAGGATGGAGCGTGGAAGCAGGTGACAAAAAACGTGTTAGTTTTTTGGACTGATAGCTTATACCAAGACCACCACAATGCAAGTGCAATGGTTTGTCCTCCATCTGCTTTTGTTAAGCTGCTGCATTCATTATGGAGCAATCCATTACTCCAAAACAACAAGCTGCAATTAGCTGTGATAAATTATGTAAGTAAATCACTGCTTTAACTACCACTGACACTGTAGTGACATCACAATGAAGATTTAACTTAAGCATAAGATAATGGAGCAACTCTTACCAAGTCACTAAAGATACCAAGAATAAACTTGACCTTTTCTACCTGACAAAATCCAGTTACTAAAAGTAGCTTTAAGTATAGCAAGCAGGAAGTTGAGTTGTATATTTTTGTTTTACACAATGACTGATTAAGTTTACTTTTACTGATCGTTTAATCATTTAACCTTCAGGCTAAATGCCTGAAGGAAATCAGCAGGAAAAAAGTTTAAACTGGAATTTTCTTCTCTGTGACTTAATGAAAGGGCTTCCTAATCTGGTTAAAGAGGGGAAAACCCCTGGGACACAACCACAATCAGCCATGAACCACAGGTAAGCTGCAGATCCATCATCCTCATGAGGAGAAATTATTTACAAGGGCATATACTGACATCACGAGAGCATGACTGTTCAGATATTTTTATTTTTCTGCTCTTATCTAATTTCAGGTTTTTGTCTCATCTGATTATTATGATACACATGCTTAAATATGAACAAATTTATCCAAAATAGTATAAAAGTATAACTTTTATAACTTTATATATATATATATATATATATATATATATATATATATATATATATATATATATATATATATATAAACCAACTATGAGTCCAGTTATTGTATAGTTCATGGTCTTGCTGATCTGAAAAATGTTAGAGTGAATACTAAAAAGTAAAAAGTAGATTTGTTTTATCTAACTAGCAAATGTTAAAAAGCAGAAATTTGCTTTTTTTATATACTTTTTCCCCCCCTTTCATAAAAATTACATGACCAGGCAGTCTTACAATACATCTTAATATACACTCATTAACAATAAAATTGTACCAGTATAGCCCCCAGAATTGACAAAATGTTACGTTTACACATATACTTTTCCCATCCTTCTGGAGTCATTTTATTTACTGCATAAAGGTCAAAGTTAGTGAGCTGAGACTAAGAAATTTCAATTTTACTCTCTCAAAGATTCTGAAAGATCTCTCAAGCAAGAATCTCAAATGAATAACTTTAGTAAATAACCAGCTTTGGCGGTACATTTTGTTTAAATTTAAACAGCGCAGACAAATCTACGGCAAGGCCATCTGCAAGGCGATAAATACATCATTACAGTGAAGGTTAACAGTTGCAGGTTTCGCTGTAAAACACATTCTAAATAACCCAAGATTACAGGAAGCACAGATGTAAAGTTTAATCAGCAGCATTTCAGCACTGCACTAAACGAAGCCAACTTCCTGTAGCACAGTGATGTCATTTCCTGTCAATCATAGATATCTACAATATTATTTTTTTTTTTTTCGAACGTCCTCGCCTGCGGCCATCTTGCCACAGGCTTGCTCTCTTGTGGGATCTGTGGTACCTAAAAGAAGGTGAGTGATCTGCACAAACATAAATACTCTTATTTCACTGAAATCTTAACGGATTTACATACGGTTTGGTTTCTTATAAAAGTTGTAAACATGGTTATAATTCTGGATACTTATATATTATATTGAAATTGCAGCTTTTGTCTTTGAAAAATGACTTAAACGTGCAGCGTAGTTGTCTTCTCCATCAGAAAGCACAGTAAGGCTCATCCGAGCAGCAGAGCGGCTCATTCGCCAGGCATCAGCAAGTTCCCGACAATCACAGCCCATCAGACTGCTGGAGTTCCTGTACATGGTACAGAAGAGGATCGGGTCACAGTATGGCAGACAGTCACCACCATATGCTGCTGACATTAGTTGTGTCCCTGTTTTTAAGCTAAGGTTGCACCACATTGCCAAGATGACTACACTTAGCTTACAGAGAAACAACATCCACCTGAAGCTCAGCAAAACAGTCCTGTTCAAAGGACTTTAGCTAAGCTATGTTATTTGAGCAGTTTTTTTATTATTATTTATTTTTTTATTTTCATTTCAATTTTGTTTTACAAGAGCTTGTACTTTGATTACTCAGGCGTAGTTTCTGTTGGTTTGAAGTTCTTTATTACTCTACTATGTCCTGTGTATCTGTCTAGTGTAATCTTAAGTTTGGTAATTTAATTGCATATCAGTTTAACTCGGAGGCCTTTTCAGTGTTAAATTCAATTCCACTGTTTATTCACACATCTCTGTTTTTATCTCTGTCCTCCATGTGTAAATCTCCACAATAGTCTAGTTCTCTGTGTAGGGTGGGGATTTCAACAAGCTGCATTTCTTCATTCAGTACATGTTGTCATTCTGTACACTGTGTTTTAGTAGCCTAAATATTTATTTTTCATAAATACCTAGAGCGTGTGTATATTCATTGCACTTATCCGTTTATTTTCATATGAAAGTCCATGGTTAAAGCTCTGCTCTGAATCTTTGGCTTCATCTCTGGTGTTTATAACAAACCAAACCCCCCAAAAATTGCTTTAAAATTGAGCAAGTTATGGTTATTTATAAAGTGCATGCACCATTACAACAATGTTATGAGCAAGCAAGCAAACTGTGGATGATGGTCGCCAGTGCGGACGTTTGACCCCATTGACAAACAGTGCAGTTGAGACATCTATTGTCGATATCTATGCCCACGATGGCCTCCTGGTCCCTCTCAGCTATTTAACAACATGTTGGCTAAAATCTAATTTCTAACCTGTTGAAGATCATTTTATCATTTGAGCTTAAACTTTTGACTTGGACAGAAAGAGCTGAAAAACATCATGTTGACAAATATTTGGGTTTTAAATCGTTGTTCAAAATGTAAAACATTAAAGATATGTGAACAGGAGTACAATGTACTCAAATACGATACTATCTGCCTCATTAAAGGCACAATATATTGCATGTTAATGATGATGGTGTAACTAAATTCTGCAGCTGCTGCAGTAAGTACATTTCTCTGAGCTTTAATTCCAACAAGATGGACTTTTCAGTTCAGTAAACACCTTAAAGAATTCACACAGGCTTGGGAATATGGGCCTTTTAAACAGATGCAGGCAAGTCAAGGTCTTCCAAGAAATAGAACTATATTTCACACAAAAGACTGGTATAATAAACTTTATTCTCTCTTGTTGATCTTGTGAATATATAAAACGACTCAACACAACACTAAAACTGAATTACCGTTAATCCTTTATGACCCGGTGGTGCTCAGGCATGACAAACTGCAATTCCTTAGAGGACCTTGTGTGTCATTTTGAGGATATCTTTGAAAAATGAATCTTGGGGTGAACAGGAGCTCACACATCAAGCTGATTATGTGTCTTATTCATGGAGCCAGCTCAAAGTATTCAGCTCCACAGTCAACATCCATAAACACAGCATATAATAAAAGCTGCTCCACACAAACCCCGAAGCATTTGGAGCAGACACATGATAGCATTCATCAAAGACCAAGCGCACTCCCTGATTATCTCATTCTTGAAAATGGCTGAAGGCTCAGCAACATCTTCACAAGAAATGAGAATCTCATTTTTCTCTAATGCTGTAGTCAAATAAATTCATTACTTTTTCATAACAATGTGTAATCCACAAAGATTAAATACAGTTTCTAGAAATTCTCCCCTGAACCGCCTTGTCTGGTCGAATCTCAGGAAGTTAAATCCTGTAAACCAAACACACAATCATTAGTCCAGCAGGATGACATTTACAGGGTTGACACTCATTCTGCTACGGAAAGCTGCAAAATGTTCTCTTGTAAAATATTTTCCTGTTGCTGTAACACTGACTGAGGTTAAATCCTCAACAGATGTCAGACTCACTCAGCCACAGTCGGGAAAGGATGGTTGGGAACATACAAATGCCTGAATGAAAAATACTTGACTGCGTTTTCTATGTATATGTGCAGGTTTAATGGCTGCACGTCCATGATGACAATCTCCCATTCTGTCAGATGTGATTGAGATCTGGGGTCTCATTTATAAAGCTGGCATACATACAAAAAACTGGCATGCACCAATTATAGTCAACTTTTGGGATGTACAAAAACAAAACTTGATTGACCAAGAATTTCCCTACCTCCACAGCAACTCTGACCCTGGCGTAGGCACAAAATCTGGAGAAACGTGGAACTGTGACACCAGCAGCACAGAATAAAATAAAATAAATTATGTAAAATGCAAGACATTTGTGCAAAATCAAATATTACTTTTCACATAACGTTATATATTAAATATATTTGCAAAATGAATAAAGATGCACATTTGATATTAATACTCCTAAGAGTGCACACACACACAAAAAAAAATCAAGATTTACAAGAGAAAGGGAAATGTTATGTTTATGTTATAAAATCCATTCAAGCTTAATAAGGCAGACAGTCTGCTGCCAACATGTGCCAGACAAATTAATATTAATTACTATTAAAATGAATTAGTCGTCATGCAAAGGCGCTCGTCAGTTAGGTTACAATCAGGGCATTTACTGAAAATGGATGGTAGGATATAAAACGGCACGCATCCAAATGGGTAAAAACGTACAATGGCTTATCTGTCACTGCTGAACAATAGACCAGCGAGACTTACTGTACGGCTCATTAAACGGTTCCGTCCACCGTGTGCTGTGCTCTTGGATCTCTGTGATGCTCACAGAGCTCTGTGATTGTTTGGGCCTGGCGTTACAGAGACACACCAGGAGGAACCACACCGTGCCAGTCCCTCTGCAAGGCCTGACAACACTGGGTTTTCTGGCAACTTGCACCTTCAGGTCTTCTAGTGATGTAGCCCATCAGCTTGAAGGTTTGATCAGTTGCATGTCCAGAGATTATATTCTGCCTGCCACGGTTATAACCAGTGGATATATGAGTTACTGTTGCCTTTTTATCATCTCAAACCAGTCTGCCCATTCTCCTCTGACATCAACTAGGCATTTTTATCCAGACAACTGCTGCTTACTGGATTTTTTTTTTTCTCAGACCATCTGTAAACCCTAGAGATGGCTTTCTGAAAATCCCAGTAGATCAGCAGTTTCAGAAATACTCAGACCAGCCTGTCTGGCACCAAAAGCCATGCCATAAATCCCCTTTCTTCCTCTGACGCTGAGTTTAAACTTCAGCAAGTTATCTTGACCATGTCTACATGACTAAATACATTGAACCATGCGATTGGTTGATTAGCCATTTGTGCTGACAAGCAACCAGTGTACTAAATAAAGTTTCTCTCTTAGTTACAAATAAAGATCTCTGGAAACAAATCAAACAATAAACATCCCCAAAATCCACGTCTTTTTCTTATCTACTGTCTTGTTTGCAATGCTTATGCTAGCTTTACCAGAGGTTCATCATACCAGCTCAGCAGGTGAAGGCTAAGACTTGTTGTGCATAACTTAAAGTGCTGGACATGTACAGGCATCAGCTAAGTAGACTGTTGTTGAATTGCTCTGTAGACACCGTTAGTCCCAGTGCAGGTCAATTTCCCTGCTTCACATCTTCAAAGAAAATGAAACAAAAGTTAATTTCCATGTCATGCTGAGTTAAAGCAGAGCCCTGTTGACAATATTAGATTAAAAATGTGAAATAAGAAAATGTTTTACACTAACATTTATTTATCTGTTACACTATTTCTTAATCCAATTCTTTATCCAAAATTTAACATAAATAATTTTTAAAAAATGCCTTTTTTGTGTTCATAACAGAAAGCTGGCCCCCAGATTGTGAGTGTGTAGACAGATTTTTGTCCCCACAACATGGGAAATACAAGTACACAGACAAACACACACAGGCTGTCTGGATTTCAGTTAGATGAGGAAAAGAGGGGCTGCTGATGAATCCTCAAGAGAAATAAAGCTCACAGAGAAAAGCCTTTAAATTGTTCTCTCATTTTCTTGGATGGATTTCTCAAACAGAGTTGAATAACTGAGTCTGCTGCTTAATATTTGTCTGTAACCAGTCATTTGCATGCCAAAATGACAGCATGGTGAAGCAGGATGCTGGAAATGATTTGTGTTTTCACACAATGTAATTTACAGGAAGATGTGAATTTGATGGAGTTTGTGTAAATGCAGCTCAAGCGGGTGCTTCACTCAATTTGCTCTGCATGTCAGTTGTTCATTCACCAAAATATAACATCTAATATTTACCATAATTTACTTGCATTTCCCTGTTTGAAATTACTCTTATATCAAGAGCAATAGATAGGACACTAAACCCAACCTAGCCTCTGATGTCTGTTAGCATGCGAATGTGTGCATGATAAAGAATTCTGTGGCCAAGAGTGTGCACAGGGGCCAAAGATGGTTTTCACACAAACTAACCCAAAGAGAACCTGACAATTATTTCCATCCATCTAATTATATATAACTTGCTATTTCTGAACAAGGAAGAGCTTTCATGGGGAAGGAGTGTCCTTCTGAGAATAAGAGGATTTGGGGAAAGTGCCGTTTGATAGGTTGAATTCCTGGTGGCTGGCTGGAAGGTCAGGCAAAGGAGTGATTAAGACTTGTGTATATACTCATCTGGTCTAGAGGTCACCATAGCTTGTAGCTGAAAAAATAGCCTTCCAACAGAGTTCACAACTACTGGATAAAACAAGTTTCTTCCTTTTTTTTTAAGTTTTGGGTGATGATTAAAGCCACACTATTGAACTGCCAGATTTCCTTACTGAGGCTAACAGCTAACAGCTAATTTGGCATCAATCTTACATCATGTCTCTTCTTTGAGCTCCCTCCAGCCAGTAAAAGTCAGTCTGATATTGACTCTTGTCTTATGTCTTGCTCTGTCTCATTCTCTTTCTTTTATCTTGTTTCCTCCAATAATGTCCTCTTTCATTTAGCTGATGAATAAGCCACGGTGCGTATTCAAGTTGCTGTTGTGTGACACGGAGACGTAAAGCGAAATGCTGCTGTAAAGTTGCACAGCAACAACGACTCCAGAAACGTACATAATAAATGTTACTGTGCCATCAAAATGAGACAGAAACTTATTTTTAAGGTTAGAAAGTTACATAGTACTACTTTAAAATAACCCTACAGCAGAAAAGCTATAAATATAGAAAAGCATGCCAAATTTTAACAGTTAATTTCAATCCAAAGGACACCAACTAAATAATGCTGCACATGGAAATGCAAAGTTTATCATTTGTATGAAAACTAGATGTGATGAACTCAGTGGAACTATGTGTTTCAGTTGCATAACTGAGATGAATTAACGATTGCAGACTTACTAAGGGAGCATTGTATTTACTTGCTGTAAATAGAGAACTAGGAGCTGCAATCTTTATTCACAGATGACAGCAAGGAGGAAGAAAAAGGAAAATCAATAGCCAGTAAGGGGAGAACATTTTTCCTTTTTTTTTTTTTGTCTATATGCCTGAATGTTCAGTACGCTGGAAGAACAGATAAAAGTAGTAGTAGTCTCCAAGAATACCAGATTTCTCCTTGAAGAAATAAAAAAAGTGTAAACTTTTATTTAATTTCAAGTTAGAAATAAGAAAAAAACAAACAAAGAAAATATAGACAGCAAAATTTTTTTCCAATTGGCAAAAATAACCAAAATATAATTCTATCTTATACAACTAAAATGATGTGTTCTGTGAGGTAAACAATCTTATGGTACCACATGCAGCTTCAGGTCTGTGCCTCTGATGGACAACATGGTGGTTACTGTAACTAAGGCGACAGATTATACAAAATGTACACAAACTAGATCTCATAGGTACATAAATAAAATGATAAAAAAAGTATCTTTTACCCTCAGAAGCTGAGATTGTTAGTAAAAGTCAAAACAACCATGTTTAAAGAAAAATCCTGTCAGGCTGTGGCGAGCTGATGTAATGGAGGGGAAAAACATTCCTCCTCAGTTACGTGAAACTCATTAGCTTCTTCATTAAAACTGACACCAGGAATATAAACACCAGGCTTATTAATGTTTCCATTCACCTGTTTTGTTGTGCAGTTATGTTGTCCTCTCAGCTACTGTTGAGTGGCATAGTTAAAGGTTAAAGATTTAGAGTTTACTTATGAAAATCAGCTGGATGACCAAAAAAAAAAAAAAAAAAAAAAAAAAAAGGAGAAACCCCAGACTGAAGTAAGCGGGGAGCAACAGCAAAGAGGGTTGAACAAAAGAAAGTCTGGACTATTTGGACTGAGTGAGAAAATAAGATGTAAGCTAAGGATATTTATTTGGCTTGATTATTGTACCAGTGTTTTTACAGGTCTAAAAAAATCAGTAAGACCTGCAGCTTATTCAGAACACTGCTGCTCGACTCGTCACTAAGACCAAGAAATTGGACCACATCAGTCCAGCTCTGAGGTCTTTACACTGGCTGCTGGTCCGTCAAAGCAATGGCTCGCAACCTGGGGTCTGGGACCCCCCAAGGGGATACCCCAAAGAGAACAGGGGGTTCCCAAGGCTTCGAACATTCAGAGATAGTGTAATTTTTTTTTTTTATTAAGTAAAGCTATATGTTGTTAATTTAACTTTGACTTTATGGAAGGACAAGACTCAGCCAGAATATAGTATTTATGGTGAGAATCTTCTAAAACCAAGCATGGTTTCAGCATGGGGTGGGGCAGGACGTCCATGGTTCCTCAGTATTTGCATGAAGGGGGTCCCCAAGAAAAATAAGTTGTGAACCACTGCATCAGAGGATAGGCTTTAAAGTTCTGCTGCTGGTCTATAAAGCTCTAAATGGTTCAGGACCAAAATATATCAGTAACCTTTTGACCAAGTATAAACCTACCAGACCCCTCACATCATCTGGATCCAGTCTCTTATCAGTTTCCAAAGTCAGATTCAGACATGGAGAAGCTGCATTCAGCTTCTATGCGCCACATGTCTGGAATAAACTCCCAGAAAGCCTCAGATCACCTGAAACACTCAGTTCATTTAAACCCAGGTTAAAGACCCACCTGTTCTCTACTGCATTCCAATAGTTTTTATTTTAAAAGTCCAAATGCTTGTATGTATGCTTGTATGAGCATATATAAAATGATCGAACAGCCAGAGGAACAGAAAGCAGGAAAATGACATGTCTCAGAGTGAAGGAGCAGATTGGGCTTCATTCCAGGACAACACACGATTAATTTCTATAAGAAATTCATCAGCATTAAAGTTAATCTCACTATTCATTTAACGTAGAGGTGTCACAGACCTTGTAGTCAAAAGTTAATCTTTGTATCAATATTTTAACCCTTTAACAGAGATGGATCATTACATATTTAGTAACAATGGATTTTATCTATCATTTTACGAGTTAAAATTGGTCAAATGAAAGAGAAGAATATTCCAACTTTAAGGCCACTATAGATTATTAATGAAGCAGAGTATAATTATTATATGACCTACTACTGGTGCATTTGAGTAAGATTTACTGGAGGATAAAGTCCAACGCCATTTTTTCTTTTTAATAACACTGTTCAAACCTATTTCCTTCTATAGCTAATGGTCTTTTTCTCGAAATGACAATAAAGATGGATGAAGTTTGGTTATTTGACTTATATGATGCTGTTTTTTAAAGTTCAGAATTACAATAGCTGAAATCCATCGGTTTATAAGTTGAAAGGATTATAAATTCAGTGGTTTGGTAGACAACATATAAAGAGATGGAAAGTGAAGGAAAGAGATGAGGATGGAGTAGAAGGAAAAAAAGAGGAAAAGTGCAATAATTGTAAGATTTTTTTTTTTTTTTTTGTGCCTAAAAAGGTTAATTTATGTTCACACTGTGGAAATAATTTAAAAACCTTCATCAGTTGATGGTAGACTTAAAGAGAAACTGATGTACCATAACATTACAGATTTCATAGACATGTTCTTACATTATTGTGGGGGGGGGGGGGGGGGGCTTAGTACAGCCCAATGTTTAGCAACACCCCTGTTGACAATGTTGTCAAACTACTCTCACATTAAAACCAAATGTTAGCCAAAAGAAGAAAAATGTCCCTGGACTGCTGGATTTGCAATTCCACTTCATTTCAAGTATCTGTATTTATGTGTAGTTTTCCTAATTATCTTAATCAGGTCGTTCTAATAAGCACATGAAGTGATACTTAAAGAAGTTGTACACTGATTGGTTAAAAAATAGGTGTTATATTTTATTATTATTGTTTGTGCAGCAAAGTAACAGAGATTTCCATGACAACAGAAAATTTAATTAATTCTGATTATGCAAGTAATGGTTCCAGTGCTTTGGTTTCCACAATTAGTGGGTGAGAAATCAGAGAGAAACACTGGATGATGACCTGAGAAAAAACAGAATGAAATTAAATGGTGATTTTCTTTCTTTTTTTTCGATTTTCCTCCGGTGACCAAAAGTATAGAGAACATCTTCAGTGTCACATAGTTTAGAAATGACAAAAGAATACGACATTTGCTTAGACAACATCTGATCAGTTACAGGAAATCCAGAAAATTCAAGAGAATGCAAAACTTTATATTCTGTGAAGCTTGAAAGTGGAATAAACAACACTGCTCTTCCTTTTCTCTTTGAATACCTTAAATGTCATTTTATTTATGTATGTATGTATTTTTAATCATGGTGCTAGTGAGTAAACAATGCATTTTACGTTACTTTGGGAGTGATATGGTCTCAAGAGTCAGTCGCTGTCTACTGTGGGAATTACTTCAGATGTCTTCCCTTTCTTATTGGCTTGAAAGAAACAAAAACACGTCTGAAGGGAAAAAAGTCTGAGAACTTCATTTGAAAAGCAAGCAGAAGACAAACAAACACTGCCTGTATTACCATGGTAACACTTAATTTTTAAGGTAATCTCAGGGAGGATAGAACAAATAAGAGCCTTTGTAAAATGCTGCAATTTCACATGTAGTATTGAGCTTTGCTAAAACACAGATGGGAACATGATAACTGCATTCAGAGTTGACTGGTGAGCATTACAGACACCTGTTAACACCAGCCAAAACACACCACATTGGCAGAATTAACTCACACACTGATCTCTGCAATTAACATAAAATCAATTGTCAACTTTCACCAATACCGAACAGCCTAAGTTTCCATTTGACTGGATTAAAGTGATCATATGTTATCACTATGAATCAGGTGTGGTGCAGCAGGGAAACTTCTAAAACCTGCAGGACACCGACCATCGAGGACCAGGATTGAGGATCCCTGATCTAGACAATCGAACGGCTTGAAACAAGTTGAATGTATTTGTTAAAATTTGATAAAATCCTCTTCTTCATATTCTTTTTCTTACGACTTAGTACACATTGCATTATGATTGTATTAAATCTTTCCATCATGCAAACACACAGCGGCTCAGATCACTTTATCTACAGTTCATATAAACATGTTAGCGGGAATATGATCAGATTAATTTCAGTCAGATAAAAGACATATTTGTCCATGTAAACTTAGCTGTTGTTCAGTAACATTACTTTTTAATTTAACTAATTACAAGATTATTAGTATTAAAAAGTAATTAGTAATGTTTGTGAGAAATCAAAGTACTGTTGCATTTTCAAATATAAACACCCCTTTTTAATTCCTTGTGCATTTTAGCTATAAAGTCAGACAATACACATAATTACATGGACTTTTTCATGATGTATAATGTCAGGATATGATGTTCCCAGTCCCAGATGTTTATGGCTTCAATGTTGGGGTATCCAGGAAAATATACATTCAGTAAGGAAAACAGAAAGGCATCATAAACTATATGCTGCCACCAGGAGAAAGCTCCCTTATTTTGAAAGAATAACAACATATTTGGAGTTTTAATGTGTGCAAAGCCAATCTAGAGGTACCCACGATTAAGAATTAAATGGGTGGAAATATCAAGCTAAGTTCATTTTAAGAAAGTTTAAGGAATTAATGAACAATCTTATGGAGAGATGGCAGCTGTGCAGTTGTTGAAAGTATCTCTTTCACCACATTACCAGAAGCATGTTTATTAATTTCCCTCAAAGAAGCAGCTTTGTCCAAGTGGAAAACTAGCCACGGGTTTGGCTTACAGACATTTATCATCACATAGGCAGAATCTGCCTTTCACCATAACTGCTCTAATCCTTCATACCCACATACTCAATAACACTAAAGAAATTCCATGTTGTAAACGCTGCCTCTCAACAGTCCTGCTAGCTGAATGAGCTGCAAAAGGCCACCAATGTGTGTAGGAATGCCTGATGAGCAGAAAAAACAGAATGTTTAAGGGATTTTCTTTTTTCTCTCTCTTTCCTACTTTATTTTCTTTTCTTTTGTAGCAACAAAACAGCCTGAATAGTTATCCAACAATAGACTGCTTACTTGACCAAGAAATGAATGAATTAAAAATGCAAGAATAGCAAATCAAATCATTTGAAAAAATAGTAACACTTTCCTCCCAAATCTGGTGCAAAACTAGCCTCTGAACAAGGGAGTGTGCAATGTTTTATCATGTCTATAAGTCATGGAGGAGAAGACTGGACTGCAAGAATTTGTGAGGCTTTTTCGTTCAGCTGATAACATGCTACTCTAAGAACAAATGAACCACAGGCTCATCACGCTCGCTCTGCAAAGATAATTGTGTGTTGCATGTTTAGTCTTCTTACTGTTTTTTCTTCCCTTATGTGGTTGTAATCTCTATCTCCCACAAAGAACCACTGACATTATAACCAAGCACAGTTATTTTTCCTCTTATTAAAATTCTCCTTGGGTGTCTGAATGGAATAACAGAGGAAACTTATCTGTGAAGAAACCCTGCATCCTATACATTATCATCTGAAAGTACTTAATAGCCCCACGGATATGGTTCTCTCTTCTTGAAAAGAAGCAAAGAATACCAGAGCCACTGAGATACGAATGGTGCGGGAGATAGTGCAGGGGATCATCTCCTTACATTTTCTCCCTTATGCTTCTGAAGAGAGCAACTGGCACCACTAACCTGTAATAAGAGAAAGAGAGAGAGAGAGAGAGAGAGAGAGAGAAGGTTTAAAAAAACATACAACACTGAATATTCAAAGCAAAGTCTTGACAGAAATAATGACCAGTTTAAGATCTTTTTTAGAAAACTGTTCCAAACAGTGCATAGCCCCGTTTCACTCAGTGACTTAAAGGCATTATAATGACACTCGGTTTTAAAATGACATATAAAAAAAGCCTTTCTGAAAAGAAAAATGGCTTGTCAGTTTGATCTCAGAGTCTAGAAGACCTAATAAGTAATGGTTTAGGACATTTATTTTGCTTCAGTGATGTTGACATTATTAGAAAATAACTGTTAGAGGGAGAAATTTGTTGATAATCAGTGATTTGAACTCGGGCTGGTAGTTGGGTTATTACAGACAATTTTTTAGACCACTGCACAGAGAAAATGGTAGAAAATGTTTTCATTTCACAGTTCAGACTCCAAATATATATATATATATTTGTCCTCTCTGGGGCCAAGGACAGAGTCACTACATGCAAACAGAGCCATAGTCTGATAGAGGCATTGTCATCAATAAGCATCACAGTTTTAAATAAAATGTTTTTAATGTGTTTATTAGTTTCTTACATCCACTCATATCAGACTAAGCTATTTAAAATGAATGCCCACAATAGACAAAACAGGAATATAGCAGTGCACAATCTTAATAACAATAAAGAAATGGTCCACTACAAACCAATCAGTACATAAAGAAATTGTAACTTATGGCAGAAGCTGTTAATGCAGGTGGTTTTTCCAATAATTCATATGGTCTTTATGCGCAAATTAAAGAAACATTTATACACACATAAAATATGACCAGTTTCAACCTGAAAACTGGATCCAATAAAAGCTGACCTTGTCAAGGAATGATAACTCAAAGTCCAGACTTGACATGATTTTCAAACTCATCCTCATTCCCAGGATATCAAAAACCATTATTCTGCCAGAGCTCTGGTATCTCTGTCACATGCACCTTTAGTGTTAGATCCTGATGCTTCTGTTGCATTAATATTAGACTGTCACTTTTTCTTCAATGTTCAAACATTTTATCAAATGTAAAGAAACTTTGAAAGTCAGAAACCAATTTAAATTCATAAATCACACACTGACCCCACAAGGACCAGTCTACTTTCATCCTGATCCAGTTCATGTCAAGGTGACCTATTAGTTCAGGTTATCTTTGCTAAGCTGACATTTTAGAATATTTGAAGAACTTGGTTTTTGTTTTCAAATTCATTGGACTTTGAAACTGATAGTGTAAATGGAACTGGAGAGTTTACTTCTGAACAAACGTTAAACGTTAAAGTGGAATGTGGAACCTCCTGTAGATAGTGATTATTTTCACTTGCTCATTCTTAATCATTCCTTAAGGTTTTCAGGATTTCAGAAACATTACTTCCTGGTTTGATATTAACTATGAAACCGATTGGTTAGGTCCAAAAACCAACACTGCTTCACCAGCACATTGAAACTGGATACGAAAGCCGCCTAAGGGGCTGTCCCCACAACGCCGAACTGCAGTAAAAGGTTTTTTAGCAAACCACCCTTTCATCCCGAAAAATCTTGATATGTTTTGCAATTAAATGGCCAGACAGAAGGTGTTATGTGAAGGCTGGGCAATTAATCAAAAATTGAACCGACATTTAGAACCAATAACCAAGTAATCTTGCTCATTAAATATATTTAAAAATCTTCATTAAATCATCACATGTGATTAAACCGTGTGTGCTTCCTTTCACTTATTATAACATCAATATCCGCTCTTATGAAAATATTTGCAACAAAAACTTTCAGTTAGCTTTGAGGGATAAAAATAAACGATACCAAAATATTTGCGAATAATTGCATTAATTAAGGTATTAATTAATCATGATATTGATTTGAGGTCGTATCGCCCAGCCCTATGTTATGTAATGCAAATCTTCTGTTCCCCATCAGTTTAATGGCAGATCATATATAGCTAGTGTTAGGATGAGAAAGATAACAACAAGAAAGCTAATAATATGACTGTAGGTGACAGCACAGGTACATGTATAGTAATTGCTGTAATGTTTACTTTTCTTAGCTCAAAATAATGTAGAGAACGAAATCATGTTCCAAACATTTCTTTTAATAAAACCTATTCTCTCTAAATAAAATAACATAGCTGTACTGCTAGATATTTTATAAAGGAAATAAATAAATAAATGCATTTCATTAAGTATCTTATATTCTTTTCTTTTTTTTTTTTTTAAACTGTAATTTAGTGTTCATAGCACTAAATAAATGTTACTGGGGCAAGAGGTGATATACTGACAACTGAATACATTAAACTATTTTAAGGCCAACATCCACGGTGATATTGTAGATGAGGAAAATAGACTAAACTCATTTTCCTCTGCACCTTTCCATGATATCTCAACACATGCAGATATAGAGAACTCCGCTCTCTGGCTTTGATTTGCTATCCAGGGCTAGAACATGCACAAAAGACCTATTATGAATTGTGTTGACAACTCAAGAATCACAAATGGAGTTATTTTGTATTCATAAATTCCACAGAAAAAAATGGACAAACTGATTTATAATAGAAAAAAAGGAAAAAAAGAACTACAATACATTTCATTTTTTGTTCATTTTTCCATCACATGGTCTACTGAGTTAAGCTCCTGCCAAGTCCAGTCTACCATTCAAAATGCTTTCCCGAGTTTCATTTCCCACGTCAGTCAGTGGAGGAGGATAATCAGCGGCTGGTAATGATTCTTTAGAATTGGCTGGAGCAGCTAAAACAGAACACCCTTACAATGACAGACGTACTGGTGGAAAAGAAATGACTGGGCCAAAAAAAGACAGAAATCATTAATGAGGGAAACCATTAACGTGGCCCGAAGACAATATTTCTTCTCCCTGAAACCTGAGTGGTCTCCCAGTGGGAGACCTCTCACCCACACACAGCTGGAGAGCAGACTCAAATCATCTGGCAGAGATGAGAGACGACACACCTTTCACATCTTCCCTCTCCAGGCTTCCCTCAACGTCCCTAAAAACATCATTTCATCTTCGTCTTCTCCATGTCTTTTGCCTCTGAGAGGACAAAAACACTCCTCTTACCACCTCCTCTTAACCCCATTTTCTCTTCACTCCTCTTACAGTATGTTTTCTATTTTTTTTTTAGAATACAACTTACATTACAGAGGCTGAAAGAAACACTTATTTTGGTACACTATTGGTAGTGTATCAAACAATTAACGTGACTTTATGTCTGGTTGTCAGAACATATATAGCCAGGGCTGCAGGAGATGAAGTGTAATGTAACTGATGCGAGGTTGAACAGGTAGCTTTGATGAACAGCGGATCAGGGTGCTGAAAAAAATATGGAAATGTATACACTACATGTGACATTTAAAGACACGGACACCACCGCATGCACAACCCCACCCGTCTAAGGAAAAGTGTCACGCTAAATATGAAATTACTGGATCAATTGTTCATTGCACAGAAAGACACATACATCCACCCCAACCATCTACCGTAATTCCCACCCCCGTCGTGGACAAAGCTTCTCGCTGAGTATAAATTGACCAGACCAACAACAATTTTCTTGTTCTTGCGCCCTTGAAAACAAGAACAAAGTTCTCTTTCTTGTGGTGTATATAACAGGAAGTTAAGACTCCAGTGTTTGTTAAGTTTACAGTGTCACACTTCCTGAGTACAATTTCACACTGTTTTTATGGTCAGTAAATGTGTGCAAACATAGAGTTTATGTTCATATGAATCCATTCATACAGTTTCATTTACATTTGTAACATCTGAAAAAAAAAATCATGGCTGCTTTTGTTTTGCTGTGGCGGTTTGCCGCGGACATTTACATGTAGTGGAAACCCTGCTTTTAAATTCACAGAACACAGCGCTCTTTAATGTAAAGGTGTCATAACATGGTTGACCATTCAGATTAAATGTTAAGAAAAATTTCTATTTCCATAATTTTGTCATTTTAGCAAGATACCTCAACTTTGCGTTTTTGAGTATAAGCTGGTTGTGTTGCTCTGTCTTGGTTCAGAATCCAAGTGGAATTTTAATTCCATTCCTACATTTAACTTTTACATAGCATAAATATTCCCCTTTTCCATTGAGTTTTCTGGCCAGTGTCAGGATATCAGAGTCAGGACAGAGCTGCTGAGGTGTGGCTACACTGACCAGTTGCTTGAATAAAATGTTGGGATTTCATTTTCCTGCAAACCACAACACAAGTTGTGCTTAACAGGAGGTAACTGGAATACTTTCTATGATTTGCTGTGGACACACTGTTGCTAACAGTACTGATGGCAGTCTGTTGCTTATTATCAAGCCTGTTGGTGTTTTTTTTATGTTATCTTGGCTCACACATAATCAAATGGATGCATTATGGTGAAAATAAACTCCATGGTTAAACAATACACAACAAGTTTTTTTCCTAACTCAAGAGGTCCTTTAGTCATAAACACAAAATAGGTCATTCACTCATAATCGTAAATATGGGAAATATGGGAGGTGGGAAATATGACTCCTATTAGTGTTTCTACACCAAAGCCACATTATTCTCAAATATTTTTTCTTATTTTCTTTCATAGAGGGATACAATGGCAGAATTATGCCTGTTTTCATCCATGAGAGTTTGACTATTTTCTGTATGTTTCCCTTCCAAATAACAAATAAGTGAGACTGACTTATTAATCTCAAGTTCAGTATGAACACTTCCTCTGTCTTTCAGGACCCTTTACAAAAAAGGCTGCCGTGATCCCATCGGTCAGTTAATTCGCTCAAAATTGCAATAAACAATTCTGCAGCTCATTCTTTGTGAGACGCTGGTCAGCATTAAGCAAGCAAAGATGTAGGAACGGAAGCATGGACTACAAATGTGTTGCTTTGGGCAGTCAGAAAGCTAAAGCTAGAAAAAAAAAATGATGTCTTTAATAAAGCCGCCCAAATACCCAAATATTGCCTGTTCATTTTTGTTCATGTTCAAATTGTCAGTTGCTGACCTTTTCCAAGAAATAACTTAATGACAGGCTTGAGGGGCAAGAGCTCTGATCTAGTGTCTCATTTTTTGTTTCCCCATTTACCTTGGCTGGGAATTATGAGGCAGCTTTTCACTTTCATTCATCTTTGTGAATTTTTTTAAAGGAAAATATTAAAAAGTATATATTGGAGTATATTAGGGTACTGAAAAGAAAGAAAAAAAACAAAAAACAGTGCAAAAAATAAGAGGAAAAATAATTTAAAATGATTTGTGGTAGAATTTTCTGTGAAATGACCAGCATCCATTTTTCTATAAAAACTTATAACTGAGACAAGAAAACCAACTGCCAGAGCATGTAAAACACCACCTGTACATATGCCCCAGCTGTTACATAGATCTATTTGTCCTCACCCTTTCTCTTCTCTTAGAGAGTTTCAGCTGCAAAGCTTGATACTAACTCACTGTAAAGGCTTGTGCTATGCTTGTATTTCACCTTTGAGACAGACATTGTTTCTTTGCTCTTCCATGACTCCCATCCTAGCCTTGCATGCTGTGGCATGCTGCTTCTTGTCCTGTGCCATAGCTAGAGGCTGTTAATGTCAGACAACTGCTTCAGTGCAGAGTCTGTCTACCAGCCAGTGTACCAACCTCTGGCAACCAGCAGCGTGCTCTCTGCAGTGTAGATGTGCAATGCTGGCAGCAGGGCCTGTTATGTTCGTCTCATCTGACCTCCTGCCTGAAGTGTATCTCTTAACCTTTTCTCTTGGTCACATCCACCCCCCGAGCCTTTCCTGACACAGCCAGCACTAAAACAACAGACTGTGATAATAAATGACTTGTTTATAGTAAAAGCTAGATGTGAAGACCATGGTGTGAAAATACATACTTGTCACGTCAACCTTTGGTTCTTTGAGAAACACATTTCAAAGACATGATCTTCAAAAGGAAACACGACAATGAGAATGGGCTCTCAGATCTAACTTGACAGTGATTTAATGAGGTAGTTGAACCATTAAAGCACAGTTCCTTTCAGAATGGGAAGACAACAGTAATAAATTTTTCATAAATCTCCAGTTTCAAGTGTTAAAATGGTTTATCCTTTACCGTACACACACCCCAACATCCTGTCTGTTTCTACTTGGAAGTTTTGTATCAGAACAGCTGACTCTGTATTTGACTTAGTCTGAAAACTAACAATATTACTGAGTTATAAACGATGGACAACAGTGTCATAGCCTAATGTAGACATATTAGTCCCTTTTGATAACTAATTTGATTGAGATTTTCACAGAATATTTGTGTTTTAGGCAACGGCTTCAAGGGGAAAGCATTCGCAGGAGTTTAAAGAGAAAATTGAAAAAAAAACAGATCGAACTGTTGGAGGCACAGCTCGCAAAAGAGAAAATGAAAACTGAGAAATACAGGAAGAGGTTACACAGAGCAAAGACAAGAAATGCTTCAAAATCACCTCATGCAAAAGTCAATACTTTGTTGGCACATCAAAAAGTGATGTCACCCATTAAAAGAGCCTTTCTTTTCCATACATCTCTGACTAAAGAAATCAGAAGAAAATATAGAAAGGCAAAAACAAACCGAGAGAAGCAATTGATTGCAAAAGTGATCAGTGTGATCATTCTGAAAAAGTACAAGCTCCAAAAGTATGCTCAGACTGCCTTTGGCTACCCTAAGATGAGAGAAAAGTCTGCTGTGGGTATTACCTACGATGGGAGGTGCCTCAACCGAAAAGAAATTAGGAGGCGCATTACTTCATTTTTTCTCCGAGATGATGTTAGTCGAATGACAACTAGTCGCAAACAGTCACACGGTTGAAGAAAAAGATGCAGAAGAGGCTGCTTACAGATACAATGTAAAACTTGCACCCGAGGTTTCTCTCTGATCACCTTGGCCACGTGTCTTACACTACCTTTAGCCATCTCAGACCTTTCTGGGTTGTAACTCCCTCATCCTCTGACCGTGACATGTGTCTCTGCAAAAAACACAAGAATATGCAATTCATGGCCAATGCCTTGCAGAGCCGAGGGTTTTCTGTTCTCAAGAAACATTGAGGAAATGTCTGAGGCAACCACGTGTGACCCAAAAAAGTCTGTGCTTATGGTGAATGCAGTAGATGCCTCCTAACTTGCCAGTAGATGCTGAGGAAGACAATTTAATTTTTCTCAGTGGATGACAGAGAATATCATAAAAAATGAGAAGATTCAACAATTACAGTGAAAAGGGAGATAACAAAAACGGAACATGATCTTAACACAGATTTCCAGTAGAGGCTTCTGCATTTTAGGTGCCACATTTTCAATATCAAATGGGAGTTTGATACCTACAGGGAACTCAAGATGAGCTTGAAGTACAAGTCCCTCTTGCATATAGATTTCAGTGAAAATTACTCATGCAAGTGAAGCAAAGAAATACAATCAGTGCATTTTGGAGGTTCACACCAGCAGGCCAGTCTGCACACTGCAGTCATTTACACTGCTGGTGAACAAGGCCCCCACAGCTTTTGTTCCATATCACTCTCCCGAAGACATGACCCTGTGAGCATCTGGGCCCACCTTGATCCACTTCTGAAGGTATAGAGATAACAATACCTTCAAGTCAGGATACTTAATTTTTTCAGCAACGGGCCTGCAATGCAATATCGACAAAAGCAAAATTTCTTCTACCTCTCAACCGAACCCTACAAGTATGGCTTCAAAGAAAAAACAGGGCCCTGAAAAGGTCAGCAGACCGGATTGTAGCCATTGGCAGAGACGTTCCAGGTGCTCAGATCTTGCATGACAAGCTGAAAAACCTGGACACATTTATCAAGTTGTTCTTCACCCCAGAGGAGGACATTGAATCAAAGAACAAGGTAAAAACTATAGTCTGTTACCTAGATCACCCCATAATCCTTCTGCTCTAGTTATAGTCAACCCACCCCCCTAGGCCAGTTTGACAAGATATTGAACTAATTCTTCAAGTAAAGTGTATTAATGTTTTATTTTTACCCCAGGAAAATTAAATCTTAAATGTCCTTTTCTTTATCATTTTAATTAAGATACAAATGAGCAGTCTTGGATAAGAAAATGAAAATGCAGTTTATATTATTTATTATTAATTTCATTTATGCGTCAAAAAATGCAGCTATATTCTGAAAAGGAAAACGCATGTCTGTTAATCCATTTTAAATTGAAATAAGGTACAGAATCGCTTCCATACACAAACAGGATATATGTTTAAATATATATATATATATATATATATATACAAATTTTTATTATGATCTCCCGGACGTTGGCTCTAAAGATTTTTTTTCTAACTGGACCTCTTAAGATTTTGCTTGCTTTAAATGGTAACCAGATGACAATAAATATAACTGCTGCCTTGACTTAGAACACTTTGTTGGAGTCTACATGCCTTCCCCTTTATAACCTTGCTGAAGTACAACAGAAAAGAGCAACCAATTTCCAAACACAAAGTGATAACTACATCACTTCATTTTATAAAGGAAACCTCCTTTAAAGGCTACTTTATTTTACTCAGAACTATTACTGGAGAGGGATTTCTGCAAATCCGTCATTCAAGTTCTATGGTAATAATGGTTTGGTGAGAAGTAACCTTGAGTTTGTGATTGGACATAAATTTTTGTCTGCTTCATAAAAGCTCTCTCCGAGCAAACACACTCAAACAACTTCTCAAATCTTCAAAAGAAGTGGTCCCTAGAAAATGGAGGAAAAGTATTTTCTTTTTAATTCAAAGATGTTTTTGTATTGACTTAGACAGTCAGTGTTTCCAGTCACCAGGCAGGTACATGGACATGCATACAGATAGTACACCAACACACTCTCAAAAGAGGAATCTCAAGCAGTTTGACATTCTTGGTTGAATGCAATACGATTTGCTTCATGCAACAACTTTATTTAACAGGAATGGTTGTAAACTGCCTTCAATAAACATGACTCTCAGGTAACTTCCAATTAAAAAGAAATATCAAACAGCTTAACATTTTTGTGTTTGCTGGCTCTTTTGGGTCCACTTAAGGTTCAGAACACTAAAGCGTTTCAGTGTGGATAAAGGAGTTGTCATGGCTGAATCAAGTGATGTACATGTGTGCACCTCCACCCCCCCCCCCCCCCCCCCCCCCCCCCCCCCCAAAAAAAGCCTTTCTAGATGAACTTGCCTAATGTGAACATATATTGAAACCAAGTTAATTAAAATGCAATGCCTCCAAGTATAATGTGCAGTACGATTCAGCAGTTACAGTATTATGTTTTTTCCCTGATATTTCTTCTCCTTTCTTTTGTTGACCTTAGCCAGTGCTTCCTTTAGACCCTGGGTGAAATTTTGATAATGTTGTATTTCCTGTTCATGCATATATATGAAGTCTAAGTCAGCTACGTACTCATAAGCAGGAAAATTGGCCTTTTGTAGCAATAACTAAACAAGCCAATTCAGCCTGAAAAAGCTAATAGAAAAATTCTTTTTTTTTTCTTGGGGTAGCCAAACCTTTGCATGGTGACCACCAATGATGTTGAAAACAATTTGTTATCTTTGACTATATGATTTTTGAAAAAGAAAAAAGTTAATTTTCTCTCTTTTTTTCCCCTCAGTGTCATGAATTTTAAGTAGGGCTTTGCAATGACTATGCTACTTAATAATTTATGTTATCAAATATCAAAGATGGTATCTCCATAAAACAAGCAATAGCCCACCTTGAGTTATGGTGGTCCTGTAGAAGACCAGCTGTAGAAGGTATAATCTTAGTCTGGAGAATACTTGCTGTGTTTTAACTAGGCGAGTGCAGTAAAACTGTCTTTCAATTACTATAACATTCAATTAATGTAATTATAATTCAACAAATAAAACTGGGATAGACCTAATTAAATCATAAAAAAACCTCTTGCTGCTTAATGTAGACATCATTATGTTACTCTTTTTTATGGTTACCTCTTTGGCTTTAAGTATAATCATTTCATGGGCAATACTCTGTTATTGGTCCTGTATTAATTAACATGCAAAAAACCTCCCTGCATCTTGATTCAAATTTAAATGCCTATTGTCTGCAAGACCTTACCCCCCAAAATACCTCCTTACTTAGACATATCATTTAAAAAGGAACACTCAGCACCAGAACAATGACCTGAACATAGTGAATCAGAGCAGGAATGAGGAGATTAGAAGAAAGGGCAATAGAGGAGTAAGGACAGGCTAAGTGCTACATTATCTTTACTGTCATTCACTCCATAAAAAAGTAAAAAAGAACATCAGGTGGGCTTGTTCTTAAAATGACTTCCTTTAAAGAAAAAGTCATGCCCTCATATCTAAAATGACTGGTCATTTATTTTTCAGTTTCATCATTAAGCTCTTTGAGCAGTTCCTAAAATAATTCCTTCATGAGCACAACCTGCAGCAAAGACTCGAGGAGCAGACCAACTCCAAGTTAAAGCAGGTTGATTAATTCAGTCTTTCCTGCCCAATCAGTAAAGTAATGAATTCAGTATAGACTGGCACCTTTTAACCTAATTGAAATGTTTCAATCACTTATTTGCCATTGACAGCTTACCCTCCTTTCTGGCCACACCCTGCATGTCCTTCTGCAGGAACGTGGGTGGTCTGTTTAATAAAAATGCAGAGCAGAACACAATGACTAACAGCATGCAAGGCCTGCATGTTTCTCTGTGACCCACTCCCAGTCACGCTGGGAGACTAGCAGAATGGTATAATGATTACAGTAAAGTGGGATGATAATTAAGCGTCAGTACAAAGGCAAAATAAATGAGGACTAAAACAATATCTGCTGATGAAAGGAAAATTCCACTTTCTCTGTTTTTCAAGAATGGTTTCCTGAGGCGGTGTGGCTGAATATTCTTCCTAATGCTCCCAAGATCCTTAACTGCATTTCATGAGTTAAGAGATGATAGGAGTCACAAATAGCTGTGGGCTCAACGTTAGCTTTAACATAAAAACACACACACACAAACTAATCTGGCTATGCTAAATTAAGGAGCCATCAATAGGCCTCATGCCTCAAAGTGTAAAAACAACACCTGAATCTAAACTAAAATGTCAAACACATAATTAGATATACCCTGAAATAGCATCTGCCTGGATGAGTAAAGGATTAAAATGTCAAAGTGAGGATAAATATTCACAGAATCAAAGATAGTCTCAAATGAATCCATTTCTTATCCTATGAAACAAATGTTTGGTAGTTAGTTGACTGGCCTGGCGTCATTTTCACTGTTTTAATGACAGTTTTTGTATTGAAATTTTTCATAAAGAAAGAATCTCTGACTCATCACTTCAGTTAACATCCGTTTGAAGAGTTTAATAATTTAATTTTCATTCAGACTGTGATGAACAGCCTCAGGCAAGTAAGGGACAAAAAGAGGCAAAGAAACAAACACACTCAGAAGCTAAAATGCCCACATAAATGACAACAGTGTAAACAAGAATGCTTCGCCCTGAGAGTCTAAACAAAGCAAATTCAGAGACGCATGAAATATGTCAAAAATGGGTGACTAGTTATTTTAAAATGGTTTTATATCTACAATATACTAAGCTAAACTGTGGAGTTGGAACACTGAAGTTTCTCGTCTATGTTTTGTGCATGATTTTTAAGGATTGTATAAAATCGTGGACCCATGATTTAAGGAGAGTCTACCCCCGACACTGTACACGCCACCTGGCAGTGCATTTAACCGTTGGCTAACTAGCTAACTGCTTGCACATATTAACTATTTGGCAGAACTTGAACTACTGACTAAGGCTAAGGTTTTTCCTACTTTATGGTTCTCTCCATTTTCCTCTAATATACTGCCATCACAGCACAGGTAAAAGCTGTAGTTTCGGATTAGGACAACTACTCCTTTTATTGAATTACTACTAAATATAAGCAGCCTATACTCCCACTTTGGACCCACTACTCTCCCTTTGGACCAGTCAATAAAATTTTCATTGTGCGTTTTCCACATCTTTCCAGTCTCTGCTGTGTTTTACCTTTAGGAAAGTTAAATTTTATCTTTTCAAGCTGTTATTATCCTGTCTCTAGCACTTTAGTCCTCACCTCTTCACAGTGCTGTTATCTTCATCTTCCGGGAAATATTACAGGTAAAATGTTTCAATTGAATCAGCCTTGTGTTGACATATAATCATCCTCAAAAACAGAAAATAGGAGGATGAGTGTTTAAAATTAATTAAGAATAGCATATCTTGCCTGCTAATTGCGGGGACAGACTCCAGTCCCCTGCACTGGACTAAGGGGTATAGAAAATGGATGAATGAATAAAAAAATAGCAAATCTTTCTTCTGAAAAGTAATTCAACTGTGTCTTAAATGGCTTGTGTGTAACGCTACACTTTGGCCTCATTTACTATTCTGAGATCTGTTGATATGCCAAACGCTCCTTCTCTCCTCTGCTGTTAGCCACCACTTCAGTTAGAGTGCAAAGACACAAATACACACGATTTAAAGGACATTTTTATAAGCCCACAAAGAGAGGAGCAGAGCAGCCATAGAGCCTCATGGACTGAGCTGAAGTGTAACAAGGCGCAAATAACATGTGCCCTTCACTACATTTAGCATACACCTAATAAAGTGTCGCTAACTGCTCATGGGGGCTATTAAATAAAATTAACTTGAGGGTGGAGCATGCAGTAGGGGGGTGCTAATATAAAGGTAGAGGAAACTGAATTGTGTTTACCTGTTGATCAGTCTTGGTAAGATACCTTAACCCACATGTTAAATGCTTGTAGCACACAGTATATTTTCTGCATATAAAAAAATTTAAAAACAAAAGTTAAAATCAATAAATGTGTACAATATCCATACAACAGTCATGAAAGTACTTGCTTTGTTTTACTCCGTTTTTGGTTATTACTTATTTTTATAGAATGGCAGAATTAAAGTCAATTCTTTTTGTACAAACTGCTAAATTGGTCTATAAAACAACTTGATTATAGGACTTTTTATCCTGTTTTTTATGTTGACATTTGCTAAATGTGATTTAGTAGGTCTGTAGAAAGGCACATGGCACTCTATCATATTGATTAATACAGCACTTCACCAGAAAAGTGTTTTCACTCCCACACATCAACTCCCAATTGGAGTATTATTTAAATGTTCCATTGTTCGGAGAAAAGGTCAACTTTTTCTACCTTTTAAGTAAGCGGCACAGAGCACAGATTTCCATCACAGACCTGTTGCTGTTGTAACTTCTACTTAGTAAATATTATTCATAACATTATACACAGTTAAAACCATTAGCTTTGATAAATGTTGAATATTACAGAAGTATTAATATTTATTAGTGCTATTAGGATTTAAAAAAATGTGCACTCACTGTGCATGACAGAAAAGATGATGTAAGGCAGCATGGCTGATTTGGTAAGATGAGAATTACATGAAAGATGAATTAGTTGTGGGGAAATTTAAGGTCGAAGTGCCTTAAAGCACAAGAGCATAAGTATTTAAAAGAAAATGGAATAAATATTAAGGAGAAAAAACAAAATGAATGAAAAAAAAAGTCATGCATATACTAGGGCCAGGTTTTTCTTCATGTTTTTTATGTGTGAAATCTCTTCGGATACTCAGGCATCCTCTCACCAAAAGAGGCAGCATAGTAGACAGCGGTGGTCTGTGAGGACATTGAAAACATCGCTACTGCTCCTTTTTTTTTTTTTTTAAATATGTTGTACATCAGCTATACTGCTCAACATCACCCCCTGTGGTTTCCAGTAGTACTACTCTGTTTACACCTTCAAGGTATCCATCTGCAAGGGCCTTGAAAAGCACACCAAACTACATACGTAAAGGATGCGAAAGATAAACGAAAGGCTCAGTCTCCGTCTTTAATGAAAAGCATAAATGGGCTTTAACCCCTTAATGCCTGAATTTACTTAGAATTAGATAAACACAAAATACATCGACGAACAAGAAAAATATAACAAAAAAAACTCAAGCAAAATACAGTTAGAAATTAGATAAAAAAAGGATCATAAATATGAAAGAAATTAATGAATAATATTAAATGAATTAAACCAATTAGTTATAGTAATTGAATAAAAAAAGAAATAAAAGTAAAAGAGAACCAGACACAGTTTGATGCAAATCTGTATTAATAGATATCACGGGGTTTAATAGGATAAAATGGTTTATAGTCTTTTCTGGATGGATGTGATCCAAACTAGCCAACAAAAAAAAGAGAAAGTTCTCTTCATAAAACAGGTAAGTAGTCAAGTTTCGTCGCAATGCAGACAAAATCTTTATGATGACATCAAGAGCTGTAAAATAGATGAGGGGTTCTCTTTAACATTTTTTCTGCAACAATTCACTTTTATTGAGCTATTTATGTGCAATAAGTATTCTAAGCAGTAGAGAATCTCATGTCATCTAACTTATAGGCGCTACCTAATAAAACTCTAAAAACTAAAAATGTCTTTTCATTTAATATGTTTTCATAACAAGTAATGTTGAAACCTTTCTTTGGTTAACGCTGACATTTGCTGAGACACCTCTGAGAAAAACTCCATGTTAGAGCTGTATTTAAACTACAAAAACTAAAATGTTCCTTCTGTGATGTCATGCTCATGGTGTTTTACGACCACAGACATGTTTACTACAAATCTGGATCTGTTACAACCACTGAAGCCTTAACAGACAAAAAATTGAGTGAAAAAGAAAACTAAAAACATCCTTTCTTCTCTGGTCCTTTGCCACTTTTACAGTCAATTTCTTTATTTATTTATTTTTTTTAAACCACTGACATATTGGTTTTTCTCTTTTTTGCAATCATCAGAAACAGAGAAGAAGATACTTCAGGTGCTTTCACTGGAGCATGTCAACAATATTTCTGACATATGGCAGCATCTTGTCCATGTGGGTCAGTCAAACCATCAATAATTCACAACGTAGCACCACGGAAATAATTCAGTGTGAGAGATTTATGGAGATTGTTATGTGCATGTATGCCTGCACAACTTCCAGTTGTGTTACAGGCCAGTGTTCTTCTATTCATTCTCAATTAAATGAGAACTGCCGTTAATTAGTTAATTATTTTAACTGGTTGGAAATACAACAAAATAATTAAGAGACAAACTTCTTAAGAGTGGATTAAAATAAAGAAAATTTGTAAAAATAAATAAATAATTAATAAAACAAAGAGGCTTTTGTTGTTTGTTTACCTCACTGCAGTGAGGATCAATCAGACACAGTTCATTCGCTAAACAAACAGCATATACTGAGGTATCACTTGGGGTGTATTTACACCAGGATAGTGCAGAGGACTTGGGTGGATTGGACGGGAATGCAAAGAAAAGTTGCACCTATTTTTGGTTTGGTTTGCCCATACACTGCACTTTAAACAACACCAAACCACCTGGACAACATTATAATAAATAATAAATAAATAAATGAAAGCAGGAAGAAACTGAAAACCAGATCCGCTGATTGGCTGAGGCCAAAAATGGCTACTTCACCACAAGTAAACAATGGAGCAACAATACAATTATGCAGTCTTGAAGTTTGCGTTTTCTTTGGTGTTCAAACCTAATACAGTTTTCACAAGAAGGTGTCCAGTTTGAGCAGCGGGAGAGGCAGCGAGTTATCCAGCTGATGACAGCTGAAATTAGGGCTAGATGGGCATCATGCAAGTGGTCCCAGGGCTCCCTGCTCGTCTTGTTTTCTCAACAGAACAGGCTTTATGTTTGGGGCTGAGCGTTTCTCCCCTATAACCAAAACATGTCTGACTAAAGGATGAGCAGATTATAAAGGTGGCAGAGAGATTGTGGAAACTGTCCTTGGTAATTAGCAGTTGGTTGATGACAGCCAACAGAAGGAGGAGGAGGACAAGAAGAAGAAGAAGAAATGTTCCATTTTACAAAATTTGTTGGATTATATATACACACAGTGATGCATGAAGAATAAAATACTTCCAAACAGCAAACAGTCCCTGAAATAAATGAGCAACGCTGCATGAATCATGTGGTAATCAGATCGTGATCATGTTGTTAGCCATCATTCATTTTGATTTTACATGTGTTGCGTAAGCTTGACAAGTAAAGCAGATGACTGTGGTATTGTTGTGTAAGCACTTTCTCTAATTTATCTCTGTACACATATGAAGCCAATTTTCTGGCAATCAATCTGTTAATGAAATGTTTGACTGCACAACTGAAGATTACCTTTCAAGACCAGTTCATACAAGTCATACATGTTAATATAAAATATGATAACTCTAAATATTAGCAGGAGTATAAAACCACATCGCTGTGATGGATCTGATCTAAAACTCCCGTATTAGGCTGAAGGTGATTACTGGGTTGTGCTAGTGACATGATCAAGCAAAAAAATTGTTTTGTCCTTCTTTGAAGGGCAGAAAATGGAGGTTAGACAGTGTGTAGTATTGTGTGGAAAAACATCAGAGCAGATTCAACCCTCCGGCTCTCAGAGAAGACGGGCCGAGAGGGAGGACAGCTGTCCAACTTTAGATCAGCTTTAGAAAAACATGGAAAGATATGAGAGGACAAGACAGAGGACTTGCCACTGAAGAGACATTTATCTTCCCCCTGGCAGAAGAGAGGAAACTCCGTCTTCACAGTGGTGTAAAGTTCACATCATGTGAGGACGTGGCCTTAATTTAAACTGAGGCTGCAGGATACTGACCTGCATAAAGTACATTTGCATAGAGCTGCTTTGTGATTTGGAACTTTAAATATAGCATCGTCATTGCAAAACCAGACTATCTAGGCTCTTAGATTAAAATAAGTGTAGGTAAACTTTCATCTGAATACAGCTGACTTTTGGAGAAAATTGTGACTGAGCTTGTCACAGTTACAATGTATATCAACATCAATAAAAACATTGGGAATATATATATATATATATATATATATATATATATATGTTTTATCAGAGCAGCACTCCTTTGTTTAAATAACACTGAAAATAGGATTTAGGGAACTTTAATAATTCAGAACCCAAATACAAGAACTCAAGTATCTCATATCAAAAGAAATCTATATTTATTTTTTATTATCATTATTATTATCAAAATTTGTGTTTGCCAACACCCCTAAGTTGTGATTTTTTTTATATTTTTTAAAGGCAAAATGTCATTGTTGGGCGAGGAAGGAGAAAAGATAAGAGAAGTAGATATAAATAAAAAAAAAAGATAAAAATAAAATGCTAAAAAAATATTTCCAGAAAAGGACGTGGAGTTTCAGGTGTGTTCCCATGGGGTATTGTTCTTCCAGGCTGGAACAATTTACACTTACAGTTGTTGTATATGTGACCTGTTTGGTTGGTGAGAACAGCTGTAAGTGAATTGCAAAAATAGTATCCACACATTTTGAAAATAATACATTTTAGTTTTAACATGAAGGTTTTCTTAGGGTCTGAACAAACAGAATTTGTAGCGGAAATTGATTTGCTTTTTAGTGGAGTAAAGACGTTGTCCAGCGCAGTTGATATTGGAGCTTTTGACCTGCTTTTTTCACATTTTTTGTTTTTTGCTCATTGTCCTCTGCTTTGTCAAAGCTAGCTGGCCACTGGTAACTTGAGCAAACTCTATGCATTAGCAAAATTTCTACCAATCGGTATTCAATCAATTTCTTGTTTCTAAGGGCTAAGTACTTATAGGTTTTTGGAGGGCGGCATGTCTGCCCCTCTACATGAGGGGGGAAAAAATGGCCACCTGGAAGGGCTGAAAAATGCAAACAGATATTTCCATGGAGGTATTAAATGGCCATAACATCAACAAAATAGTTTGATTTCTAATCACAACCAAATAACATTTTGTGGTGCACCTAACCAGAAGGTGACACTTATAATCACGTTTTGGTTTTACATGGAACTAAGGTAACCAACAAATGGCATTCGTGATGGTGAAGATGGATTTTTCAGGAGGTGACAAAAGCTCTTTCATCAAATGTTGCTGTGCTGTTAACTGACTGCATCTCAGAAGTAAAACCCTTCTGTCAAGATGAACACATGAATGACTAAAAGTTCTGCATCTTGCTGCTCTATCCGCCCCGACTCCTGATGAGGATTTTCTGGCTTCTTAAAAGAAACATAAACATGTCTGCTCTCGCATGTTAAGGCTTATACAAGCTGTATTTTGTTCCTGCCGCTGGTAGAGGTGTTACTTTACTTATTAATCATTTTTACTTTATTGATACTAATTTGGAAATTTGGCTCTGCATTTTACCCACCTCTAGGATTTACTAGAGAGCAGTTGGCTGCCATTTGTCAGTGCCAAGGGAGCAGCTGGGGGGTTAAGGACCCACAGTGGTTCAGCTCTGTTACAATACAGGGCACTTGAACCCAGGTCCTCTAGCCCCAAGCATGTTTCCATGTGAATAAAGGGCTATTAATCACTATATTAATCTGAGGACTAGTTAGCAGTTTACTAATGCAATATGAGAAAAAAAAGGAAGGTTCAGATTCTTGAAGTGTCGAGAATCATAATGAAATTTTCCAATTTTCACAGGGTAAGTATTGATACAAACACACATACTTTTCCTGAGGGAGATAGATTATGGTAGGGTGTCTGAGGAACCAAATGCTTTAGGGAAGAACCACCCAACACAAGCACAACTGCACGGCAATGTCTAACATGACAGCTCTTAAACTGATGCAGTCAAACTGGCTTCTAGAGAAGCAGCAGGACCCTGCTTGGTGAATGTGTGTGTGTGTGTGTGTGTGTGTGTGTGTGTGTGTGTGTGTGTGTGTGTGTGTGTGTGTGTATCAGAACATGTCATCCTAACACTACCTCTGACAGTTTAACTTCTTTTGTTGGATCGCTGAGCTCAAACACTGCAGGCTTTTGCCTCATCTGACAGGCATCTACTGCTGTGTCAAATGCAGGAAGACTAACCACTTCAGAGCAAAACAATCAGAGTAGAAATAGTCCAGTAAATGATAGCCAGACTCTTACATTATCACTTTCAATAAGTTTGTGGGTGCAGCATCAACATCTTATCAACGAGCATCTTCCACACTCAAGTTTCTCAGTCAAACAAAAAAAAAATTGGTGTAAGAAATATCTCTGCAGACACCAAATCTAGTGTAACGGGTAGGATTAAAGAGGAAGATGAGAAAAAAAAAAAGAGAATTTAGAAAAAAAAAAAAAATTAAATTTATTTACAAAAGGCAAAAGATTTATTTTTTTTGTTATAACTTTGGGCCCATAAAAGAGGTCAACAAAACTAAATTCCAACACAGGAAACTGAAGCACTAGCTGACCTAAGAAAATGATGCATATTCTGGTTGATCAGGCCATTTCCACCAAAAGGGGGAAATAAAATATCTACTTGAACTAGAACAAAGATTAAACTAATCAGTACAATGCAAAATGGTAACATGAGGAAAAAAGATCTAATCAAAACTCTCCCAATAAAGGGGGAAAGAAAAGAAAACAGAAAACCAAAAACACTACCCTCACTGTCTGCAGAAAATGTGGTGAAGCCCAATCAGGTCTCAGCTGGGATTCAGTTCCTCAGCAGACCAGGAAACTTCCATACAGCAGCTTCAAAGGAACTGGAAACTCTAAGGAATGCATATTAACTTAATGCAAACAAACCAGCGATGCACCGATACCAGTTCTTTTTTTTTTTTTCCAAACTGAATACAAGTACTTATATTTCTGTAAATGGTCTGTACTTATGTAGCTCTTTTACACAAAGCGCTTTACATACACATCACATTCACCCATTCACACACACATTCACGCACTGATGACAGACGCTGCCATGCAAGGTGCTCAACCACAACCCATCAGGAGCAATTTGAGGTTCAGTATCTTGGTCAGGGACACCACGACAGCAGCTCTCCGGGCCGGGATCAAACCACCGACCCTTGGGTTACAGGACGACCACTCTACCCACTGAACCATACCACAGTACTAGCCAACACAGAGTACCAATATGAGTACTAATGAGTACCAATAATAGTTCACTGGTAAGGACTGTGGACCAGAATGCTGGATGCGATGACTGAGTGGTTCATTACGTGTGTCCCAATTCAAGGTCTGCACACTTCGAAGTGCAGATTTGTCAGCCACATACGTCATCGCGGTGCGCAAAGTACTGTCCCAATTCACAGAATTTGAAGGACCCTCCGAATCCTCCCTTCAAATCCGCACTTCATTTAGCTTAAAACGAAGGCCGCTGGTGATGCATTCTTCTCGGTCTCTTTTCTCCCAGAATTCATTGCGCACAAGACGGTGGCGAATCAGCAACCGAGCTCAGAAGAGTCGTATTAAGCTTAAATAAAGTTTTATTTAAAAAAAAAGTAAGCTTTTTTTAACTACACTGTAGTATAAGTGGTTACATTGAAATTTGGTAATATTTGATATTCATGGACTTTTAAGCGGTTAATGAAGTGTGTACCGACTGGAAAACAACAGAGCCTCAGACTGTGTTTTTTTTTTTTTTTTTTTTTTTTTTTTTAACGGTCGGTGTTGCCGGTTCGTGTTCAGTGTCCACCGAAGTGTCCTATGAGTAATTTTAGAGGTTTAAGTGATTCAGCGTCCTGTGTTATTGCTATGGGAAATTCTTGTTGGCTAGGTAGGCTGTCCCATTTCACGAACGTTAAGCGGACATTTAAGTGTGTAGACTACGGAGGACACTTTGTAGCCTATGTAGTCTGTGCGCTTCGACATGTGCAGACCCTGAACCGGGACACACCTATTGTGTGAGACATCAAATGGGCCATCCTGTGGTCATCCTCATAAGGCTTGAAAAATAACAGAATCTTCATACATAAGGAGGAAAAATTGGTTTTTATTTTTTTATTGGTCTTTTATTTTTAATGGATTCGCTTCACTGTGACAAAGCACATATATGCCCAAAATCAGCTTCTCTCTCCAAGATAAGGCCAAAGTCCGATTATTAAAATTGCACCAGTAATAACTTTGTTTCTGGACAACCGAAAAGCTTGAGAAATATCAGAATCGTCATACATAAGAAGGATAAAGTGGTTTTTGATGGATTCGGTTCACCGCTGCGACAAGGCGCCTTTATGCTCTTGATCAGTTTCTCTTGCCAACATAATGCAAAATTGGATTAGTATCAGGTTCTGTAGTATTGAAACACTTATGAATACCGAGCACGAGTATACTCACATAGCATCGGCCCGATACTGGTAACTGTATCTGTTTTCCTAAAACAACTTCACAAGGTATCAAAGTAAGATAATTAAATGTGTGCACCCAGCTGGTCAACCACTTTACCAAAACTAAATAAAAATATGAAATATGAAAAATGGTTAAGGGTGTATTTATTTAAAATGTATTTACTTTAACTGTAAAATGAAACAAAAATTGTTACCAGTCGTTTTCTTAGTGTGTGGCTTCTCATGCTGCCATCACAGGCCTTCAATAGCACAAACACATATGGTGCTTGTGCTGTATGCCATTTAGAAGAAGAGCGAGATAAGCTAATGTCCTGTTCCTTCTTACAGCAGTGAGGGCAGAGGGACAAGGCGATCTGTAGCTGTGTCACTGCTACAACATGGTGAGCAGACTGTACTGATGTCTGAGTGTACAGATACACCTTCTCTTAGGTTCGCTGAAAGACAAACATCTGTTGAGTCAATGAGTGAAGCAGAACAGTGGCAACGCACTAATGTTATTTCCATTTATCACTTCCCCGACAGAGAAGCTGCTCTCGCAAAACACACGAGTCGCTCTCTCCCTCTTGCACAGCAAAGCATGATCATTGGTGTGCCACAGTGCAGAACAACGAGAAGCCAAAGCGCTCACTAAGGACGTTTTCCACTGTAAACAACCTGATTTAAGAAGAGAAATGGGGGATTTCAGCCTTTCTGAGCCTTTTCTTAGTGCCTGTCACAGTCTTTACTTTGGTTAAATGTTACACTGCATGTCACAAATATCAATCTGCCACATGACCCAGCATGACGTCCATGCTGCACACTGAATGCTGCTCCGTGACTAAAAAATACAGCACCTTACAAATAGTTCAGACTTCTGCACTAAACAGATATGTAGCTTTTTGAAAGCTCCAATGAGATGTGTCAGACAGAGATATCAAGTCGTTTACAGTGCTTACTTTTTGATTAGTTTAATTAATGCCACCCATTACTGCCACTTAACAATAATCCATTTTCAGGAAGAACATTCAGGATTCACCTATTGAAATTATAAATATTTGACCAGATACTTGGCATGAAATATGTTAAAATCATTTAAAATTAGACATCAGTTCCCATTTCTGTAGTCTAACAACAACAGTGCAATAATGTGCACTCTGTATGCATATGAAATTAGTGGCTTGTGCAATTAATGTAACTGAATGCTGCAACAGTCATATTATTAATGTTCTTTTATGTACCTCACTGCCTAATGCTCTCAGCATATATTAGTTGGTATTATTAGTTGGTATAGGCTCCTGTTTTATATTCATTGTCAAGTTTCAGCCACAGGGGACACAAGGTTTTGTTTGTACTGCTGTGTGATGACAATAAAGAATGAAACTAGATTGAACTGAATTTCGACAAATTAGTTCCATAGCTGGTTGTCATGCACACCCACACATACTTATAATAGTGGTGCACAGCGGATCCAACAAGACAGAAAAGAAGTAAAAGTGGCAGATTTGCTTCAGCATTGACCTTGTTTCAACCTGACTAGCTGCTATGCTGATAGAAAGTTTCACATTTACATTTACTAACAAGTCATTAGTCATTTTCTGCAGGACTCAGCATTTGGAAGTTTATGGCACAGATCAGTTCTATAAAATAAAAATATGCAATATCATTATAAAGTCTGGCTCAGTGCCCAGGCAGACTGTAAAATCACATTAGAGAAAAAGAACTTGAGAAAAATAAATAAAAAAAGAGTTTTAAGAAAGCCACGTTAAAACAAACCTTAGAATCCCATGTATACATAGAAGACTAAAGAAATATAAAAAAAAAGAATAATTGAGTTGTAAATTAAGATAGAATATGAATAAATAATAATTTAGATTATAAAATGTCTGGAAAAAAAGATGCATGCATGGTGCATTCACTGACTGACAGTCAAGAAATATAACATATTTCTTAGTTAAATTCACATGGTAAATAAAATAAAAGATAAAAACTGGTCATCATTGTGGGGCTCAGAGCTCTGCTGCATCTCAAAAAGCTCAAAAAGACGGAGCCAAGCGTGGGAGCAGGTCACACTACAGTGAACCAGGCTTCACACAACCAGGCCTCCTTTCTCTTCTGCTCCAAAAGCATTTCTTACATCACTTAATCACGCCTTCATTTGGAAATGGCACGACAGCATTGTTGTAAACTGGTAGCATTTTCACTCATTCACTTCAGTCTTTGGGGCCTTTTATTAATCAAGCTGGTTTCTTTTTAAATAAGCTTCAATTTAAGATCTTAATAGTTTCCCTCCTACAACAGTAGTCCTGTTTTGTGTACAACTCAAGTTTAATCCCTCAGGAAAATTTAAGGACTGCATAAATGTTATAGATGATGGCGTCCAAGATTCATCCCATAACTTTACTGACTCAAATTATTCATATTTTTTTGTATCTGCGTTTTCCCCGTGACACCAAACTGCTCTTTTACAGTAATTATGCATACTGTATTTGTCTAGAAAATGTGCAAGGCTTGCAGAACGGGAACAAATGGCAGCAGGAAAGCTTTCAGGAAAGTGCATGAGCTTAAAAAAAAAAAAGAGGAAAAAAAAACTAAGAAGAAATTAATTCACAATGTCCAACAAACCAAAAGGCTGAGCAAACACTTTCATCAAGCCTTTCCTCATCAGCACTTTTTTATGAGTTCATGTCAATGTGACTCTGCGTTATTTTAGCCAGGATGCATTGATCTGCATCCTACCTTTAACATGGATGTTAATTTGACACTTTTACACCTACTGAAACATTTGTACAAACCAGTCAGCACTAATGTAAGAATGTGTAAAATGGTTTTCATTCTCTTCCTGGTAACATTAAAGACATGTCCTCCTGTGGAAACTCAGTCTGAGGCATTTCTCTGGGTGTGAAAAGGAACAAAACAAAAGAAACTCAGGCCTACAACTGTTTATATTAGACTGTCTGTGTTCCTCCTTTTATTCTTTGATGCATCTTATTATTTCCATTGTGAAATCATACTTTTTTTGTTTTTAAGTTTCATCCTTGACTTGTCATTTCCTGTTTCTGTTCTTGAGGAAAGTAGATCCAACACTTGTCAGTAAGTTTCTGAGAAGAGTAACAGCTGATGCTTCGAACTCCAGGACGACAGCAAGAGAACCGGGTCTGTTCGGCACGGTTTTTATCATCTCCCAACAGATCACAGCTTATTTTCTGGGCAGCTCAACGCTCGAATGTCAGTAGCTTATGATGTGATCTCTGGATTTTTCAAAGCCGGTTTGCTTTAAATAAAGGTGACGGGTGAAATAAAGGGGAAATCTTCTGAGACAAACTCTACTGAGGTAGAGTATGGTAAAAGTATGGCTGAAAGGGGAATAGAGGGTACACCTGAGGCTATGTATCAGGTTTCATTACTGCTGCCTAACAGGAAATAAATGCTGAAGCTTTAAACATATTTCTTTTGTTTGCCTCGCTGTCATCGCTCATAGTTCTAACATAAAAACACATTGAAATTAATGTGCTAACTTGGATTATTTTATAAATCTGTCCATTTATACTTAAATCAGGTTGCTAAGAATGTTAAAACAACTTCATTAAGATAGATCAGAGAAGGGAGTGTGGTGGCTAGAGCTCTGGAACAAAGGGGAGTACTAGGCCCAAGGCTTGTAAGACATGTTCAATATCTAGAATATCTCCAAGATTTTTTTATTATTCATTTGGTAATTAAAAAACAAAAAAAACAAATCACTGCTAAACGTGTGTTTTAAAAATCTGTGTCCACTGTATAGCTCCAATTTTAAACTAGTTTTTAAGCTTCACTGAATATGATGTAGACATTCTCTTTTACTAAATATCCAAACATCACATGGAGTCAAAATTGATCTGGTTGATCATTATTATTATTTATCATAATTATCATTATTATATTGCAAAATGAGTCTGTTTGCAAATGTTCCCATTAAATATCTCATATTCAGAGGAATCAACTTATGCAGAAATTAATCATAATTTCTGTCTCTCTCATTACAACATAAAATACATGGAAGTCCAGTCAAGTTTTTTCTTTGTCCTTCCCCCTTAGGAACTTTCTGAGGGAAGCAACTATGTAGCAGCTATAATAAAATCTGGTCAAATTCTCTGAAGATTAACGAAAGGAGCTTCAATGCATCCTGCATTGCTTCCTTCAGCACAGGAAACACTGGACCATCCTTTATGAAAACACATAATTCCTTCCAAACATTCCTTGTGGCTGCAACGTTCAAAATGATGCTTTTTTATTATTATTGTTGTTTTTCGTTTTGTTCTGTGCCTCAGGTAAATAAATATAATCAAATGAGGGTGAATGTGAGTAGCCTGAGATGACAACACATTTCACATTTAGATTTCCTTTTCCCATGACTGAATTTCCAGCCTTTATGACTAAAATATTATATATGCAACAACTGTACATTAAAGCTACTATGTTCAAGTTCTTGCTGCAGTGTAGTCGTTACATTTCATGAAGTCAAAGAAAAAAGTCTTATTAAAGGAGGTAGGAGGATGATGGAGGTTTGTCTGTTTTTTCCTCCTTATTTTCAGTAAATACCCCAAAACACTGACATCATTTAAAATGAATGATGTTATGTTGTGCCCTCAGACATTAGGCAGCTGTTTACAAGAGTCCTGCTTTCTGTAAAACATCTCCAGTTTGGTCAGAGGGAAGGTCGATTTTCACAACCACTCTGTGCTGCCTTTTAAATTGTAAAGATGAAGAACAGATTTGAGTCTTCTTTTAAAAGTTCAGACATTGCCAAACCCTTATTTAGGCTACCTGCTCCGAACTTCTGAAATGTTCAATTTGAAAACTTTTCTTCATGTGATACAGTTAGATACCAGCAAGGCTAAAGGGATTCTATTATCAACAGGATCAGCCAGTTGAACTCCTCCTAAGTGCTTCATAGAACATGCCATACCAAAGTGCCATGTTGTCATTTCAAACCTCCACCTTTGAAAGTTTCTTCTGGACATATTATGACTCTTTGCTCCCCGACTACATCCATCCTGGTCTCTGCTGTTGCGTCAGGCTGTTTTCTTGTCCTTAGCCGTACCTAAAAAATGCCAGTCAGTTGGTTTAGAAGTGAGATTTTTCTGTTTGCATCCAGCCAGCCAAGTAACCTCTGGCAGGGTGTGTGCTTGTGTCTGTGTTTGTGTAGGTGTCTACTCTTTGTACTAGATCACATTGTGTTGCTTTCTCCTGGCTTCCTGCCTGACGTCTCTCCTTTTAACCTCTTTGTGAGTCACATCTACTCCTGAGGCCTCTCCCGACACTGGCGGCATGACATATGACATAAAAACAACAGACCCTGATGCCATGAAGTCTGTTGAGAGCAGACCTGTGTGAAGTGTGTCTACAGACCTGTCACTCTGTCTCTAAAACTCAGAACAAAGATGCAGTAACCAAAAGATAAAAGACAGCCAAATGCATGAAATACTCTCTCATAAAAGGGCAAGTCATCATGTAGACATAGTGTGAAACAGGAAGGTTTTTAAGACTATGAGACACAAAATCCCAATATTTCCTTAGCTACATAGTTATAATCAGGTAGGATGTAGTTTACACCATACATGACTGTAAGAGAGCCTGCACATGACTGTGATTGGTGTTTACTTTTCACATTTACTCCCCTCTAAATGTAGATGGCTTCCACTGGCAAGACCTCCACAAGAACCAGGAGATATAATCAGCTGACACTGTACTTGACTTATTTTAACTGGAAATCGATGCTTTGAATCAAACAACTGGAGGCTGATACTTCAGCAGTAGGCCTTTCGGGAGCGTGCTGTTTTAGATCAACATCAGACAGCGAAGATAAGAGCTTAAGGCCAGCCCTCTGACATTATCTCTGTGAGGATGCTCAACTTAATGGGCATGTTAACAGAGATAATGTCCAGAACTGTTGACAAATGTGTGTTTTTGGGGGATCGGACTGATGTAGCACAATTTGGACATGAGACCCATGACCAAGTTAAACTACTAGTGTTGTTTTTGTTTAGTTATTTTTTTTGTTTGTTTGTCTTTTGTAACATACAAAACATCTCAGAAGTATTTAGTCCTCAGCTCACATGCCTCTCAATGAAAATGTATAAATATTTCACTCAAATGGAAGATGGGCTGACCACCACACTGCTCATTTATAAAGCATTTGTTATCGCTAGAGAGGAAACGTGTGATTCAGCATTCCACACTTGCTTAGTTATTTATGAGGTTCTCCTAAAAATGCTCAATTTCTATTCATAAAAAGGACAAAAAGAAAATCAGATGATGAAAGGAAAGTTTGCAGAAAACAAAGAAAATGATGACTCAGCCTGCAAACTGGAAACAGATGTGAAGATGCCAGAGAGGAAAAGTGCGAGCAATAAAAATTAAACAGTAAATTTACAGAAAAATGGACAGGCACATTAGATTCTTGCTGTTTGGGCTGGCTTTTTATGTTTGATGGTAAAAGTGTCTCTCCTGTTGACTCTGTCTTGCCAAAGTGGCTCTCATACAAAGAACATTTAAGATCATTGGTCTGAACAAGTAACCCAAACATTTTGAGCCATAACCCTCAAGATAACATACGTGAGTGTTTTCTTTGCATTAACACATTAATGCAGAGATCTTTTCAACCCTGGAGATCAGGACCCCTGTTTGGAAAAGTCTGGTCTAAACTGTAAAAGCAGCACAAGAACAAAAAAAGTACTAAATGTTCAGCACCAAGGACAGTTCCTCTGAGGGACAAAAAGCAACATCCTAACACAAAAGCTGCTATAAAACTATAGTAACTAAAGGACTATTTTATTATTATTATTATTAAAAGTCAGACCTACACATTAAGAAGCAGAAAACAATATATACTGAAAATCAATGCAAAGAGCCACAGTACAAACAGATGTGGCTTAAATGTAATCAGTCAATGAACAATAAGAAAATAGTGTTTTTGTTAACAGGTTATTTCTGCTTTTGTGACTCGGAATTGGGGCCAGAGATCTTCCAACTAGTTCATTTTTATTATAATCAATTTTAGCAGGTTTTGCTTAATTCCTGGTTTGTTCTGCGTTTGCAGCTGATTTTATCCGTTCACTGCTTCAATAAATGAACATATATTTAAGGAACTTGTGATTAGAAGGATGCAGCTTGCAAAAGCATGCCTGACTCCAAGATGTTGTGTGCCTTCCACATTACCAGCAGCAGTGACGGTATATAAAACATAATGTGTTTAGTCCTATTGATTAAAACTGTGCTGGAAAATAACACAATTACTGACAGATCTGCACACTTAACTATTAGACAGTGCCTCTTATAAGACAAAGTGAAAAAGGAGCTACTAAAGTGGGATGAATCTATAGCATATAAAGCTGTCTTGGACTCATAATACTAACACAAATTTAATATGGAGCAAGTACATACACAGATGCACACATCTACAAATCCAACACACAAAGGCAGAATATCTCATTTCCACTTTGCTAAACCGTGTGTATTCTAATGTGCGATGTGTTGCTTTGGTGAATTACCATATAAATAACTGCCACTGCTTATCAGGGCTCTTTCTAAAACCCCTGGCATGGAGAGAAAGGGTAAGAGAGTATATACCTGACTCACTTTAGACATCAGCACTAAAGCCCATTTCTTTCCTTCTCATTAGAGACTCTCGTTATCTGTCTTTGTGCCTCTGTCCTCTCACAAACGTTGCTCTGCATTGTAAATGCAAGCAAACAGTCTGGGAGGTGATGTCACAATTGTGTCGCCTCAGAGACAACCTTGAGAAAGTGGATCACAATGTATGGATTAGACAGAGAAAGGTGAAAAACTTGATACAATCCTTGTTCCCCCTGGCAAACATAAAATTTACCATCCAGTTATAGCAAGTACGTTGGCGGGCTGCCAGCAGCTTGGATCTCTATTGTCTTTTTCCCTTTGGTCCATTATAACCATTACTTCTATGCTCAGTGGTACCAGTAATGGTCTGGTCATAGAAGTCGTCTGTCTGACAGCAAACTTGGCTTCTACACAGATGTCCTGATCCATAGCTATAAAACATGCCCACCGCCCATAAAAAGCATTCAGGCTGAAAAACTCAGCCAACATAAAGTGCCAAAACTTGAGATTCTGGCACTTTAAACTGGGTTTAAAAGTCAGCTGCAGCAGAATTTAACACGTTTACAGCCTGGTCCTAAAAATGGCTTTTTGTTTTTGGCCCTTCCAAATATCTACACAAGGGAAAGGCTCATTATCATATGACTAATTTGTTTAAATTAAACAATGTAATGTGTATAGTAATGTTATATATTAGTATGGACACGAATGCTTTGTGTGGCAGCTGAGCATTCTTGGGGTCTTCCTCAGATCTGTCTTTACAACTTACTTCTTGATGCAAAGACCCAAAGTAGAAGCAACTAAATCCTAAATTTTAAGCTTGAAAATGGTATTGCACAAACCACTGGATAATATTACAATGGCTTCTTTCTTGCTTACAGCATGTATGTTTGTCAGATTATAAGCAACAACAGTTCTTTTCTGTAGCTCTTGGTGGAGTATAGATGGATTTTTTTAAAATGAACTGCTGGAAATCTATTAGTAAACTAGCATAATTTTCCACTTTCATCTACAGTTTTTCTCCTTTCATTATTAATCCCCTGAGTTTTCTTCTCATTAATATGTGGAAATGTGGTCAAATAGTTATTTTTCCACAATAATGTAGCAAAACTAGCTCCAGCCTAGCATTCATTCAGAAACAAACAGCGACCCCACTCCAATCCAAAAAAAAGCTGTTTTCTCTTTAAACTGGCAATTTGTCCCCCCGCCCCCAATTACCTAAGCTGGAGGCCAGCATGGGTTTCTTCTCATTCAATCTGTAACACACAAATAGCCTTGGAGGAAAGAAAAAAAGTTGTATTGTAGGGAGCAGCACATTGCAAAATGGCAGATCCCCAGACCTTGATTCATTAATTTGTTCCCATAATTAAGATGCAGCAATATGGAAGTGTTTAGAGGCATTTATTGCTGGAAAGAATGTCAACCAAAAATTTATACTGCTGCAAAAATAACTGTAGTTTCTTTGCTGGGTGTTTGCTTGGGTATATATTCATATAAGTATTTTTAGCGTTACTCTGATGGCTCCCAAATAAATACAGAATTATTTTCTTAATAATTTTCTATGTATCTAATTGATAACAAATGCTGTGAAAAGTACCTGCTGCATTTTCTAGCTAAATTAAGTTGCCATTTTATCAATCGGGGTTCAAAAGCCTGAACAAATCCTACACCTGCCTTCACCTGTTAGTATTTGGCCACAAAGTCATATAAAAGGTTGAAGGGGATGGTGAAAGGGGCCAACCATTGTTGGTCTACACTGTAACGCATTACTGTAACACTGTTGCTTTTGTCAGTAACTAATACTCTAATGCATCTTTAAATAAAGCAGTGGTTCTCAAACTAGTGGGCGCCCCCCCTGGGGGGACGGGGCAACATGACAAAAGGGTGGCATGGGATTGGGAAAATGTAGCAGACAGGATGTTTTTGACAACATGGGCTCTTGGAGACACTCTGGTCCACACTTGGTGGCAGTAATGCACCAATTAGTTTTTGCCAACCACCAAAAAACATAAAGAAGAAGAGCTGCAGACCAGAGATCAGTGTTTTCTGAACGCATCAAAGGAAGAAAATTTAAGAGAAAGATATGAAGAAACAGGTAACTGGGATGAAAGAGGGCAGATATCTTCCTCTTGTGTTTCTTATTACATCTTATTACATCTTTTTCATGTCTGTGATGCTGTGAGTATAGTAAGTTACATAGTTATAAGTTATATACTTAATATAAGCATGTAACTTAATATAAGTTATATATAGTTATAAGATATATATAGTCCCCTCACTCTGTGTATATAAGGGGGGATTGGGAATGTTTAAGGGGGGCACAGTAGAAAAAGTGTGAGAACCATTGAAATAAAGTAACTCAGTTACTGTAACCCTATTGTGCGTTTGTCTGTTGCTAGCTAAATTCTTCTTCCTGTTTACAGCGGAGATGCAGCATGGCATCTGCAGTGTTGGACAGCTCACCCTGTCAAGTGGCTTGTAATTATTCGTGGGTTGAGGGCTCCTTTGCTCCCTTTGTGAAGCCCTCCTGTCTCTCTCACAGCTGTCCAGAAAGCAATAACCCCTAGATGCAGGAACTAGTGTTAACAGCCCCGTTTCCTTGGTTACCGCGGGCATCCAAGGGCGTCCGGCACACCCCTACCCACGCACACATGCACAACTTCACTTGAAAGAGAGATAGTGACAATGCCTGCAATTAAGTAAGGAAATATGTAAATAAAATATATATAATACAGAGTAGAAAGATGCATTGTGCACTGGGCTCAACATGAAGCATAGATTTAATTTTTGAGGAGCTGTTATATTACTTTTTATTTCTTTAGATTTTTAATAATTGTTTAATTTAAATCAATTTAATCTATCAATGTTTAACAATCTGCTGGCCTGACTTAAATAAATCAGTGTAGAAAATTATTTTGTGTTTAAGTTTGTTTTAAATTTTGTAAAACACTGTAATTCAGTTAAAAGGACATTAATGGCAGATTTTTTTAAGAATGTTCTTTTACAAAAGTAACTAAAAGTTTACTTTTAACAGAAACGCATTAGTTTTTGCTGTAGGTAATCAACAAAGTAACTGAGTTACTTTTTGAATGAATTAACTAATAACTGTAACTAGTCACTTTTGTCAGTAACTAGGACAACACTGGTGCCAGCTATGGACCTTTGTAATCCAAAGGTCTCTTTGTTCAAGACATTACTAGTCTAAAGATTCAGCTAAAGAGCCTGCACTTTTTTATTTTATTTTATTTGAATGTTTGTAGTTTTTCCCTCATTCCCTAGTGTGCTCTTAACAGCAAATACGTTTGTTGTAAAAGGACATGGTTATTTTTGGAATTAATTCACACAATCAGATTTATGTATTACAAAACACATGGCTACAAACAGAATATCAACATTCTTGCATCTTTTTTTTTCTATTTATGCATTAAAAGTACCACTACGACATATAAACGCCTGCCTAAAATAAACTACAGCTTAGGGATATGTTACCATCTCATAGGTTACGACCATTGACTGTGACAGTAATATGTTTTTAACTAAACGAGGAATTTAAGCATTTCTGGTAAGAGTGAGTCCACTAAAATCTCTTAACAAAAGATTCTGAAGTCAGAAAACCATTGCACCATCATCACACCCTTCTAATTAATGAATACCTACACATGGAGCAGTCTAACTGGAATAAAATCTGTCCCTGATTTCCCAAAAGAACAGACAAATGCTTCAGGTCTTTCTTATAAGTAGATGGCGGCCCTGCTGCCGCTTCCCTCCACTGCTCTGTGAGATGTGACCAGACTCTCTAATCAGACTCATTCTTCTCTCTTTACAGGTTTATAGCCACAGAACAGCTGAAAATGTTTTATTGGTTCTTATCAGCCACAACCCCCACAGAAGCAGTCACACCACATCTCTCAGACCTGATGCTGGCTGTCTGCAGAAACTTAAGAAGTGAATGTAATGTGCCTCCATGCAGAACATGACCTTCTTTGTAGGTTGAGGGGTGGAGATTTGCCAAGAATGTTAAACATATGGTGGTCCAAAAGGGTCAGTACAATACAAAAGTCACAATGCTAATAAAAAAGATGCAAAGCAAATGCAAAGGTCACAACACATAAGCCACATCACAAGTTATACTATACCATATACCTCCATTTGCTGGAATACACAGATGAATGCTAATTTACCAACTTTACACAGTAAGTTGTCGTAATGAATAACCTAAACTTTTGCACCTTTCTTGTCCCTGCAATCTTCAGCCTGTCCTGTCATACTGTGACTCACATGGCAGAAATTTTCAGTTTTTAAGAGAGTCTTTAAGAGAAACTCATATTTTGATTTTTTTCTTGATGACTGTGAATTACTGTGATGTTCTATTAATAATTTTTGAGAATACCACCCAAGTATGTTGAAGCTTGAAACTTTTAATCTATGTTGAAGGCAATAAATGAAGTAAAATCTGTTGAGAAAAACAAAAAGTGGCCCTTAAATAAAATGTAAAACCCCACTACTTAGGCTGGCATTTTCACAAGTTTCACAACCTCAACAGGAGCTCTACAGAGTGACGAAAATGGCAGCAAATGCAGCCAAAGATTCCTCCACTTAACATATCTCACTCTGTGTCATGGCTGTAGGCGCTACGTAGCTCGTCTGCATAGCCCGACGCGCACCTCTTCCAGACCTGACGTGCAGCCCTGCTACGCAGGAAGTCCTCCTTATGATTGGTCAATTTGTGGTTACGAGTTTCTGGATCTTCTTGCTGAATTAATGTAGTAACCGCCATTTTTAAAAACACCCCGCAATGGATCAAGTTGATGAGAGGCTGATCAAATTATTTCTTTGTTTTCTTCCACAAGCTAATAAAGACACTGAACGTTACTGGACACCGTTGTTGTTTTAAAACAGAAAATACCTACCGAACTGAAGTGAACCATCAAAAGAACTCAGACCTGGTGAGTTTACCAGCTGATACTACCCTGCTGCCACCTTCAGGTTAGGAGGAGAAACTGCAACACAACACCATTATACGCTCAAGTGCGAGAGCACACTCACCAGCGTCGGCTCCGCTGTAACCAACCGTATGCAAGTATAAATCAGCCTTATCTCCCCAAATGTCTGTCTGCGTATTCTGCGTTCTTATCCTCCCTCCTCCATTTTGACTGCTGCTGCCCATCATCTGTGTGACGTCAACTGAACAGGGTTCATGTCTCCACCAGCATTTCTCCAGTAGCTGAGAGTCAGAAACAATTAAGCTGTCTAAAACAAACAAAAAAAAAAAAAATAAAAGCTGCATCTGTTTCTGGTGAAGCACTGGGATGAAGATATACTGGCTGACAAATGGAGCATCACCACAAAAAGGAGAGCAGCTCATCTTGCATGTTTGAGCTGCTCCTGGAGGCAGTTGTCACGGAGAGCCATGAAAAACAATAATTAAATAATCGATTTCAACAAAACTACTGACAAAACAGATGTTGATGGCTGGTTGTACCGCCATAAATCTGGCATATGACGGAGCCAAAGAGGAGCTGCCTTTCACATATTTAGGTCTAAGTAAATATGAGAAAGATTAAATGTAAATTTCATTTGCATGAAACCATCATTACCCATGTATGAATATGGATAATGATAAAAAAGCAATCTTTAAATGTAATGTAAGAAAATCTAGTGCTGAGCGCAACACTGTGCACTTCAATTTTCTTTGCTGGTGCACCCAAATTAAAAAGTTTGCCGCCATCAGTACAACCCATGCAAAAAGTTAGCCTGGAGCCGTGCCAGCATGTTCCAGGCATTATAGAATAAACACTAAAAGAACAAAGAGCATCAAACTTACCTAATAACAAAGGTCAGTTACCTATTTTTTTTATATATATAAATTCATTAATCATTGTGTAAAACTTGACACCAGCGTATGTAAATGTAGTTAAGCGCCTTCTGTCTAATAGTGCTTTCATGTACTCATCCCTCAGCTCCTGCAGCAACCATGGTGGTTGAACTTATCCAGAAGTAGCTCACAGAGGACCAAAGCTCTGAAATAATAATGGACCTACTGGCAGCTGAGCACAATAGTTCAATGAGTCTCACAACTTTTGAAATACACTGCAGTCTGCAACATGGTGCTGCTGTGTCCAACCAAGTCCTGCAGGCTCTCCAGTGAGAATGCATTCTTAATCTAACATAGCATGAAATTATAAATAACTTCATAAAGTTATCATGATAAAAGTTTTAGGAAGAGAAAATTGCTGCCTTTCCCAACCTTTGTCAATGATCTTTATACCTGCTTAAGTACTTTTATTTTTTTATGTGTGATGTGTCCTATAGATTGAAAATTATTTTCTTACTCTGATTCCTTTTGCGTGTCGCTGCTGTCCACATCAGTACCAGAGTCTGTGTGATCCGCTACTACAGCCGGTGCAAAAAGTTGTAAGTATTTTCTGAGAAACGAACACAAAATTATACTTTGTCAATGTTTCCAAATCAACCATAACACTTGCAGAGTAAAAAGTAAAACCTCGAGCACACAGCTTCCAATACACACTTTGATGTTCCCGGGCCCCTTTCTGAGTCCGGAAGTACATACTGTTTCACAAATCATGAAAAATATATGCAAGGTGAGCAAATACATAAAGTTGGAGATATCAGATTCTTATCAAGAAATATATACACTCTTCTATAGTAAAGGTGCAATACATATGCATAGTATATATTGATGTTGCTCTTATTATGGTAACTGTGATTGTGATTATTAACATTTCTGTTTGTATCAATCATTTAAAATATGTTATACCTCCTATTTCAAAGATACAGTGAGTTATATTATTATATAGTTATATTGTAATTTTGAAAGTTATGTTAAGTCTTCGGACAGAACCTACAATCCAGATTTGAACAGCAACTGTTACACTCACCACTGTATTGGCTGAATTGATTTCTGTATTGCTTCTGTTTGCAATGATCACTGCTGAATCAGAATCAGAGGGTTGAGCTGTGAAATATAACATTAGACATATCATTCAACTTAAATGTTATTATACCCACAATCAACTGAAGACAGCTCTGCTTGTTTATTTTGTTATTCATTTCAGAATTACTTACAATATTTAAAGAAATCTGTAGCTGCACAAATGTACAGCGTGATGCGTTGGTACGTCTTTCCCAATGCGTACCTGTAACGCTTCAGGGTGAACGTGTTTCTGTTCCTGGTATGTTAATTATTCTTGTACCATCAGGGTACAGCAAAAAGGAAGGGCAACCTTGCAAATCGTAATTGAAGTCTTTCAATTTTTGAATAGCAGCTTTGCGCAAGTGCTCAGCATCTGAGTCTGGATTCAGTACAAGGGGGACGGCTGTTCCTCTTACAGGTTTTAATGCTCCACCATTCAGTTCCATAAGGGCTACAGAAATCTACAGAGAAACAGAGATGAAGGCTACTGTAATCAGGTACACTAACACAATATTTTGCACAGGAAAAATCAATAGAAGTTACCGTCACGTTGCTATCTTTCTGTAGTGTTTTCATTTTTGAGTGGGACTGTCTCGCCTTCTCTTTTAAAGTCCTCAACTTGTAGAATGACTCCTTTGCACTTGTTTTTCTGCTCCCTGGTTCAAAGTATAAGCAAATTTCACTGAGAGAGTACATGGATCACTGATAATCCTGTTGTTCAGCCATAATTTATTAAATGTATTATCATTCTGTACAGTACAGTCTTATTTATTATTAAAATTGAAAGTTATTTTAAACAATACCTTTAGTTGTGTTTGCTGTGTTATCATTATGGCTCAAGAATTTGATGTCCTTGCCACACGAGCTGCAAAATGGAGTTAGAAAAGGCAGGCTGACTCCACAGAAAGGACAAAACATTCTTTTTTTACTCCCTGCAATAAAACAAATAAAGTATTATTAGGCAACTGCCCAGAAAGGTGGACATTTCTGTGAGCTGTTTATTTAATGAGCTGCTTAGCATGACTGCTGCACTATGCAAAACATTATTTGGAAAACATAATAGAGATGGAAAAATAATAGTATGCAGTTACTGCATAGCAGAGGATTTGCTAGACTCGTTTCCCCTGTCTGAACAAAGTTACCGGCACTTTTCGACAATATTGGAGATGTGGAAAGTCTACCGGACATTATTTGGACATAAAAGGCTCATTGAAAACCGCTATTAAAACAGATAGTTGCTTCAGATCGTGGCCACTTTGGATATTTAACAACTCGTTACGAAGGAACGTCGTCCATTACCCCTTATTAACAGCACAGTGAACAATATTTCTCAATTATAACAGCCCATAAAGATATTAATGAGAAGTTTCCAGTGATGCTATGCTCAAGCTCCTTTGCTTAACTCTGTTTTGAGCTTATGAAGCAGCAGTGTTGCCTGCTGTTATGTGTCGTTTCAGCACGCCAAACCCACACAAACACCCCAAAAGTAGTTCGTTAGGCAGGTTTTGAGCTACTGGTAAAGTTTGAAGTGGTTGTGCTTCTCTGTTCCAATGCTCTAAAACCGGTTTCGAACATTTTACAGCATTTTAAATACAATAAGGAAGTCACTATCCTGATCATAAGCGCCGTTTCGTCTTTCTTTTTCCGTTAAAAAACACTTATTTGGCTGTCAGAGCATCCGTTATTATTAATAAGTTGATTTCAGTCATTCCATATTCTCATGTACCTAATGACTGTAACCTAATAGTCTCTCTATCATTTAAATTAACAACAGAAGAAAACGTTAACACTGAGTTCAGAGCATATGCTTTAAACACTACGTCAAAGATGACAGCAGCGTAGTGATGGAGCCCTGTAAACATGCACCCTCAAATGCATCACGCACTCGTAGCCAGCAGATGGCACATTTTTAATTTTATCAAATGCTTCAAAGCGCTGATGTCGATTTCATGGAAGTTCTGTCACTGAAAGGGATTATTTGATTAACAAAGCCTCAGTTTCACCATCCCTAACATTACTTTGTGTTGCAGTATTGCACTTACTTCTCAAACTTCTGGGACACCCCTCCCACAATTTTCTATCAAAACCGTCCAGCCCACAACACCGCTTACTTCCGCTATGTCGTAACTTCCGCTGTTGCTTAACTTCCGTTGCGGTTTTATCTATCTATCTATCTATCTATCTATCTATCTATCTATCTATCTATCTATCTATCTATTTTGTTGAGACTGATTATATATATATATATATATATATATATATATATATATATATATATATATATATAGACATCTGCAAAACTTCGTTTTCCATCGGGCATGGCGGGGAATTTGATATTAAACGGCACAGGCAAGCAGAGTCTCATAAAAAGCGAGTGGTTCAAAAAGAAACGTCTAAATCAATTGAAACATTCCTTTTTTCCAAGAACGACTGTCTTGCTGATAAAGTGACTGCTGCTGAGGCAGCAACCGTGTACCACAACGTCATGCACTCTACGTCTTATAGAGCTGGAGACTGTGCAAGTAAGCTAGCGCAGACAACTTTCCCAGACTCTGACATTGCCAAGAAGATGGCCTGTGGTCGGACAAAGGCAGCAGCAATCGTGACTGACGTGCCTGCCCCTGCTTCTGATGAAACTTGTTTAAAAGTTCTGAAGAACCCATTGATGAAGCCAGCATTGGAGGGAACAACCAAAGGTGTGTATCTTATGTACATGATGTTGGCTAAGCTAATGTTAATTTGTATCTTAGCTAATTTTAGTGCTTCATGAAACCTGTGCTGACTCTGTAGTGGGCTTCACAAGTAGTTATATGGAACAGACTCCATAATTTCAGTTTACTTACTGTATAATGAACAAAGGCTGTAAAATAGTAGAATAAAGTAAATTAATGAAATATTTTACATATACATAATGCAACTAAATATATAAGTAATGCAACTTCTTATATTTAGTTTCTGTTTTTGGAGCATCTAGCACACTAAGTTCATCCCATCTGCTCTATGTCTCCACAGTCCACAGATTTTGAAGACCTTTGGACTGTCTAATGCTGGAAAACCATTTGGAAGCTTATCATAATGTTACTTAAAATTGTTTTTATCAATTTTCCTTATTTGATTCAGATGCTGGTGTGAAGGTATGAAATTGTGAAGAGAGTCCTGAAGGTGTCCTTAGAATGCTGGACTTTTTTTGTTACTGCAAGTTCACCATCCTGTGAGTTAACGACTGTTTCTGTCCCTGCTCTGTTGAGCTACTGGATTGCAATACTTTAAATAAAAATTAAGTATATAATATTGTTTTTTGTATTGCTGCTGCAAAAATGTCTGCAAAAAATTTTATCATTCTGCACCGAACTTTTCAAACAGTGTCATATATTTCTAGAGCGTATCAAACTGATATGAAATTTGAATGGTGAGGTGAATGTGAAATGAAAATAACAATCACAACATCTAACATGGATCTTTGTAGACAGAAATGGGTAATTCTCCCACATGGATGAGTTACAATATCAAATAAAGGCTGTTGTAAAGTTAGGAAGTAGCTTGTTAAAATCTGATGATGGCATTTTAATAGAGCAGCAATTTTTTTCATGCAAAAATAATGGATTTTATTTATTTATTTATTTATTTTTTGTTTTTTACACTTGTTATTTTTTCCCCTAAAATGGTAAATATGTAACATGTCTGTCCGAACAGATAAATGGGGACATGTCACACGTAAGAATGTTTGTGTGTGTGTGTGTGTGTGTGTGTGTGTGTGTGTGTGTGTGTGTGTGTGTGTGTGTGTGTGTGTGTGTGTGTGTAATATGTAGTAAAGCTTTCTTCAGCTCTGTGGAGAGCATCATCTCTGTGACAAGCAGTTTGGAGCTTCCTGCCAGCTTTGACAGATCTCTCCAGCACTGACTCAAGGTGATCTACGGGAAAAGAGATTTAATATTCTCCTTAATCTTCTTCGCTTTCTGAATATTTTTTGAAGCATCATGCGTAGCATTTGATCTACAGAATGTGCTATGTTAAATATTGATTTGGTTAGCTTACATTTTGGCTGGTCTGCAGAGTGAATATTAAAAGGAGAGGAATATTGAGAGAGAACTGGGTGGAGCTGATCATTTCAAATGCAATCAGTGTGAATATCTGTGAATCTGAGTTGCCGGTCAAGTGAAAAAGCTCTGCATGGAGTCTTTAATCACAGACCAACTCTATCTGGAAGTCACATTACAAATGAATATTTAGCTTTCTTTCATGTGCATAATGAATCTCTGTTTTTACATTTATTTTCCCAAATATGTTGCCCTTTTTCTTTGAGCCCTACATGGAGCATATAAAAACTACCATAGACAAAGTTGTACAAGTGAGTACAGTGCTGGCCAAAATATCTACTGTACAAAAGCCTTGACACTCCTTTCTACATTAAAATATATTATCAAGTGCTTCTTGAAGGGCATTCCAAAGCTCTTTCTTGGATTTTGCAGCCTTTGTTCCATTCTCTGTCAACACTGCATCAATAATGTTGAAGTCTGGGCTCTGGGGAGGATTCATCACTCCACAAGACCCGTTTCCACTGATTTTAACTCTAGTTCTTATGTAATTTGGTATATCGCAGCCTTTTGTCTCTGTTTCTATTCCTCAAAAAATGGTTTCTTGACAGCCATCTTTTCATAGGGACTATTTCTAATCAAGCTTCAGCAAACAGTAAACACAACAAATTAAATGGACATATGCATATCACAGATCTTGTGTAGATCTTTGCTGGATTTTTTTTATATCCCTAACCTCAAAATAGCATCCATCTAGTGTAGATTGTGCATTTAATAATCAAATAAATGCAAGCAACTTGTTTGTTTATGTGAGGCTATCATTTCTATTGCCATCTATTTGCCCAGTTAACTCAAAATTGTAAGGACAGCAAGCTGACATTTGGAGTTTTTCTTTTTTTTTATTTATTGCTATTTGAAAAAAAGTTGACAAATTCTGTATCTTTGTGACAGGCTGCTAGTAACAATGACCTGAAAATCCAATTTAAAATGGGCATTTTCAAAATTGCCCATTACGTGTGTACATAAGACTTGCTCATCCCTTGAGCCAGGCCTTTTTTCAGTCTTGAGTGATACGTGTTTCAGGGATACTAAGTAAATTCACCAAATGAACGAAACAACAACAACAACAACACAAGAAATGATCAGGTAGAAGGACTGGATTGAAAATAAGTGAAAAAGCAGCCAATGTCTAAAGAAACACCTTAAAAGACCTTCAAAACATCAGAACTATTGTCCAAGATCACTTAACAAAAGCACAAGAAAGTCTGGCTGATTGAAAGCAAAATATAAAGAAATAAATAAAAATACGATTTCATAGCACTGTGTCCAAAATCGATTAATGAAATATGCTGTTTGTTTTTTTGCCTTCCATCATGTGTTATTTTGACAACAGGACTGCCCTTGCTGATGTTACCAAAACACCAAACTAGCAGCAAATAAAAGAGAAAATTTAAGCAGCATCTTTTCCACAGACATGCTCGTCATCTATTTATGACTGCAGAGAAAAATCCATCCTATATAGAGATCACATATGATAAAAACGTGATGTAGACGAGTAAAAATAAAAAACACATTGTCAAACACGTTGTAGAACCTTGACGAGGTCCAAAAGAGGCTACATAAGGTGTCAATTATTTTACAGTTAGTGAGGGGGTAAGGCTGTGAAGAGAAATATGCACAACAGGAGACTGAAAGGTGAGAGAAAGGTGAAATTTTCTGAGATGGACCCGTGTCAAAGTGCATCTCTATCAACGTTCAGAGCCAGAGAATAAACAGCCAATAACTGTCTAGCCCTCTGAGGTTCTCCTTACTCTAAATTTAAAAGCTACTGTGTTTCCAAACATCCAGTTTTATTGAACTAGACAGGTCCTACAAAGAGATACAAAACCCAGAGGCTGACAGGGGATTAACACTGGGACCAACTCTGTCTCCCTTCCCTCCTCATAGAAAAACATCACATGCCTCATCACACAAACACAAGCTTTAACCTATTGGCACCCACAGTGCAATCTTACTCCACTACCTTTTCACCTTATCACTGCCACACCATCTCCCCATCTGTAGAGGGGCTCTGCAGAGTGCCGTAAATCCTGGTGCATTACTGCCTCCTGTAGATCAGAGGAAACTAAAAAGAGCAGGAAGGAAAGTGTTTTTTGGTTTTAGTGTGAAATAAGAAGTGGAATAAAGATGCAATGCAAGTGCAAAGGTTAAAAATAAAAACTAAATAAATAAAACAAAATGAAAGAATCACTTACAGCCAGTTAAGAAGCAACTCACAACACGAATTTCTGGAGTGATGCAGCTGTGTGTGATCTTAAAGGGAGCTGTACCTTTATAATATCGAAGAAATAAATTAACTGGTGTAATGGTCTTAGAATATGGACAATAAATCCAGAAATTTATGCATTATTTATTTTTCTTCCCCCTCAGAAAGATTAAAGAAATACTAAATGAGAGGTTGCACCAAGTGATTAAGCAAGAGGCTAAAAGAGGCATCATCCACATGGACTGCTGGTTGTTCTGAAGTGATTAAAACCCACTCAATATGCCATTACTGTATGGATTTCTCTGACTCTCAACATCAAACAAATTAGTGAAATCTAGTTGTTCTTCATCTATAGTGAGCTCTTCTTCTTACTTTAGTTGGTGAATATTCTGCCCTGATAAGCCAGAGTCTCTTTTCAACATCTTCTGTAACTTTTAAACTACCTCTGGTCACTTTAAATCATCCCATACAACCAAGTTTAAAGGCCTAACCACCAAAACTCAGAAAGGGTCAGGTCTAACTTTCCGAGTTAAGGTCACACATTAAGACACCGACTTTTACAGTTTTCCATTTATCCTGAAAGTTTATGCTTAGGATAAAGTCACATCTGAGAAAACTGTGTTCCAGTTACAAGGTGGAAAACCTGTAGGATTTGCTCATGACGAAGCTACTTATTATTAGTGTTGTAAGCTGATATTGTGTATTTTAAAGAGGAACACAATTTCATTACTGATAGAGGGTAATATGAATGCAACTGATTTACTGGGACAAAAAGTTAAAGAAGTGATAATAACTACTACTTTACTGCTATCAGTATCAGGATTTTTGTGTGGTGCAGCCATGTTGGATTTTGTGGTTCACATGGACAAATAGTGCTTTCCACTGGACAACTTCTGAATTCAAAGCACTGTCTGAGACAGCGCAAAAGTATTTCATAATTTCATCTCAGCATTATTTAAGTTACATCTGAAACTGAATGGTTTTGCAAATATTATTTTCTTTTTCCCCACTTTCTGTCATTTTTCACTTACTAGTGCAGGGTAATAGTTATAGTTCTTACTTTTATTAGACTTTAGAGCACTTTTTCTCAGCCTTGCTGCTTTTAAATAAAGTGCTCTGTAAATAAAGTTGACATTGACTATCAATGAATCAATCAGTTAAAAACATATAAGGTTGTAAATTAAAAGAGCATGTATATAAATAGTGAAAATCATGTTAAACTACTGTAATAAACCAACCCTGGGTGAGCTTAACCAGCACTGTATTTACCATGTGGTTGCGTTTACACAGCATCTGTCCACTAAAGCTGTATACATCTTTGCACACAAACACAGACACACATGTTCCTGGCACATTCAGAAAGATGTGAATAATTTGATGATGTTGGTGTAGTCCCAAAAGTCATATTCCCTTTCTGCCATGAGCTGACAATCTAATTACTGCATGATCAAAGAAAGGATGTTCAGAGATCACAATAAAAGTGGTCTCTAGTACCATTACATAACAATCATCTACTTGTGTGTTCCTATGCAATCAGTGAATTAATGTTTTACTTCTTGAGCAAGCACACAAGAGATCACTGTAATCTATGGTATTGCACAAAATACATGCAGGCAAAACTAATAAAAAGACAGAAGTTTTGTTGTACATGTTCTTTCAGCCAATCTTAGGCTCCCCTTGTGGAACCCAGACTAAGATGAAATTATTGACCCAATAAGAATTGTGCAAAACCCTTAACCTCACCCTAACCAAGCATGAAATACAATTATCACCATCATGGGGACAATTATGACAACAACAGCTGAGTGAGAGGAATGACAATTAAAAATCTGTACATTACAGAAATCAGTGGAACCTGAGTGGAATATTAAATCCTCATTCTTTTTCTAATGAATCAGAAGTGAGGATGATAGACAGAGAAAGGAGGTGGAACTAAGAGCATATTTTGGCTTTTCTTTAGATAATGTTTAGATAATAAGAAGGATTGGTTGTTGCTGCTAGTTGAGATGTCCACTTCTTTACAAAAGTATGAAGAAGCCTGTGATTTATTTATATATTGCCAGGAACCCAGGAAAAAGGTGCATTGATTTTTTGAAATATGCAACACTTTAAAATCAGTATTTGGTATGGCCACTATTATTCAGCAGTCTGAACCCTCTTAGACAAGCTTTCTTGTAATTTCTTATTTTGTAATTTTTTAGTTCCCCTGGCCTCTTGAAGGACTTTCCAAAGCTCTTCTTTGGATGTTGGATACCTTTTACTCATTCTCTGTCAAGATGATCCCACGCTGCTGTTGAAGTCAAGGCTCCAGGAAGAATTCATTGCTCAGTGAGACCTGCTACCACTCATTTTCAGTCCAGGTCTAAGTAACAAAAATGATAAAGGGACCGTATTAACACAGTGGGGTTTTCTTTTAGCCTTGCTGACCTCTCATAGTGGTTTTAAACTACAAGCTACATTCATCCATTCACACACGGACATTCACATGTTGAAAGAAACATCTCATTCAGTGTCTTACTCAAGGACACTTAAACATACAGTACCAGTCAAAAGTTTGGACGCACTTTCCCATTAGATCTAGGAAACAGGAAAATGAGTCCAAACTTTTGACTGGTACTGTTCGTTGTGGGGAAGCTAACCAACCTTCTGACTGGCAGATGACCTTCTTCCTCCAAAAAATTACTTCAGCCTTTTCCTTCATAAGAATGAGGCTTTGACAACCAACCATGCAAAGAGAACATTTCTGATGTTCCTCTGTCACATCTTAGCCAGATCTTTTCTCCTCTCATATTTAGGACATTACTTTCAAATATTATTTATCTAATGATGCAGTTATACTGTTTATGTGGCAGGCTGCCATAAACAAGTTTCCCAAGAGCATTCTGTGTACAGAAAATTAATTAATTAATTAATCGGTATGTTGACACAACACTGGCTCATCCCTTGATTTGGCTGCCTTTTTGTGTTTGAACGTCACAATAATTGGCTTCATGAACTGAAAGACAAACTTGGAAAGACCTTCAACAATCCTAGAGAAGTGTCGCTCATGACCACTTTAAAAGATTAGAACAAAGTCTGGCTCCTTGCAAGCAAAATACACAGAAATAAAAGGTGGCTGAACACTTTTGAGCAGTAGCACAAAATATATTCTCAAGTGGTCTGATTTAATTTCATGCAATGGCTTCAAGAACAAAAGCATATTTACAAGTAACATCTTAACAGAAACAGAATGCTGACCCAAGGGTTTCGTCAAAATAAAAATCAGGCAAACATCAATGTAACGGATGCCTTCCAGCTGGAAATAAAGGCAGTTCATTTGCTTTTGAAAAATCATACTCCTGACTGATGTGGTTTCAAAGCTTCTCTTTGAATTCCTGTTCTATGGTTCAATCATTGCGATATAGCATACAAAGTAAGACAAAGAAAAAAAAAAGAATCACACTGCTCTGCAGAGCTCAGATACACCGGATTGTACCCATATACATCTATTATTTATATATATATATATATATATATTTATTTATTTATTTATTTTTTTTCTTTTAAGACTTAAAGTAACAGTACAAAACTTTCAGACTCGATCCTATGACTCAGTTTGATGACACATTAATATTCATGGTGCACATGCCTGGAGCCATCGTTGCCTTGCAGTGTCTCAGGCTGAGAAATCACACTTCACGATTTATTTTTAGCCCGGGGCTTCATGTGACAGCTGTATGTTGCTTTACGGTATCCTGCATTACATGCCTGTGACTGGATATCAGCACACTGGCCACTTTGGAGGCCATTTTGGTGTATTTCAATGATTCCTGCTGAATCCAATTGAGTAGATCAAACTGGCTATGACGTCCAATGACTCATTGATTTGAGACAGGTGTGTTGGAGCAGGGATACATGGAAAACCTATTGGATTACTGAACTGAGTAGCCCTGGACTACAGCCTCCAACTAGGCTGATCAAAGACTGATCAACTTACAATGACCTGCAAGAGACAAACATATGGGGGGGCTTTTTGAAAAAGTTCTACATTGTACAATAAAAGAATAAATGAGATACCACACCAAAGTCTTTTGAGTAAAAAAAAAAAAATGTCAAAGACAGCTAATGGACTAAAATGTTGATTTTATCAGCTTTCTCAGCAGCGAGTTATCAGCCAACAACAAAACACAGATTTAAATGAACAGCAGGAGACTCAGCCTGTGGGAACTTTAATTACGAGTTCTGTTAGATAAGAAAACGAAGGCAGACGAAGTAGATTTGGATCTTTGATCATTTCATTTTTTAAATGAAATGAACATTTGACATCACAGCACCATTTTCTTCTGTTTTCCTTCGAACAAAACTGCTTTTAAGTTTCAAAAGCTACAGCTTCACTTTAAACAAAAGTGATCAATCTTACATTAGAGGGAGCAACATTGTCCCATGTCTAGACTCTAAAAAATGCAAGAAAACTGAAAAGAAAATCTCTCTCATAGGCTCAGAGTGCACACAAAGCACATGCACATGCAATACATTGTGGTTGGATGAGCAGCTGAGCTGTGGAAGATGAAGAGCACTAGAACAAAAAGAAGGAGGAAGCAGACGCTGTCACCGAATCACAGATGTAATGAAGATGAGTGACAGACCAAATCCACATCCATCATCCTCTCATCATCTCAGATGACTCTACCAGCAGTGAGGTGCGTCATCAGCCATCACAGTACAGTCACTGCGTTGAATTTAGAGTCTACCCTCCAAGATCACTGTGACAATAATGGGATGATTGTCTTTTTTTCTAGTTTTGGAGTCATCATAATCTGAATGACAAAATTATAATATAACGCATTATTTTTGGAGCTGCATGCAGACAGTGGTGTCTAATTTCTAACATGTAGAAGAATTCAAAGTTTTACCAACTTAAAAGGCAAACTCTCTGAGGTAATATCCCTTCTGCTTTTTTAAAATTCAGGGCAAGCAGCAAGCTCTACATGAGCTGAATAAAAAAGCAGATGTGTGGGCGAAGAGAAGAGACCAAAATGAAAAGAGCTACATAGTATTAGTGAAAAGAGACTTAAAGAGAATGTATCACTATCGACTCTTTGGCAAAACACTGATCACATTCACTGATCAGCCATTACATTATGACTACTGACATTTAAAGTGAAAAACAATGATTATCTCATTACAATGACATTTGGCAGTGAGTGGAATATATCAGGGTGCAAGTGAACAGTCTGTCCTTGAAGTTGATGCATCAAAAGCATAAAAAGGGTAGTTTTAATGATGTGAGTGAATTTGACGGGGTAAATTGTGATGGCTAGATGGCTGGGTCACTGCATCTCCATAGCTGCAGCTCTAGCAGGATGTTGATGGTCTGCAAGGGATAAGACCAACCAAAAGTGGTCCAAAGAGGGAAACCTGGTGAACTGTAGACAGTCATGGGCAGCCCACTGATGCACGTGGGTAACAAAGGCTGACATGTTGTTTGAGTCAATGTAAGAGCAACTGTAGCTCAAATGGCTGAAAAACCACGATACAGCAGACTGGTCAGGGTGTCCATTGTGACTCAAACACGTGTGCAGTAGAAACAGACCACAGAGCAATGGAAGTAGCTTGGACTGATGAATCACCTTTTCCTTTACATCATATGGAAGGAAAGGCATGCTGCTTATCTGGGGAAGACATTACACCCCTGGGAGCAGGCTGGCAGGCAGTGTGGTGCTTTAGCTAGTGTTCTGCTAGTTCTACTAGTAGTAGAGCCAGAAAATGTTCATGGGGGTGGCAATGGTGAAACTGATGTTTCATTATTGTTTTGTTTTGCTTGTTTTTCCTACATAGTATAGAACTGTAGGGCATATGGCTTGTTTGTTCATTTTTATTTACATTTACAGCTTTGACTACGGTGAAAAGTGGTAGATCTGGGCCAAAAAGGTGACACTCTCAATTTATTGGTCTGTATGTTTCATGCCTCACTTATGGTCACAAACCCCGGACACAAGTAGCAGAAATTAACTTCCTTCAAAAGGTGCCCAGGCTCAGACGGAGAGACTGGGTAAGAAACTCACACAGAGTTCTTGTTCATTCTTATTAAAGGGATTCAGCTGAGGTGGTTTCATCTGATTAGGATTCCTCTTGGTTACCACTCCTTGGAGGTTTTCTGGGTATATCCTACTGGGAGGAGACCCTGAGGCAGATCCAGGAGCCACTGAAGGGATTTTATTTCCTTTCTGGCCAGGGAACACTTGGAATCCTTGAGGAGGAGCAAGAGAGTGTCGCTGGGGAGAGGGATGCCGGGGTCTTCCCCCTCTTGTCTCCATGATCTGACCTCGGATAAGCAGCAGAAAATTGATGGATTTACTAATACTTTTCTCTTTTTGTAATTTATGCAGTTTCTACAAAGGTTCCATACAAATAAGTTCTGACTGATTGATAAAATATGGGTTGCTCAATGCAGCCCTGGGATGAGTCCATGAGAAGCTCTCTGTAGGACTTTGTTATTGTTTGGTCAGAGGTATGGCCAGCCTTATGTGGACAGAGTCCATTACCATGCCTAGAAAGCCTTTTCTTTGCCCCTGAATTCTGTTGGGAAACTTTGGGTTCTGCCATTCACATGAACATAACCCTGACATGTAAAGCAGGATTTATACTCGAGCAGCATCTGAAATGTGCTCTCGCACTCGACTGTAGGGTTTTGGCATCATGTTGCAGTTTTTCTTCCGCAGTTGCTGCACATATTCAGTGAGAAGCAGGGGTGCATGTCAAGTCTGGAAGAGGTGCATGTCAGGCCTCCGCAGACCTATACGGAGCATACGGTGGTGACGCCGTAATCAACCTTACGCAGACGCCACGGGAGTATAAACCCAGCTTAACACCCCCCTGTATTATTACTGATCAATTGCACCCTCCATTAAAAGGCTTTTCCTGATGGCAGTCCAAAATAACACACTAACAAGTTCTAGGTATTGATTTGGCCTCTAACTTCTCCAGATCTCAATCTAATCAAGCATCTATTGGATGTTCTGGACAAATAAATCCAATTCATGGGTGCTGGACCTCACAATTTAAAGAACTTAGGCTAATAAATTTGCTGGCTTGGTGTCATGTACCAGAGCACACACTCAGAAGTCTAGTGGAGGCCATGTCTCAACAGGTCAGGTCTTTTTTGGTCAAAGTCACAATTAAACAGGTGATCACAATGTTAATGCTTAATGGCATAAATTTAAAACGTTTTTTTCTCCACAGTGTTACGCTGTAATTACAGATTGAAGAAAAAATAGTTTGTTGCCAATTCCAGCTTACATGTGTATGTGCTCTTTTCCTCTTGTCTTGTCATGGTGGCTTCCCTGTTTCTTCCCATTTTTTCCCCTGAATATCTTCAAAAATCTGCCCCTATGTCTGTCACTCTATCTTTTGCTCTATCCCCGTATCTGCCACATCATGCCATCCAGGCTACTATCCAGGCTCAGAGAATGGGTAAAGCAGATCCAATATGCTTGGCCAGGGTGTACACCTTTCTAGGTTGTGGCCTCCAAAGAGAGACAAAAGAAGCTAATTGATTCAACTCCCAGCTCCCTGAGAGAAGCTAAATCAGCTCTATTAAGTACAGTCATGGTCGAAGTGAAAGGAATCTGTGAGGTCAGATGATGTAAATGGACGGAGAAAGGATTCAGTCTAGACTAAAGAGGACTGTCAGCTGCACCGATGCAGAGTAAAGCATTTTACCGCCAGGCTGATTTGTTTCTGGGTGCTGCTAAAACTTGATGTCCTCACACAGTCTTTGTCAGACTTAATGGCATTCTTTAGTAATAAGTAATAATAATAATAATAAAATATTATTAATAATAATAATAATGAGTAATAATAATAATAATAGTAATAATTTAGAACATGTTCTGGAAAAATATGTAACTGAATAATATTTTTATAGTTTTATGTATCTAACTTATGTGCTGCTCCCAGTTCACATTTCAGACAAAAACTGTAATATTGTATTTTGCTGACCTATGCTATAAAAGTTTGTTTCAAACAAACATAAAACACAAATAAGTTTACAAGAACTGATCAAACACTACAATAATTTATTTAGAGTAAAACCTGAGTGTTGCTGCTTTGTTATGTTGCCTGGCAACTGTTTTAAATATCAGTAGGCAATATATTTAAGCTGGTGTTGACACCCTAACATTTTACGAAATTTGTTCCATCGTCTGATTGTCTTGTTTATTTTGGGAAACTGTAGGTTATAACGGAGCTGGACAACTTAAAATCAACTCTCATCAACAATTCTCCAAGCTGTTTGCTTACTTCTGCAAAGTAAAGTCCTCCCACTTTGGTTCTGGTTAAACTGGTGTGAATGTGGACAAGGTTCTTCGACTGGAGATGTATCTCCAGTAATATCATCGAGAAAGCCATCAAATCAGCAATAACTAGCCTCAATGCATCAATCACTTCAGTGAATATAAACTGTAATAAAAAAATAAAAAAAAAAACACCACAATGATGAAAAAGAAAACTGCAAATATCACCTCTGGCATTTGAGTACATTTCCCCTCACTAAATATAAAAGTTGAAGTACATAGGAATATTATCTTGTTGTCATCTGTTCTTCTTTGGCACTTTCATAAAATTTCCTGAATCTGGATAATTGAGGATATCTCCCTGTTTTGGTCAGTTCGGCCCCAAAGCAAAATGTCTTGAACAATGAGTGCTGACATTTTTGACATATTATTTTTCCAAGATTTATTATATTCCATCAGGGGCTGACACCAACTCCCTTTTCCAGTCGTATTTAAGAATATTGTGAACTTACTGACGGACCCTTTAGACTCTTGGACCAGCAATGGGCTGTGGAATATCGACATGCTTGAGCAAAGGGATGACAGCTTTTCACTTTTCTACCATGCCAACCTCCCAATGCAATTTTCAGAAACCTCTTTATATATAAAATGCAAATGGTCTATATTTAAATAAAAACTAAACTGACATACTTGTACATTACTCATGTCACTTTTATTAATGAGGATGATAAACCAAGCCAAGACTTTATAGGTCTTTTATTCCTTCTGCAACATATCAATGTCTGCAGTACAAATAATGTCCATTACCGGCAACTTCAATCTTTGTGGAACATACTGATAATGTTTAGGGGCAGATATTCCCTCCCTTTTTTCCCTCTGTAACTGGTAAGCCTCTTCTTCCTCCTCTGCTCTGTCTTATGCAGTTCTGACAGATGTCTGGCCATGACAGCCGTAAGTGTAGAGCTGAAGCAAAAACCTTTTAACTTTATTAAACTGTCACACTGCAATTTGTCATGCAGCTTACAGTTGTAAAGGTTTTAACACAAACTAAATCTCCCCCACTCGCTCTCCTGGTTTACCTTCTTGCCTTTATTGTGAAACATAAACTCTTCTATGAGGATGTTATAAATCACGGCTCCTATTGCACAGATTACGGACATTAGATATGTATTTTTAAATATCTAGTGATATGAAACCAAATCTTTTTGCTTTACTAATTTTGAAAAGATACAGTTTGTAAAACCAGATAATACATTTTAAAATGTCTTCATTGTTAGATGTAAATGTAGGTATCAATATATTTGTTGCCCTAATCCTTATAATTATTCAACAGCTTATCTCTGACCACTGCTTCTGCTTTGCAATTTATTTCTAAATCAACTTTAATGCTGTCAAATGCATATAAATGATCTTAAGTAGGCTGTGCAAGAAATTATTCACCCAGTAACACAGTCTTTAACAAGCTGGAAGTCCTCATGGTTGCCACTTTTATTAAAAAGTAAATATCAAATAAAAAATTAAATTCTTCAAATGTGTTTGAATCTACATCCTTCATTGCCTCATCTTTGTTAGTAAATAAAACATTTAAAGTGTGAAACCAAAGACACTTCCAAAGACCACTTCTTAGATTATTTCATGTTTTAATTGTGCCATACTGCCCAGGGTGTGCCCTACCTTTTGCATGATAGCAGCTGGGATATCCTCCAGGTCCCCAAGATCCCAAATTGGACAAATCAAGTATAAAAGAACCAATGGATGGATTACCGCTTTCGGACAGCTTTGTTGGTTTAACCTCCTACATTTTTGTATCAAGTCAGCTGTGATGTGCAGAGAAGTTTATGGTTGGTGAGGCACTGATTTATAATTGTAAGAACTGAAAAGCGGTTCTTGGGAGAATATTTCAATATTTATTCGACAGCATGCAACTACTGGTAAGGCTTCATATCCCATCAGCATCATCAGTTACCAACTCTTCAGTGACAAACATAGCTATTGGCAGTCCTAAAAGTTGCTAGAAGTTGCCAAATGACATCTTCTAATGTGCATAATAGCCTGGTACATAGTAATGCAGGCTGCTGTGAAGAGGAATGTCATGGGTAAGGCAAAAATGGACGAAAAGACAAGCTAAAAATGTTTAAAAAGGCAAAACTAATAAAAATAAAACAAATTCTTTGGTTAATATTTTCTTTTGTTGTAGTTAAATTTTATTAAGTGTAGGTTGTTTTCTAATTAGGAGTTCTAATTCCTCCACACTCTTCATTAATAGACATTAGTATCTGACGGTAAGCCAGTGCAGGATCATCCAGCAGCAGCTTTGTATGTTTCATTTTCTGCCTGGTCATGAAACAAAGATGATCATCTCATGCTTGAATGCAGCTGCTGCTGCTGCGTGGAGCCTGTTCTGATTGCTTTTGGAAAGGGGAGGGGCCTGCGCAGCACCCATTCCTCATTGAGAAGAATAAACTACGTTCATATACGTCAGTCTCCAAAAGTCTCCAATACTACCAGAAAAAGTCGCTAGATTTGTCGCTAGTCACTTTTTAAATAATAAAAAAGAGGTCGCTTATTTGGCAACACTCACACACAATGTTGGTGTGTGAGTGTGCCCCCATGAGGTGAGGCAGAGTACTGTTTGCCTCAGCTGCTGACTTTTCTCTGCACTTTATTGCATGATAAACAGGAATATTTCTCTCACAAATACATTAAAGACATTACACAGACTGTAGAGAGTCATGATGTATAACAAATATTTCTGTAAAGTTCATATTGGTGATATGCTGAGGAACAGAAATGGGCACATGCCATGCAACCCACTTTGTATTGGATCACGCAGTCAGAGCTGAAGCACAGCTCGTCCGTACCTCCGCTAGGGCTTCTGCCCTGGATTTGATCGGGAAATACTCAAATTTGTTGATTTTTACTTAATAAACTATCAAAAATGTTTTAGAGTCATACTGAAAATGCATTTAACACAGATCAGTGGAAAATATTAACATTTATTTTATGTTTTTTTTTTCTTTATCATGTGCCTCACCTGCCTGCCTCCACTGACTGCACGTCACTACAAGTCAGCAATATAATATAACTGTATTTCTTGGATAGGTCACCAGGGGTCATGTATTATGTCAGATTGATACCAGAGCAATCCTGTGCTATATCACCAGGCAAGCAGTTTTACACCACCATCTAGACCAAAGATCTAAAACTCTGGCCTTCCAGGGCCACTGTTCTGCAGGTTTTAGATGTTTTCCTGCTTCACCAGACCTGACTTAAGTTAATGGGTCATTGTGCAGATCTTGACAACAATCTGTTATATCGATTTAATTTGAGTCAGGTGTCTTGGAACAAGGAAGCATCTAAAACCAGGAGAAAAGTGGCCTTCGAAGACTGGAGTTTGAGATCCCTTGTCTAGACAGTATATGGTCTACAGGACTTACAGACTGTTATTTTTGTTTTTTTTTTTGTTTGTTTGTTTGTTTTTTCAACAGAAAACTGGTCATTAATAAGACCCTTCGTTCACATTAATTTTGGAACAAAGAAAATGTGATGCCTACCTTATCTTGTAAAGTCAGTAGCTAATCTTGATCCAGTACAATGTTCTGTTGGAGAAACGTCATCCTTTCATTTATATGGATATTGCTTTAAAGGTTGCTAGCTATCATTTTTGCTGACCAGTTATATTAATTTCATTTGACAACACTCTCCTACAGTACCCTTCACCCCCAGCTGGACAGCACTGACCTCGCAAAACTGCTCAGAAAGGGCTAATAGTAACACAAAGGGTGCTTTTACAACCAGCCCTTCTGGTTCAAAATTGTTTGCTTAACAATTCTGGTTAGTTGTGGGAGGTGTGAATGTGCAACCATACTCTGATGTAGATCAAAGAACCAAATGCAGTAAGCATACTCCTGTAAGCATACTATGATAACTGGGGAAATGGTTCGCGGTCAGATATTGAATAACATAATAAAAGTTTTGGTAGAAATATAGTCAACCCAAGACCACTAGGATTTGATGCAACTCGATGTGAATACAGAAGTTGTCCTTCATTAACTAATATATGAGCAAGTTTTCTTGTTCATTGTTTGTCTTGGCTTCTTCAGTAATTTTTTGTGCAGTACTGCAACATGTTATTTAAAGGTTGGGCTTGTTTGTGGAAGACAAACCTGGACAGAAAAAAACACTGCAACCCCCAGTTGAACAGAGTCTAGTTTACTGTTACATGTGAATGGACCCAAAGAAGTGCTTATCTGACCTGTAAATTCTCCAGATACCAATCTCATAGCGTCTGTAGCAATCAGACCTAATCCACAAGGACTCAGAGGATGTATCAGGAACTTCTTGCATCCATTTTATGGTCTCTCATCATGGAAATTTCCTGTTTAAAGACCAAAACGTCTCCTTAAACTTTTTGAATTTATAACCAACTATGTCTGTCAGCCTGAATCAGTTCTTCATACTACTGATGTTTTGCTCTCACAACACTGTCAACATCATGGCCTGTTACAATTCTAGTCATTGGGAGAAATTATGATAGTACAGAATTGATGATATACAGCCGAGCCCTAGGGTAAAAGCTAACCTGTGGATCAGTAACCTCCCTGTTAGTGGCCAAACTAATGATCCCTCATTTTGCTCCTGAGTCACAAAATAGTGTTTCTGTGCATGTGCTGCCTTCCATCTGCCCGCCCCAGTTTACCATCAGTCTTGTTTTTCTCACACTGCTGATGCATTTCCTGACCTTGACTGAATAGAAAAATCCGACTCCTCAGGTTATTCTCCTGAGGATTTTCCTGACGAGTCTCTACAGACTTGTTAGCCTTTTCACATCCACGTTTCCTGCCAGACCAAGTCCCCCCACCAGATTAAGACCACTGACCTGTCTTATCCAACCATACCTCTGGTATAAAATGCTTTATCTGATTGATGTCAAACATTGAGATCACCTCCAACACTGCCATTACCACAGCCATCAAACCATGCAAGGGTTTTAACTTCATCAGTTTTATTTTAACATCCAATGCAAAAGCTGTATTTTTTAGTATGACTTTTGAACAACATAATATTTCTGTTTTTTGTTGCGCTGCTATATATTACATTGGTTGTTAATTTTATATTAAGACATTAAAGGTCTAAGCAAGACTATAAGCAATACTACAGCTGTAAGAGTGTGTTACTACATCCATCTCCAGTCAACAGGGAGCCTATGTGCAATTACAATCTTTTGAGGTGTAAATCTTAAGGATTTATACAAATGTAAAAAATGAATCATTTGAGATTAAAAAAAAAAAACATGTGTATGTGATAGAAACAGTTGCCCAGCTATGTGCTAAATGATGTCACTCTCTCTGACTTCACTGTGTGATCCCTTTAGGTAATGATAATTTAAAGTGAGATGGCATAGTGTGGTTTTTAAAATGTTTAAACTAATACAGAGGAAACCACATTATCAGTCTACTTCAAAAAATATTACATTGCATTAAATTGCGTCACATTACTTTACTGAATACAAGAGTCTGATAAAATAAGTCTGTTTGGAAAGAAAACCTGAGAATTGGACTGGACGGAGCCTTTTATTATTCAGGAAATGACGTCTGCTATGCAGCCAATACAATGATCTGAGTTTGGGATATGTGCAGCTTTGCCTCAGAGGCAGCTGAGCCTAATTAATGCAAGTCATAATAAAAACACAACCAAACCATATGACTGTTAATACACTAGATTCAACCCGCAAGCAGTGAAACATTTATTGAAAACCAATATCCAGAGAATCTTTTGTTATTTTCTGCTGCACATTGTGGTGAAAACCACTGAGCATATTGTCAAGTGCACTTGTGATGATTCATCTTTAAACTATCATGCAGCCTCATTTATATAATAACTAATTTTACCTGTATTTCAAGATCCACAGTCGAATAGTCAGCTTCCATAAAACAAAAAGAAAGAAAAAAACAAACAGCTTTATACTAGAAATGGTTTCATTAAAATAAAATTTCAATAGTTCAAAGACTTGACAAAAGCCCTTGAGAGGAGGAACTCAATGAAGACTTGTGGCAGACTATGGACAACATGCACTGCTGCAAATGATATGGTAATGATATTTGAAAGACTCAGAGTATTTCAAGCACCACTCTGTGTGGCATCAACAAACTTTAAACATGAAACAATTGTGAAGCACAACAGCATGGCTCCTAAACTGTACTGATGAAATTCAGAGCACTGAATTACAATATAACAGAAGAGCTGCCACTAGCTTTAGCAATAGCCAATTCAATTACTAGAAAAAAAATGTATGTTCCGGGTAATCTGACTGTCAGAAACTAAATGTGTGCAACTCACTGGAAGCAACACTGACATGTCAACCAAATTAGGTCAAAATGCAGTTGAACAGTTTTATATTTATTTAATCTAAACATGATTACTGATAAATGTTAGGTGATGAACAGATAATTCAGCCTACTGATACCAAACTGCTGTGGAAGGGATCGAAAAAAGAGATTCATTTCTTCTCTAAAAATGAATATTTTGACATGAGAGAATGATAAAGTGTCACATATTAAAAGGATTTATGCAGCTTGTCTGGAGCCCTGTTTATCAAAATAATAATAACAATCAATCATTTTAATGAGCCATCCTGTACAGTGCTACGAACAAGCTCTGAAATTCTACTTTAGTGACCAATATCAAACAAGATTCCCCTGAATGAACTTGAACTGGAACCATTTGTCATTCCCTTCAGTTCTGTTTAGTTGTCCATTATGGGACAAATCCCAAGCCTATTAAAGTATAGATGTTCTGTCATTAGCTGTACTGATCACAAACTTCTAAAATGGTAAATGATGGTTGACCCTGCTCCTTATAAGTACGTACTTGGACAATTGAAAGTTAGACAAAGAGGGTTTCTCCCCATTGGACTGATTTTTTGACACACCTACAGACTGATGCTATGAGAAGTTACATCTAAGAAAAAGACACTTTCATAGATGTAGCTTGTTTCTGTTTTTATGTTTTTAACTTTTTAAAAGCCCAGTTTAGTATACAGTACCTCAGTAGATAGGAGGCAACTATCGATGACTCATGAGTCTAAATCTATGTTCACACACCACACGTCTTAATGCTCAAATCCATTTATTTATTTTTTTTTTCAGAAATTAGATATTTTTGCTTGGCCGTTTACGTTATCATTTCAATGCAACCTTCGTCACACTTTAGTGTGAACGGCACATGGCCATGCAGTGACATGCATCCACAGAGAAAAGCACAATGTCACAGTGTGTAGTGTTTACAGAAATAAATATGGATGCTGTGTCAATGTGGGAGTACTTGCACGGTCGGAACCAACAAAATTATGTCCATTTGATGAAAGAAATTATTCAATATTCCCATCATTAAATACTTCTGCATTCCCCTTCCACCAATGCAGAATTGTGATGTTTCTCGGACGTCTGTGACATCAAAGTTGAATGAAATGTGGCATGATCGTTTAGACTGAGGTTGCTTCCACACAGATTGAATACGTATGTGATCTAGGACCACATATGAAAGTGGCCTTAAATACACTGAGCTGAGTCACTTCAGACTGTGTGGCCAGCAATGTCCATCAGTCTATGGTTAGATCATCTTAAATGTAATTATAAGAAGTAATTACCAGTGCTCTCCAGCCCTGCAATCAGACTTTTTCTCAGCAAAGATGGACAGACATGCCATCCTTGAAAAGACCAAACAAACAAAACAAAACAAAAACAAAAGTTTGAACCACATAAAGTTAGCTCAAGTCAGGAAAGATCGACTAGGTTAGACAACAACTGATTTCACAACAAAGAGGACAAATAGCAAAGCACAATAATCAGCAAAGAAGCACAGATGAAAACATCAGACAATAGCTGCACTAGCCTGTCTTTATCATGTATTTTACTCAACCACAAAGCAAGTTTTTGTCCTTGTTATATTCTGTGCCTTCCCAGGCAGAGCAAAGCTAAAGCACAAAGCCAGGGGTGTCCAAAGTCGGTCCTCAAGGGCCACTGTCCTGCAGGTTTTCAATATGTCCCTGCTCCATCACACCCAAAGGCCAAGAAGATTTGCATAATGACTCATTAATTTCAGTTAGGTGTGTTGGATCAAAGAACCATTGAAAACTTGCAGGATTGTGGCCCTTGAGGACATGAGCTGGACACCACTGCACTAACCCACATACTTTGTCCCACATACTTCTGATTACTGCTTCCTAGTGGCAGCTGAGGGGAGCAGTATGCACAGAGATGTTAAAAACTGAATGCCATATATACCGTCTGGTGTCATGAACCTGTTCTGTACGAGAGCAGATTATAGTGTGACTTGGCTTAAACAATGCTAATGGACATAATTTGTTTCTCAGAGTATTTAGTGTTGTAATTTCCTCTAGTTTCCTCCTTTTTTGTTGCAACCTTTTAAACAAAATTAGCCTGGGAATGCATTATGTTAAGCTTGTGCTAGGTGGATTACAGGGCAAGCTTCTTTTAAGAGTGTGATTCCTTCATCGACAATGTCTTTTGTTAGGAGCACTTCAAGAAATTTGGAAACTGCTGTTTCATTACAATTTTCTACATATCCTCTCTCATGTTCTATATAACTGTTAGTAATTTTTGTGTTCACATTTTAATGTCAAGGCAAAGCTGTGGTCCTCATAAATCTATGCCTGACACACTGGGGTTAATTCACATCACAGACACTTGAGCATGGACTAAATCCAGTTCTCAAACACTCATCAGTGCAGTCTGCTCCAATCTCTTTGTCCTCGGGTGTCCTCTAAAGCTCGACAATCACAGGGCTGAGTGGCGTTACCTGGTAAAATGTCTTCAAGGCTCCAATCAAGTAGATTATTTCAGAGTCAGTGGAATAAGTTTAAAAGCTATTTGTTGACTTTGAACTGGGCTTTGAACGATCAAGAAATGCATTAAACAGAATGGAAATAGGGTCAACCAGCTGCACCAACAAGCATGATCAAACATTATCAGTGGAAATATAGCATGTCTCATTCTTCACATCATATCTGTGTTGTTTATCTATTCAAAGATTAGGTCAAACACATGATACAAAGCTTAAGGACAATGACACATAAAGTAAAGATAATATCAAAAGCTATCATTTTTTAAACATTACACGTGGTGTTTTCTTGCTTTGCCATCTTGCAGGAATCTTGTAAATAACTTGATGTAGAGAAGGAATTCAGAAAACCCTCTTCTTCTTATGAGAAATTCAGTGTGTAAATATTTGACTTCCAGATGGGAAAGAATGGCCAAAATGCATCCCCTCATTAGGCTGCCATCCCTGCACACGTGTTGGTTGTTAGTTTGGGCTCAAGAAAGGAGGACTTATGAGCCTCAGCCAGAGTCAAAACTTGAAATAACCTTTCCATAAACACTTTTAACAGGAACACACTGTCTCTTATAATCCTCAGAACATTTCAATATGCACATTTTCAAATCTGTAAATAAGCTGAGAATAATCTTGGTAAATTTTAGCAAACTGTTTTGTGTAAAATCTTCTCAAAGCCAGAGAACATTTACTGTCTCTAAAGTAGTTTCACAAACAAAACGAGCAGCTCGCTGGCTTTGATATGGAATGTAAATCTTATTGTGGCTATCCCAGCCAAAAAATCTCAGCAGCCAACTGAGTGTAAATACACACAACAATAGCATTTGCAAGTCAACTCTGCATAGGCTCAAATAAATTGAACATTTTTATTTTTTTTTTCACACACCGAAGAAGAAAAGAACAAAAAATCTTTGTAGGCTTGAGTGGATGTGAAATGCACACAAGTGCCAGCCACTTTCTGGTTCCCCATGGTGCTATCTATTACAGCATCCATCCTTGATCCAAATTTAAGAGGATCCAGAAACCTGATATTTAGAAGGAGCATAAGCAAACTCATGTCCTTATTTTTTCTCACAGCTTCATAGGATCTAAATGGATATTCAGATATATTAACACAACAATCAAACATTATAAGTATGTGTTTTTTAAAAAAGAAAACTCTTATAATGCATTCTTCTGTCTTTTTCAAGACATCTATGTCACAGCATTGTGAAGATCGAGAAATCTGCTTCTAATAGTTGATTTAAAGCTAAATTTGGGTAGATAACCTTTACATTTATCGTCTAAATCCAACAAAACTACTCTTTCAATTTAACTACTTTATAGGAGGTATAAAACTGGTTATAGTTTAAATAAATCACTCAATTAAAAAGATCTAAGAGAGAAAAAAAGACTTTTCTCAACGCATCTGCTTCGGCCAATTAACCAGAAACCCTGTTATCTGCCCAACTCATATGCTGCTGTTTAACCAATATGGATGCAACATTTTTTTTTAAATCCACCCCTGCCCATTGATTCTGATTTTGTTCATTATCCTTGTGAATATAATTCCTATATGCAGCCAAGGTGCACGAGTTTCCAGTTTTGTCAGCACAGTATTTCATCTCAGCTTTTTTCAGATAATGTGGTCATATTGGCTTCATCCAGCAGAGATGTCCTGCAGGCATTTGGGCAATTTACATCTGAATGTGAACAAACTGTCATAAGAAATGATGCCTCCAAGTCTGAGATCATGGTCCTCACCTGGAAAATGATGGATTGCTGACTCTGGGTCTGAAGTAAGCTGCTGCCTCTAATTTAATTAAAGGAAATTTAATTATTTCGTTAAAGGATGGGGATAGAACAGAGCAAGATTGGCCATGAGTAAAGGGCATGGTTGAATAAAATAAAATAAAAAATAGATACATTAAATTAAATTAAATTAAATTAAATTAAATTGAATGAATGAATGAATGAATGAATGAATGAGTAAATAAATAAATAAATAAATAAATAGTAATATCTAAACAAATAAATAAAGTAATTAGTAAATAAATAAAATAAGTTAACAGATAAAAATCAAGGGTCTCTTTATGAAGCTCATAGTACAGAATATACTAATCTAATTTAACTTAGTGGATTAAACATGGTTATTAAAATAAGAACAGCAAAAAAAAAAAAAAAAAACAGCAACGCATACATGGACAATGGACTAAGCTCTTAGGATGAACAACAGCAGGAAAGCACTGAAGAGCCTTTAGACAAAATGGAAGAGACACAGAGTTTCACAGCCATTAGCTCGCAGCGTGACTCTCCTTTAAAATCTCGGCTTTTTTTGCCAACTTTTCCCCCTTTGCTCATTATCTGATGTAACCACTGTAAAACTGTCATGCAGCTTCCCAGAATTCTCAATGAAATGTGATTTTGCACCAGTTGGAGCCAAATTCACAACCACACCATTAGATCCACAACAAAAAGATGTAAAAATCTGACTTCTTGCAACCACAATACCACTCAGATAAGAATACAAAAATAATAGGTTTATTTGATTCACTCAGTCATTCATGCCAAATAAAATGAGTTAATTACTTAACTTGTACTAAACAGACACATCAAAAGATGATTGTCTTCACTGACCAGTTTTATCATATTTACATAATACATGGAAAATAATATAAAACTTGATTCCAGCAAGTGTTCTGTTGTCAGATCAGTCTGAAATGCAACTGAGTTTGGGAAGAAAGATCACAAGCCAAAGTTGAGAGAAAGTCAGCCTCTGTGGGGCTCTATGCATGCCTGTTGCATGGCTGTGTGATGGCTGCACCTATGGCCATACAGATAAAGGCAGTAACACACACCACATTTCAGCTATGCCAGTTTATCACTTAACACTATTGTGTTTACATACTTCTTCAAACTTAGTTGAAGTGCTTCAGTTTTTTTTTTTTTTTTTGTTAGCGTGCACATTTAGGCCCTACTGTATTTTCAACTCTGTTACATTTTTGCTTATTTGTTTATTAGGGTCTTGGTACCAAGAGCTCCCAGAGGGGGAGATCATCAGTTCATTTTCTTTTTGAGTAGTTTGTAGAATTAGTCATCTTGTTAATCCCTTTTTATGTGAGTAATTGATAAACTGTTTGGTTCTGTTTCTTTAGATTTTAGTAGTGTAACCCCTGGTCAGCCAGTATTTAAGTCCCCCCTTGTTTCCTGTTAGCTTTGGTTCTTTGTTAAGTTAGTTTGTCTTCTTTTGTATTAAGTTACTTGCTATTTAAATAGCTAGTTTGAAGGTACTTGACAGTTAGTTTTGTTAATTTGACCCTCTTTAGGGGCCCTGATATTTTGTTTGAGCTTTCTTTTGGGGGGCTGTGTTCCTCATTCTTCATCAGCTCGGTCCCTCACAGGGTGACTTGTATCTGTTGGTATTGTTGATGCAGAGGCATAAAATGGAATTTGAAAAAGATTTGCAACCATGAATATAACATCTACTCCTAGAAGGTAATTAGCTTTTTTCAGTGGGAGAAAACCAGTCTTATTTTGCACAGCATAGCGTGACAAAGTGTGTCCAGATCCATCTCCAATTGTAAGTGTATGGCACATTATAATCTGACAACAGACTTTACAGCGTTAGGAAACAGTGTTCTTGTAGTTAGCTTTTTTAGTGATTTTACTTTTAAGAGTTGAAATTAAGAGTTAGTCACTGAATCTTCAGTCAGTGCATTTCTAGTTATTTTCTACCCCAACATTTTAAAGTGTGTTACTTGCATTACATTTTCAATTTAATATTTTCCAGATACAGTATTCCATAAACAATATTTTCTAGATACAATGGTTTTGGTATTTGAACACCCTGAAAATAACTTGTTTGTGTACTGGTGTGTGTCCAAGTCCTACTAATAACTACTAACTAACTAGTCCCTACTGAAAGCTATTCCGACATCCGACTTGCGTCCTGTTTCTTCTGTGAGCCAGTAGAAGCCACTCCAATGTTGACTATTGTCCTATATCTTGCTTCATCATTTTTTCTTTCTTTTCCTCTGACAATGTCCTTTGTTTTCTTTGCTAAATTAAGCATGGTACACATCCAAACTGGTCAATTTCTTTGCATACACTTGTTGGCGTGTAATGCTGTGCCATAACCCAAAACACATCTGCCACGTGATTCTCTGGGCTGGGAAGAAAAATTAGGAATTATGGTTTCTCAGACCTGGAACACTGCTGGGCAACAAGAGCTCTAGGAGTGTACATATGCTGACTCAAAATGAGACAGAAACACAAATTATGTTGCTTTAAAGAGCCACTCTGTAACTTTTTCCATTTGTTTTAGTTACACGCCCCCTACTGACGGCTCATTCGGCATCCATCTTGCATCCAACCTGTACTGTAAGATCTCTCCTGACAGTAAAAAAACAGTCTTATGTTCATTCTTGGGTTATCTTTAGCTCTGTCTCTCTTTTATTTCCTCTCTTCCTCCAATAATGTCTTTTAATGTTTCTGTGCTGAATCAGCCATGATGCGCGTTCAAAACAGCTGGTTTACATCTACTTGCTAGCGTGTGATGTGTGTGCAAAGCGAAATTCAGATGCAACGTCACACAGTGTCCAAGACTAGAAAGCTGCACAGAGCTCTGCAGCCACGAGACACTGCATGGCTTCAGAAATGCACATAATGTCACTACGCCATCAAACGGGTCCGGAATGTGTTGTTTTAAGATCGAAAAGTTAAGAAGTGGGTCTTTAAAGATTTAAACCAATTAGCAGAGTTCTATTGTATTTTAGAAAATTTGGCAGTTTTCTTCTCTAGAAATGATGTTTTTACAGAAAATGACAATAATTATCATTCTTAATCACTGTATAAACAAATATATATATATATATGTATGAAATTCTATTAAACTTCTAATCTGAGAAAATTAAAAATATTTATCTACAGTTTGTCAAACGCCTGTTTTGGGCATAGTGCAGAAACATTATAAAGCTCATTGTTCTACAGTTTTCTGCTACCAAATAACATTCCATTAAATTCAGCGCATTAAAGTGTCAGCTGATTCTTTTCACAAACTTATCCAATAAAAATTGAATGAGGACTTAAAGAGCGGACAGATCTTATCTTCATGTTCACTATGTGTAAAATCCAGATATGGTACTATTTGAAGGTGCTACAATAAGTCGTTTTGATTTATTGCATTTTACATTTGATTCAGAAAGAACAAGATGATGGCGCTCTGTGGGGAGGGAGCTCAGATGGTGGAGAGGAGAGAGAAGAGCACAGCGAGTGTTTTAATCAGCAGATGAAATGAATCCTCCAGGGTGGAGAGCAGACCAGCGGCTGATCTGTGTTAGCCAACCATGACGCTTTCCACTTTATCCCCTCGCACATCTTCGGTTACACACAAACACACACATAAAACACACAGCGCTTCTTGAATGTGTAGTGTATTGCCAACAGCTCTCATTAAGTAGCGCTCACCAACCTGTTCCAGAGTTTCAGCCTGGGGGGAGGGGGGGTTCTGTGTAAAAAAATTACCATCTGGTGGCGTGTGCAGCAAACACAAAGCCTAAGCCAGCATGGTAGCAAGGCAGGTATCTGAAGAGATCTGCTGAGGGAAAGTATAAACTCACCATACTTGCATTAACACAACAGGTTCATTCATTCATACATTATCAAATATGCATTTCTTCTTGCTTTTCAAAGAATCATGAGATGGATTTTTCAAAAACACAGGCTGACAAAATACTGACACAGACACAGGCAACGCTGCTGTTTCCAGGGGCTATGATTCACCTTGTTTGTTTCAAATAACAAAGGAAATGCAGCTGTAAAGGAAGCCTATGTCTTTGTTTGCTCCATCAAGTAGTGTGTTGCAAACTGTGTAGCTGCTCATCTGATCAAAAGTTGCATGGTCCAGCAGGTCCAGTGATTGCTGCCAAACACCAAACATCACTGATACACATTCTGCTCAGAGCGCTGCGTTTGTGCCAACACAGACGGAGGAACTACATCCATCCCAGAATATTCTAGCACATCCTATTCCTGTCTAATGAACAGCATGATCAGATCGCTGAAAACTGAGCAGTTAGAAAAGGACAAAAAACAAACAAACAAAACAAAAAAAAACATGAAAGTTGAAGCTGAGCTCTTTGTGGGAGCCAAGCAGATGGCCAGGTGGATTTCTGCATGTGACGACTAAATATGGACGGCTGCTCTGATGCAAGGCCTCTAACTATAGTGACATGGCCGCATCGGCTTTCACCTCACACTTCAGTATAATTGGATGTCATCAACAAAGCAGAGAGCGTTAAAAATGTGTGCATGGAGAGGTTGCCCACTGAAACGGAAATGTCAAGAGAAAGGTTGAGGGTTCTCACAGAATCTAAGTGTACACTTTATAAAATATGTGGGGAGTCGCATAAAGCTTTCATCTACATAATCATTTTAAATTGACAGGATTCAAAGCACTCACAGTGATTAGATCATTTGCACGTGCCTCACAAAAGTGAGGAATAAGGCAATTATGAGTTCATAAAGACTGAAGATCACATACAAAACGTAGCTGCAATGATGTGATTACAAGTGGCCTGTTGAACTGGACTGAAACTGTTTGTTTGAGTGTTGTTTCTGTTAAACCAAATTTGTAAAATCATTTTAATGTTTAATCAGTAATGGGTACTGTCATCAACAAGTTATGAGATTGTACACTACATGGCAATAGCAGAGAGGAGGTTGTAAGTAGTTAGAAAAGAGCATCATCCAGATCACATTAAACTTGTCTGCTCTTATGGCTTCATTTGTTCATTAGAGAAGCAGAAACTTGATTTAAAAATTTGCAGACGAGAAGCACACAGCTGCTTTTTCCCAAACTCTAACTCACGCGTTAGTTAACATACCAATGATACATAAAACTCTGGTGATTAAAGCTTAAAAGAAATACATGGTATGTGCTGTGCTGCTATAAATGCCTTACATTTATCTCTTGAAAAATTTTGTGTAAAAGTCAAACTCTCCATCTGTCTGCTCATGCCATTATGGAACTGTTGCATGCTGAGCCGGGATTACTCGGCATCATTAGGCTGAATAATTACAGCAGTTGCAATAACAGACAAATAAACACTAGCAGCCAGGCAACATAAAAGCATTAAACTCACCCCGTGAAATTAACATTTGCTTCTGTAAATAAATAAATGTTGCATTTAAGATGCTGTTTAACCATCAAAATGTGTGATTTGAAAGGAGGAGGTTGTCATTTCAAGACTCATCATTGTGCCACTCATCTGTGTCTCATCTTCCCATGGTTAGAAAAAATAAGAGAAGACACAAAGTTTAAATGTAAAACTTTTGCTTTATTCAATTTATTTATCCTTTCATGAAAATAAGCATTAATAAAAAAAAAGTCTGGCCCAGGAGCCTAAGGTGACTTGTCCAGGGTGTACCCTGCCTCGCACCTGTTAAATGCTGGGTTAGGCTCCAGCTGTCCCATGACCCTTCATTGGATAAAGCTGTATAGATATTGGATGGATGGACGTCTGGCTTAGGGAAAATTAAGAATTAAGAATGATTAGGCAGACTAAAAATCCTCTCATTTGCAAATGCTGTTATATGCAGAAAACAGCAAAGAAAGTGGCTGCTCTTAAAAATAACAGTTAAAAGAAAAAGATTATTTAAGCAATGAGTTGGGTTAAATTTAGATGTAATTTTAGTTGAACTGGCAAATAATCTGATTTTAAATCTTCATCTTCATATTGTTTATTTGAAGGGATGAATTCATGTAAATTAATTACATAAATCATGAAATTTCAACACACCACATTTTAGCCATGGCTAATCTTTTGTTACCATATCTGACTACAAATAGTCGGAACGTTTTCGGCTGGATATGTGATGGATTCCTGGGGAGTGTGGAAAGTCATGTGTCTGTCGATTCTTTCTGTCGAGGACGCTGAGGACATCTATACATTCGGATTCATGATAACTGGGTTTCTGCTGTTTGGAGCGGGCGGTTTCCTGGCATATCGCAAAATTCGGACACTGTCGGCAGTCACTGGCAAACTGCCGGATTTCTGTGCGGGTGTGTGCCGAGCTACGAACAATCAGGCTGTGGCGGTACAGGAGCTGAATCGTAAACTGGAGGCTATTCCAGTTCTGGATGGCAAACTGGTTGCGATTTCTGGGCTTGTACGTGAGGTGGTCACCAACTTGGAGAAGTTGTCAGCTCGGCTGGATGGAAATTGACCCAAAATTCGGATGATTGGAGTCGCCAGTGGGACCACTGTAGAGACTCAAGGCAGACGAAACAGCTCTGGCCTGAACCAAAACAAATGCTGTTATCGAATTTGGCTCCCTGTGCTGGCCTTGAATGGCTGGTTGAAAGCTCCCTGGAATGTTTTGTTGATGGACGCTCAGTCCCCCACCCTCCCCTCACCCTCTTCACGGGTGATGGACTTCAACCTGGATCAGCCCTCAAGGATGCCCCACTATCATCAGGTGGCAGAGACTGTGAGGGAGAACTGGGACAAAGTTCATATGCTCACTTCTACGCACACACATACATGCACCACACTCAAGTACACAACTACAGATACATCCCCCCGTGATTCACTGCCTGGGGCTGCTCCTTAACCCGCTCCTTCCACTCCCTGGCGGCGGGTCGACTGGACTGTGCTCGTGACAGCTGCGTCCGGACTTGCTGTGATGGGAGACCCCCCCCCCCCCCACCCACGTGTTTCTGATGTTGTGATTGTATGAGTTTTGTTCTTTATGTACTGAGGAGTGTTTTTGTATCTCAATAATGGGCCCTTAGGCCTAGTGTGGAGATGCCTTTTTTATCCTCTCCAGCTACATCTTACTCCCCTAATGTTACCTTTCACCTATATCTAAGACAAGGAGCGCTGTAGAAACAGCTGCTCCATCAGTCTGCCTGTTCTTGTTGTGTCATATGTTGTTTTGTCTAGTCTTGGATGGGTTGTACTGAAAACATGAATTTCCCTGCAAGGGATTAATAAAGTATTTCTGATTCTGATTCTGATTCTGAATATGGTGTTTTAACTAGTGATGAATCAGTAGAGAATCATTAAACTAAACTCATGAGTTTTCAGAATCATTTAAAGATTTTTTTTTCTTCCAATTTTGACAACACAGCAGGTGTTCTGTGTTTGCTAATACCAAGAATCAGTGTCATATATAAATGCCATTACTTTTCCATTTATTTCCCAGCCTTCAGCAGCAGTGGACACATATTTATGAGGTTTTCAGCAGCAAGCTGCTCTGACATGGCTTTGCTCTGCAAAACAGTACATGTGTATCTTCCAGTTAAATCTATAATAACATCAGTAATAACATAATAACAATAGCAGCTTCTCATCACTTGCTAAGTAAGTGAACAGCTTCTGGTGACAAAACTAGCCATTGACTGATAGTTTGTGGATAATAGTCCAGAACACGCGACCGCAATCTGACGATACGACTACAAAGTCGATCATCGAACTGCGGCCTAGAGTGTCCTGGTGCCAAGTGCACATGTGGGCACTCTTATGCCTGAACAAGGTGTTCGTTATGGACAGTCCATGAAGAGCACAGAAGTCCAGCAACAAAGCACCACTCTGATTGAGATCAGGGGGGCCATTCCTCCCAATCACGCCCCTCCAAATTTCGCTGTCATTGCCCACGTGAACATTAAATTTCCCCAGAAGAACGGACAATTGTTGATCCTGGTTTAAGGCCCTAACAAGTGGGGGCTGAAAAAATAAATAATAAATATACAAACGGTAAAAGAAGCAGAAATAAAACAATACATATCATGAGTTTAAATGCTGCTTCCAGCTAACCGCCAAGGATGGTTGATGGGCAAAGACAAGGAAACCCAGAAACAAAGATTTTCCTCCCCCAGATTCTAGACCTCGTAACAACTTGACCTTCGTCTATATAGACCTTATTGATGAAAGACTCTCCATCTCTTGTCCTGGCTCAAGCTGAACTGGACAGCAAATAAGTTTCAGGTTTATGGTGGAGCAGAAAGCAAAGAGATGGACTCTTTGCTGTTTGGACGAAACGAGAGCATCACTGAAATCGATGCAGCCCAACAATTACTTTATCTTGATCAATGTTCTATTAAAACGGGTTTGAGCCAAACAGACACCTAAATTATATTTCTTTCATCTCCCAGAAATACACTCTTTGCTGGCAGTAGCTGATAATTTAACCTCCTCACTTCATGATGAAATTCTGTGCTTTAAATGGAACATTATTAAAATGTATGATTTGACTCAAGAGCAAAGGCAAACAGTGAAGGTCAGTGATTCAACATTATGACCTGTATTTCATTTTTTTCTGATGCTGATTTTGAATGTTAAAGGAAAAAAAATAACAAAAAAAGAAAATCTACCCTCTGACTTTAATGCTGCCTTTTTTACCTACCATTATTTCTTTTACTATTAAAGACTCACACATATAGACCTCCTCCTCCCTGTTACATTAAAATGGTATTTTTCTTCTATTTTTTTCACCAGAGAAAGCTGCAAACACTGAGAACTGAAAGCTGAAAGCTGGGCTGAAGACTATGATGGCAACACTGATAACATCACTGAGCCCTGAGGTTGAGGTTCAACAGTTTCTAAATGTTCCAGTTCATCACATTTCACTCCTTGCTCTGACTTATTGATTCACACCAAACTCAAAGACACTGTGCAAGACCTCAATTGAATCTATGTTCAGAAAATAAACTGCACCTGACCCTGAATTTTAGCCCTTCTGTAAAAATAGGAATCAGTGGAACTTACTATTAGACGGCGGTATGTTTCAGATCCTTTCTGAAGACTCATCCAGTTGTTATGGACCTCACACAGTAAATATTGAGCAGTGCTGCCCTGTTAGTTTCACTTTCCTCAAAAAGAAATTTCAATATCAGTCAAATGACTGTTACACATATATTCATGCACTGCCAGGAACTTTTTACACAACATCTAAGTACATCCCTGCAGAGTTGAATGGAAACATTCATGTAAACAAACAAGCTAAAGCATATATTATTTAAAAAAAATATATTGTTATACTGTGACTGAGCTCTGACATCAAACATTATTTAACTTCCTAGAGCAAAGCTGCTATTCGTAGATTAAAGCTAATGGTAGCATTTTTTTCATTTGTTTATTTTTTGTGAGGGGGCGGGGGTTCTGCCCCACTGTGCTAGGTGTGTGCACAACTAATTGCTAATTGTTTAGTCTAAATGTGGCTTTTTTATGTCCACACATTGTTCCTACTTTAAGAAAAAAGTAAGACTCTATGCTAATTTAAATAACTTAATTTAACTTTGGCTTTATCAAAGAGCAGAGCTACATTATTTATAGCGAGAATATCACTTCTGAAAACTAAAAACCAAATGTGGTTTCAGCACGGGTTGGGGAAGGGGTCTATGGCTTTCTATTATATACATGAAGGGGGACCCCGAGGAATATAGGTTGGGAACCACTGGACGAATGTTTAGATGAGAGTTATGTCTCATTGACATTAGATGAGATGGTGCTGATTAGAGCACTGTGTTAAGAGAACAGTGGCGTCACTTTAAGGTGGAACTAGAGAAGAAGAGAAAGAGAGAGAGAGAGAGAAAGACGCACAGTACATAGCGCACCTCTGAGTCAGAGCAGTCCTGCGTCTGCTTCACCACTGCTGGGTAAAGTGAAATCAGTTAACTTTGAAGCTATCTACAGCTTCAGTCAGAGGTAATCGCCTCACCTTTGACTCCTGACCTTGGTCTGGAGGTTGAAGCAGGAAAGTTTAACAGTTGTTTCTGTTGGAGTTTTCACTGTAGAGGCAACAGACCAGAGCAGCACTGTTACTAAACATTCACAGAGTTGTTGCACTTCAGGAGCAAAAAGACCAGATTGAAACACGAAGCAGACAACTGGTTTTGTTGTTGCTGAACGCTCCTATGAACATGGTTTTTCTATTCACCTAGCATATCAGCTCCCCCCATAAATACTGTCGGCCCAGGTTCAATCTATAACTTTCTCACCTACCTGCTTTACATTTCAGGATACAAGCCCACAAAATGTTACAAAAAACAAACAAACAAACAAACAAATCAGATCAAATCAGATTTATATAACACACAAGAGGAATAGAGAACTGCCATCAACCACTGAGAGACTTTTACATCCATCAGTATTCCTCTTGTTCATTTCAAGGTCTTTACCTCTGCTTTGTCATGGACTTCCAGATGTTAAACATGGTCAGCTTGCATAAGACACATAGCATTTTCCTGTGTGCAATTTCCTTTTTACTCTTTGTGTGTGTGTGTAAGTGTGCAATATCCCAGTGATAAATAAATGAAATTAAATCAAAGTGAAAATAAAACTTTTCCTGAAGGAAAATTATAATGTTGTAGTAAGGTTTTGTGTTTGTTTGTTTTGTTAAGTTTTTTCATCATTAATTAATAATTAGTCTGCAAACACTGTATATTATGCAACCCAAAAGAATATAAGAATAATAAATTAATGTCTTAAAAATATGCAGTGATAAGTGTTAAATATTTTAAAAATTCTGATAATACTTAGAGCTTTAGTAAAGATTTAATCTCCAGTGAAAATGGCAAAATGTCAGAGGCTGAATTAGGTTCTGCATTGAGAAACATCTTAGTCCCACGTGGATGAACACAAAGACATGTGGCATATGCTGCTTTCAGGGGACAGTATTGAGAAAAAGAAAAAAGAAATAAAAACTGTGGTGTCAAATAGTTTTTAATATTCTTTCTAGATGTCAGGAAATTGATTATATAAAGAATTAATAATTACCTGACAACAAAGATTTACAGTATTTGCCTTTAGCATTTTGTCTGTTGCTGCATTTTTAAGATTAAGTGATAGAATCAGAACTTTAATACTTAATCATACCTGAGTCAACTTATTGTATATCCATGCATCCATTTAGTTTTTTTTTTTTTTTTTTAGGTTTTTCAGTGTAAGCAAAGATCCACTGGCCTTCCTTCCTCCAACTCTTTAGGGTAAACATTGAGGCACTCCCAAACCAGTCATGAGATAATCCTTCCTTCGAGTCATGAGTCTGGCTTATCCTGGTAGGACATGCCCAGAAGGCATACTAAGATGCTCAAACCACCTCAACTGACTCCTCCGATGAAACGAGCAGCAGTTCTATGATCTGTGATGTCTGCGATCTTCACCACATCCCTCCAGGGGAAGCCAGACATCCTTCAGAGGCAACTCATTTCAACTGCTTATTTCATGCTTATTCATTATGTTATTCTTTTGGTGACCACCTACAGCTCTTTATACCAGGTAAAGGTGGGGTGTAGACTGATTGGATGATGGGTGATGATGAGTGGGGGATGTCAATATTTACTGTATGTTTTTTTAAATGTAAACAATATAATTTTTTTCCAAATATACACTTAGAATAGAAATGTAAACGCACACATGATGAAATCAAATCAATATTTTATTATGATTTGGGGCCTTATGCAGCTTTAACAAGTATGTTTCAGGCATCAGCAGTCTTTGATCGTATTTACTTGAAATGAGAAGACACTTTAGGTCGTCTTGAATTTAAATCTTCTTGCTAACATAGCTTTGTGGTTAAAAACTATTTGTGCAGGCACCAGCCAAATAAACAGGTGTTGCATGCTGACAGAAAGCAACAAGGCCTTAGTCATAGAATTTAACTGTTTTTATCAATCCATGATGTTATAAAATGAAGTATGCGAGACTGGGCTCCCATGACTTAAAGATTCCTTTGTCTTTCTTTTCCATTGTCATTAACATTGACAGCATGGGTTGGTAATATAACTGTTTATGCCTGTAGTACCGTTTCAGGAGTTTCATTATCACCTCTGGTTCTTAATCACTTTACTTGCTATATGTGAATTTGTCTTGATTCTAGTTTAGGCTGGAGTGGATTTTGTGACTGTACTGACATGCATTCATGGGAGTTTCCCTTTCGGTAAGTAAGAAGAGTATTTGAGTGCAACTTGGAGTGGTATATTAATGTTTGTGGTCAGTATTTTACTGCTGATTGCACTGTATACAGCTGGAAAAAAATCAAATCATGTGGTTGACATGGCTGTGATAGTTGTAACAAGGGATGGGACAATGAGACAACTTGTATCACCCTTGTTCCTTTGTTTTGAGATATTATTAGAAAACATAACTAAAACATTCTATTTTGTTTTCATTGGAAAAAATTTAACATGACTTATAAATATTTTACAATATAATATGATAACTACAACATATTTAGTCTTGTTCTTTGCATTATTAGAACTTGCTTTCCCAAAATAAATTAAACCAGATAGTATTTTACTTTGAAAAATTATATTAATGTATAATGTTTAATGCAATGTGTCAAGAAACGATAAAACCAAGTTCATGTATCATATCACATTCATTTAATTTAATTTCCTTATGGATTCACAAAAGTGACAGGAAAATATTGGATGTGTCTTTTGCAGGGAAATTTTTCATGTTGCCAAAGGCAAGACAGACTTAATGTGCATATGTTTGCACTCTCATGCCAACAGTGCTCTGAATCCTCCTGGTTTGGACCCGATCCACATCTGCCTGTGTTCAAACTTATTAGCTATATTTGGATAATGAGCTCCCAAATCAGCCGACTCCATAGGTACCGCTCCATAAATCAATTTGCGCCTGTGCTATTGGTAGGTTGTAAGAGAACACTTTTGTCTGCCAAGCCTGCAGTCCCCACACGGTGCTCCTTCAGAGCAACTCTTCTTTCCAACTGTCATCACTTTTTAATTTTCACCATGCTGTTTGTTTCTGATCAACACTGAACTTCTAGTTATTAAATTCACCAGAAAGTAACTAATAGTATAGTAAGGCCTGTAGGTTTTAACTAAAATGCAATTCATCAGCAAAAATTTTAAATTACCAAGAAGATGGGGTGTGGGTAAGTTGCTAAGAACCGGGAGGAGGATCATTCAAATCGCTACACCACACTTTATTTACCCTGTTAATTAACTCTTAATCTTCAGATATGAAGGGCCTTAGAACCAAATGCAACATGTTCACTGACTGCTTTAAAGGCTGTTATTAGGATTCTAACATTATATGTCATGCCAGAGAAAAATGAGAGATGATATCTGTGTCACTGTGGTACAGTCTATGTTGTTAATTTATCAGGTAAAATGTCTTCCTATAGAAGTGATTTGTTGCTTTTATGAATTCAAATCGGATTTGCTAGCAGAACTAAATTCCAGTCACTTTTCTCTTTGGTGCTCAAATTGCAAGCTTTCAACTAATGACATTCAACAGGTTTTTTTTCCCCTTTATGTCTCTTAGTCTAATTTTTCTTAGTCAATCTTAGTCTTTTTTTCATAGTTTCTAACAAAAGACAATGCAATGGCAGCATAATTTACACGATTTCATTTAACAAGACTGAAGAAAGCAATGGAGCTTTGCATGTATCTAACCCAGTAGGCAGAGATAGGTGCATAAGGATTCAGGACAGCAGCTAATATCAGACCACAGAACAGAATATTCTTATTAGGCTAACATGCATTTGCAATATAAATCACTTTTAATTTAGGTGTGAAACTACAGGGGACTGCACTGGCTCAGGTAGTAGAGCCACCAAAAGCTGGAAGGCTAATGGTTTGAATCCTGCTTCATCCAAGTCAATCAGCCATTGTGTCCTCAGGTGCTTCACACACCTCGCCTCCGGTGTTGGCATCACTGGTGTATGAATGTGTATGAATGTTCAGTGGCATGGTTGGAGAGGTCTTTGGCTACCACGTTCCATCTATCTTCCCCAAGGCAGCTGTGGCTACACATGTAGCTTATCACCCCTAAGTTTGTGGCATGGATGAATTATGGATTTAGCATGAAGTTATTTGGGTGCGTTGTAAAGCAGTATAGAAGTGTAGACTATTATTATTACTACTAACAGCTTTTGTAATGGTTATAGTAATGTGCAGTATTACCAGTGTCACTGATATCATTTGTGACTTAGGTGTATGAAATGCATAAGTGCAGTCTTATTCATGTAATTGTCTCCTGAATTTTTACAAGAGTTATTTTTATATCACATCTCTGGCTTCATAGCATTTCACAATTGAAGTGGATGTTTCAGCACCATGGACAGAGACACTGAGGAACTCATCCTTAAAAAGGAACAAAAAATTTGTGCCCCGACCCACAACAGCAAGTAAAATAGGGGTATTGTTGTATTTTGGTGAATGTTTTAGTATTTATTTAAAAAAAAAAATACTACTGTGTTGCTACATCACAGTTGATGAACTTGTGAAGGAAAGGATGGATGTTAATCCACCATCTCCCATGCAAGAGTCCATAGGATCAAAATCCATCAGATACATTGTTTGTCTTTTTCACTCATGTCCATTTCTAATTTACTGCCACATATTATAGTCAGGAGTTAAAACACATGGTTGGGTTAGAAAAATATTCATGGTTAGAGTTTACATGTTTTAATATTCATGGATCATGTTTACTGTGATCTGTTCCCCAATTCATGAACACATACTTAATTCCCTCTGAGATCATTTAAAGTATGTTTCACACTTTTCATTTCATAAAAAAGAAAAAAAAAATGAATAGATTATCATCTCATAAGTTTAGCCTCAGATTTTGACATTGAAGCACCTCTGGCCCGTGCTTGGCATCATATCAGAGAACTGTAATCTGTTCGGTTTTTGGACAATTGCATGTTTATCTGCCTGTGTTGTTGGGGGTGTTTTGTACTCTGTAGAGTCTGAGATCAGTGCAGGAGATCACTTGTGTGCAACCATAATTGGCTCTTTATCCTAAAGCAAAACAAAACAAACACAAAAGAACAAACAAAAAAGGAGTAAAGCAACGAAATGCCTAAAGGCAAGGTAAAGCAGGTTTATTTGCAACCCTAACCCAAGACAATTCAAAGTCCTTTACATACAACATTAAACACATTACAGCAGAGTGCAGAGGAGGCATTAAAAGTTACATTACAAATATGTAAGGATCATAAAAGCTGAACGCTGCCTCTCCGTGTTTAGTTCTGACTCTGTGAACAGAAAGCAGATTTGATCCTGATGATCTGAGGGATCCAGTTGATTCATAACAAACCAAAAGACCCTGAATGTATTTTTGCCTTAACCATTTAGTAAATGAACAGCAGGATTTTGAAGTAAATTCTTTGACAGACAGGAAGCCAGTGTAAAGATCTGAGGACTGGAGTTATATGATCTACTTGGTCTTAGTGAGGACTCTAGCAGCAGCCTTCTGGACTAACTGCAACTGTCTGATGGACTTTTTAGGGAGACCTGTGAGGACAGCATTACAGTAGTTGAGTCCACTAAAAATAAATGTGTGGACAAGTTTTTTAAACCCTGCTGAGACATCAGTGATTTAATCCTTGATATGTTCTTTAAGTGATAAAAGGCTAAAATGGCATGGTTTTTAGTTTTAACATCACTGTCTGAAGCTGAGTTTGGACCTTGAATCTTTTGTCCTAGGCTCCAAAAGCTATTATCTCAAACTAAGATGTGTAGATAATTGTTCTTCAATCAGGGCATCAAAATTCTAAATGCTGCAACTCACCTCACCCTGCACCACATCATTAGGAAAGAAAGAGAGAAACAGTAGTGGGTCAGACTATCAATGACACAAAATCTTTAATATACCAATAATTGTTCAGCTTGACTAACTCCTTAGACACTATCAATAAAATCTCTTTTACAATAATGTTAAATTAATTTGTTCCTAATGACCTTGCTCTTATCTCTGTAACCCCCCTGTTGATTATGTTTTCATTACATCCTCCTCTTGTTCCTTTCCTTATTAACAGGTGAACCACTTGTTTGACAAGTGAATGCCAATTTAGGCTTTAAATGACAGAAAATGTCAGAGTAAAATCCTTAGACTTAAGTCAGAATAAATGGTTTTTATGCGCTCATTAATTTGTAATTGCTCAGAGGGTTTCGATTATGAGCAGAGCAGATATATCAGGCCTACTGGATTATACAGTATATTCAAACAATTCATAACAGACTTTAGAAGACAAATACCTGGAAAAGGAGGGATACAAGTACTCCCCCCCCCCTAATATTTTGTTGGTCCGCATTTAGCTTTAATTATAGCAAACATTTACTGTGGCATTGTTTCCAGTGTTGCATTAATTTTTTACCAAGATGTTGTATTGATGATGGGTGAGTCCGACCACTGGACAAAGCCTTCTTCAGCACATCCCAAAGGTTCTAATGGGGTTCATGTCTGAACTCTGATGACCAATCCATATGTGAAAATGATATTTCATGCTCCTTGAACCACTCTTTCACAATTTGATGCCCATGAATTCTGGCATTCTAATCTTCGGATTTCCGTGCCATCTGGGAAAAACCTACTCATTCAGTATATCCAGGTAGTCAGCTAACCTCATTCTTTGGACACATAATGATGCTGAACCTAGACCTGACCAACTGCAGCGACCCCAGATCATAGACTGCCCCCACAGGCTTGTACAGTAATAACTAGGCTGCCTCTCTTCTTACCCTGATGCTTCCATCAGTCTGGAACAGGGTAAATCTGGACTCATTAGACCACATGACCTTCTTCCATTCTTCCAGAGTCCAATCTTCATGCTCCCTAGCAGTCCCTAGACAATTCTTAACCCAAATTTAGTAGTTTCTGCATCTCCTTAAATGTTTGATTGATGCACACCAATAATATGACCCTAACATCTTTTCCATGACCACGTGATGTGTTTTTCCACATGGTTGTTTAAGAAAGAAGAGGCTATGCAATGTATTAGCTAAGTTTAAATAACTTGTTGCTAGCTGAAAGATAATCACCAATTCAGTAATTATCCAATAGGAGGCTCATATCTATTTACTTAGTTAAATCCAGGTGGCAACCTGTTTTTGGCTAAGCAGTGTAGAAATGGTTTCCTATTATGTGATATACAAAATCACTAGATTCGACTCTTCCATTATTTTGGTGATGACCCTGTCATTTGCACTCACTTGGAACTTTATCACTTTGGGCTGTAGAGATGTTGTGATATTGCTTGACTAATAATCAAAACAGTGTCATACATTACAAGGCTTTAGGTCTTTTCTTTGTTGTACGTAATACAATTATATATCTGTTGTATCTGTATCTGTATTTTTTTTTTTTTTTACCAGGCTGCTTAACTGCTAAATTAGATTACCAATGGCTAGTTCACAGGCACGTTTGTGAGTATCCCCCTTTGTGTAATGACCGATGAAATACTGTACATACATACGCACCAATAACAAATAAATACATAAAATCAGGTCACAGCTACTGGAGTATCAGCGCCGTGTCTCACTTGGGCTGATACCCAGATGAATTATGCTGTTTAGCATGGTCAGCTGTGCTAATGCTGAGAGCTGGGGACGTATTAAAGGGTTGGTTGGACCTTCTCTGCTGTGAGGCTGCGCTGGCTGGATACATGCTTCAAATTAATTTATTATGTTAATTTAGCTGCTGTATTCCCATAGCTGAAGCCAGAGTAAAGGGGTGTGATATGGTGTGTGTGGACCCTGCTAATGTCATCATTACTGTAAACTTCCTAACTCCCACACAAGCAGGCATTTCACAGTTTAACCCCTCGTGTGAGAAAGAATATAAAAGGGCAGACAGATTGAAGGCATGGCAACTATTGTATCACTTGAGATTTAGTCTTGGAATAAATCTTTATGCTCAGCTAATTTTGGAGGTCATTTTGCACAATTATCATACAAAATATTAAATGTTGACATGCTGGGGCAAAAATAACTGAACCAGATTCAATTATGACTAAGCCTAAGTACACATGAATTTTTTTTTCTTATTAAAGGATTTTTGGGAACTAGGGACTGTTACCTAGGCTCGCTGCACTGAGGAGATTCAGCCTTTGTGCCTGAGTTGCCAGATTTCAAGCAGCTGAATTAAATGCTACGGTGATGGAAATATGAAAATAGGGCTGGGTGATGGACCATAAATGAATTGGATCGCTGTTGAAGTTATGTTGAGCTCTGTAATAAACATCAATCTTTTTCTGTTGATATATAGTCAGTTGTGTATCCCTCATTAACAGAATAAACAAACTCCTTATTATGATCAAGACTGTTCAATATATTAAATATTATAGTTTTTGTCATACTGCCAAGCACATATGAAATGTCTCCTTCCTCAATGAAAACCACCAATTTTAAGTCTAAACTGTGTAATGCATTCTGACACCTCTGTGACTTTCTATAGTTGGTGAGTAACTCGACATTTAAGTGCCAATATTTTAAGTTAGCACCAGTACTTTTGTGTTTACCTTAGTCTGTTGTTGACATGTCAAAAAAAATCGAGATTGCTGTGTATTTGTGGTGTTAAACAAGGAGATGGTGCACAATCTGATGTATAAACCAAAAACCCTGGTTTTTCAGTCCATACGAACATTACAGCCATGATCTGAGGAAATCTTTAACGTATTATGTATCTTCCAAAAATGTTAGGTTTCAGTGCTCAAAAATGGCTTGCCTTTTTACTTCCTCTCCATTTCCTTTCCTAAAAAATGTGCTCTTTACAGCCACTCTTCGAGACCATTTCTGATGAGGTTTTGGTCCAAAATATAAATCAGTTAAAGGGCTAGATGAATCCCTCAGGTCTTGTGTCATGTATTTGCTGCATTTTTTTCATTTTTCTTAAGGATACCGCTTTCAAATCTATTGTAGGCATCAAGCCTTTTTTTTTTTTCTGCACCCAGTTTGTCTTTTGTGTTAGACCTCTTTGGATTTGCCATGATGTTTGTCTGTTGTGGATGAGTCTTTTTATGTAGTTTGTAGTTTTTTATTTTTATTTTTTTATTTATTTATTTATTTTTTATTAGCATGCATTGTGGTACCATAAAGGAAAATGCCAATCTTCCAGTATCTGGACAGGCTGGAAACTAAAATTATGAAGTGCAGTTCCTAAGTTTCTGAGGGTTCTAGGACTGTTTAAGGGCCAGAAATGTGCATCATGAATTTCAGTGTGCATAAAAATGAGACAGAATCACATATTTTTAGTCGTTCAGACTATGCTGTTGTGCTGTTTTAAAATTGACCAAGCCCATCCGCTACTCATGGATCACTTCAAATAATAATATGCAGTCACAGAGAGCTTGACTGTCATTCAGCTGATATTGAAAATATTCTGTTCATTACAGTGTGTGACCTAGTAAATCCATTACAGAGAAAGAACATCATCAATGGCGTTTGCTGTGATACATCATGTTAGAAAATAGCAAACTTGACCGCCATTGACATTGCTCTAATGTTACACCAAAGATTTCCACAACACATTATATAAACTGTGATAAATGCAGCATCACTAACGAATGCACCAGACAAACAATCCACCATTATCCCCAAAGTTCAGCCCCCATTATGTTGTGCTTTAGGGGAAGAAAAAGATTTACATATGGGAGGAAAACTAGGAAAATGGTGCCAGTCAGTCAGTTCTGTTATCATTAATTATGTGCTCAATCTAAATGGTGTCTCATTAATGGCTTCTCTGTTGATCATGCAGCTGTTCGACATTCAGATCAACTAATGCACTGCTCAGCAAGGTATTCAATAATTTGATCTAAATGAATGCTCACTATGTCTGATGAAAATAAATAAATAAATAACAGAATCATGTCAAAGGAAACTGAATAATTTAAAAGAACAAGAGTAGCACAGCTGATTGATAAAGTTCTGCTGTCAAAGAATGTTATTAACAAGTAGCGATGAAGAATGTTGCCAGGAGTAATATGTCTCAGTTGAAATGCAGAGGAAGAAAGAGCACATACGTGTTATACTATCACAGTGATAATTAATACAGGAAAAGGTATTAAACACAAGAATTTAAAAAGGGGATTATGTGGTTAGAAGTTAACATACCTAGAAACAACAGTGAATTTTCAGTAGGAATAAAGGAAGTTTATGCAGTACACCTACATGTGACTCATACTCATAAACTCCTAATGTAAATGTATCAGTCTGATCTCAAATATCAGATTAGGGTCCTGACACATGACTGAGGTCACACAAAGCTCACTGAGTACATCTCAACTCCTGATCTTTTGTTTTATGTCAGCTGCTACAGCAACATGTAGTTTAAAGTAATTAAGAAAAAACTAATTAGCACATCAATACAGATGAACATTACCAAAGCTATTATACAATGCCATTACAGGCTTGTTTGGAATGTTTTCCAAGCAAAAAGAGTCTTGTCTCTGAACACAACATCACAGCAAGGCCTAAATGTGCAAAGTTTCATCTGAACAAACAAAACTTGTTGGACATTGTTGTTTTAATAAAGAGACTCAAGGCCCATTGACACCAGGCTTTTTGATTTAAATCTTCGTCCGTTTGCTCGGAAAGTCTGTTTCTTTTGGGCTTTTGTGAATGCACAAACAAACTGATTTCAAATCAAAAAAGTGGACTCAGTCCACATCAAGTGGACCAAATACATTAAGTGGACTGCAAAGCAAAGAGCATTGTGGGTAAACACAACCAAAACATATGCATGCATAGTACAATAGGAGGCTCTGGGTGGGAGAAATAGTTTGCAGTTAGACATGCAAAAACTCAATATAACTTCTGATAGAGATATGATAAACCCAATGCCGCTAGGATCTGGTGCTGTTCCATGTTTTGCTGTTATTTGGTGGAAACAGAAGCTAACCTGCATTAACCAATAAATAAACAAGTTTCTTTCTTCACTGTGTGTCTCGTCTTCTACTTCAGTAATTCTTGATGGAGTTCCACCTCTGGCTTGGAGTGAATATCTCATTTGAAAGGTCCGATTAGTTTGCAAGCCTGTTTCAGTCCCCAATCATACTGTGTCTTGCGAACTATCCTGCTATGAATGCACCCTAAAGAAAGGAAGTTTGGACATAATGCACAGCACCAAATGTGCTGTAAATCAAAAACACCACATCAGCACAGACCTCATATAAACTCCCAAATAGTGATGGAGGGGGGATGGTTTGGGCTTGTTTTGCAGCTAGAGCAGCTGGACACCTTGCAGTCATTAATTCAGTCATGAAAGTCTTTAATAAAGCAAAAGCTAGAACCAAATAATTTAATGCAACAAAAAAAAAAAGAAAAAGATCCCAAACAAACCAACAAATCTGAAACAGAATGACTCAAAAAGATAAGAATCAAGGTGTTACAATGATCTGGTCCGACTCTAGATCGAACTTGTGCTTAACTTCTATTACTTTTCTTTAATTCTTGTGTCTGAATAAACGCCTTTGTGAATGGCAATACAATAATACCTCACCTGTTTTACTGTCCAATCCTGCAAGACAAGCAAAGCAAAGGTGTCAAACTACAGGGATTAAAATGACACAGATTTATGAAGGACTTGTGTGACAACTGTAGAACATGCCATGTCCCACCTTCAACAGCCAAACTATAAAAGCAGGGAAGAGCACAGTCCCTTTTCATTTCACTGTTGTCAAGTGTCAGTGGGGAGATTCAGCTAAATGATGAAAGCTGCATTGCAGCACATATGAAAACAAAACAATTATCTTTTGTCAGGTTGAAGGCAGCATTTATGTCCTAAAGAAAGTTTCTGTCAATGAAACATGAAGACACAGCAAAAGAATAATAGAAATCTGTACATTACTCTACATAATCTTTTGCCATCACTGTGTGATTATGGAGCAATCAGCCGATTCCTAATCTCACATGAAAACATCTTTCTCAATGGAGCGCATTATGTATTTGTGATGTTGACTGGTGGGAAAACATGGACAAAAAGTCAAAGAAAAAATGCAATAGACAGATGAAATTTGTTCTTTATGGTGTAAAAGCTTCTCAGGAAAAGCTGCCAATACAGTGATATGGCTGAAGAATTAATGAAAGAGAAAACTTTTTTTTACTTTTTTTCTCTTTACATTAGGGCAATCAATTTCTCTTTGTCCCAAAAATCAAGTTTAAATTCATTTTGAATAATTTGTTTGAATTGATTTGGACGTATACCCGGCATGTACACACACACTGCTCTGAAAATCCACAAATGTTGATTGTGACAACAGCTACAAGCACTTTATGCAACATTTTAAGTGTATCCAGAGGACCACCAAGGCTTTCTTCTATATGAACAGCTCTGATTCTTCTCAGTTTGTCATTACAGTTGGCACAACTAGATCGTGGCTTCAAATCCATCATATGTTCATGAAAATGCTCTTCTGAAACTATTCCAGTGGGCCACACAACTTTGCACATAAATTTAACTATAAATGCGACTATTGTCAGTAATAGCATTTAAATGACTCCGGTAGGAGACCTGCTGTGGCTCAGTGTGTTAGACATTAACTTACTTGCATTAGATGCCTCATCTTCCTCACCTGCATGGGGGCAAGTTAGCAGATCTGTTGACACTGCAAAGTAGGAAGTTTCTTTGGACAAACAACTTTTGTTTATTGCTTTTAGAAATAAATCCATAAGCTCCAGTTATCATTTATGGCATTTATTTTTCTGCAGCAGGAAAAACATTCAACAGAGTACAAGACTTTGCAAAAGTTGTTTATAATTCATTCTTCCTTCAAGAGCATTTTTACTTTTTTTTTACAATGTCTTGACTCACCCCTTTCAGCCAGTCCCTGCTAGTGCTGACTATGTGGACAGTGCATGTATGTAAACAATTCAAAGTAGTCAAAAGTAATTCTCACCTCAATGAGACTGCAGTTAGAATCAGACTATAATTTAAACTAACTTTCACCTGCAGTCATATTGGGCTCGGCAGAGTCTTCATAAACATTCTATGAGTGCTCTTTCTGGCATGACCCTCAGATGACACTTAACCTTAGCATTAATATGTATCCTTGCATTAAAATAAAGATAAATGCATATGAAAATAATCAGAATGAAAATGCCCCTAAGAAATATTTCTCAGATCTTTTGGTATTGTGATTTTCCTCTTACAACGGCTTTGATGATTTAGTTGTTGTAAGTATCATAGCAATTTAGCAAATATGAGGGCGCATTCACATCACGATAGTCCACGGGCTATAGAACGGGGGATGACAAGAACTGTCTTCTTGTGTTTAGGTTTTCTTTCACACTTGGAAATCCCTTGGACAATGTAAAGCATCATAAAAGGTTTAAAAAAAAATAAATAAATAAATAAAACTGATTGTACTGAAAGACCATGGGAATTTTTTGATGACTGGTTTTCACATATTGTAGACAAGCATGCTCTTGTTTGAAGGTCCTGAATAATATTACAGAGGCACTAGACAGTAAAAAAATGTTCTGCTGTTTTTATCTACCTTTCAAATGCCTTTGACACTGTTAATCATTTCAACCTAAAGACAAGACTTATAAATATTAGTTTGTCTAAACAAGCTGCAGGCTGGTTTTATACTTTTCTTTCTGGGAGAACAAAGTGTGTCAGACATGATTATAGTCTCTCTAGTGTTTTAGATATTCCGTCAGGGGCTCTGCAAGGTTCTACATTTGGACCACTTTTTTATTCTATTTTTATATACAATTTCTTTTCTATGTAGATGATACTGTGGTGTACTGTTGTGGTGCTACCCTTGTTCAAGTTGTCACATACTTGCAGCGTGCTTTTGACATCACTGACATTGACATTGACTTGATTTGAAATTAGTGCTGAATGAAACTAAAACTATTTTGTTTTATAATGCTAGGGAGGCAGCTGACTCTCCAGCATTAAAACCTTGCAAGGCAGTCATATTGAATTTGTGGCTTAATCCAATGATGAGCATTTAACTTTTAGACTGCATACCAAAAACCTTGATAGGGAACATAATCTTGAGCTTAGCTTTAATTACATAAATAAATCATATTATATGAATGAATTCTGTTTCTCTTGCGAAAAAAAAAAAAAAAAAAAAGCTGGTTGAAGCTACTTTCCTGCCTTCAATAAACTATGGAGACCTACTGTATATGAATACCTCTGTCCAGTCCGCTCTCTGGACATAGTTACCACAGTGCCTTATGGTTTGTGATGAGCTACAAAGCTCTCACTCACCATTGCACCCTTTATGCCAGAATCCAGTGGTCTTCCGTATTCATATGCATGTATCCAGCATGTTGCTCTGCACAAGAGATAAATGTCTTCTACATCCCTTCCTCTCTTTCCTCTCACACTTCAATCTAACTGCACCAGGGTTCAGTTGCAACTGACCTGAGACACAGACTAGAGTTTGCTTGTTTGGTGAAGCAAACTCTAGTCTGAATGAACATTCACCCTACTCCAAACAAACCATACTATTTGTGGAAGTGGACAAGGGTTAATTTAAAACAGACCGAACATTGACAGTGTCAATGCACCCAAAGAATAACACGAGCCTTCTTGTTTTACGTAGAGGTTATCAAAGGACATTGATACTAGAGCACCCTCTGTTGAGTCACAGGCACATTATTTCTAAGTATGATGCATCTTTTCATACTCCCTTGATCTGAATTACTTCGAGACTATCATTTTTAACTTAAACAGTTTACTGGTGATCAAAGTTTCCCCACATTCTAATGGGTGTTTCAACTTTGAAGAAAAACTGACAGCCCTAAAAAACACATTCGGAATCCTAAACTAAGAGAAGTCACCATTCTCTTCACACAGTGAGTAAAGTGTGTCACATCCAGCACATAAAGCTCTGCATATGTCACAAATTCACTGATCTGTGGAAAGCAGATGGAAATAGTGGAGATAAATTCTCAGCTCCAAATACAACACAAAATAGAATTTACTTTTCTTTGTTAGGTGCATTATATTTAATTCAAGGTTTTGTTATCAAAACTTAAAACCACCTGGCTAATAATAAAATAAATGATGTTGTGATCATAGTATAGAATCCAATAATTATTAGAACAGGCATGAATTATCTATGCTGTGCATCGGAACTGAGTGGAGTGGATGGGGTTTATCCATTGTTTAAAAAAAAAAAAAAGGAAATCTGTAACAGCCGGATAACTAAACAGGCTGAGAAAAAATTTAATCTTAGAGGTGTCTGGTCTTCTGCACCTGTTTCTCCTTATTATTTCTGTTTTTTTAATAATTCAGTGTCTGCAGTAGTAAACCCTCCAATCAAACTACCTTAGACAGAAGCATATGTTTACAGTGCACTGACATGAACGATAAAGCTGGATGCAAATCAAATAAACCACAGTTTCAGGCTGATGCAGACATCGCCATAATAGCCTGTAACAGTCAGCTTTTAACTCTTTCTTTAGTTTAAACATTTCTCTGATTAACAGTTGCATATTCACATTATTAATCATTGCCTGCTGAGGTGGTAGTTATTATAGTTTGTTTTCAGAATTGCCATTTTTTGAAGGCCCTGCTGTGGTTCACCCCTCACTGCTCAACACAAATGTGTACCATCATTCAAGTCTAAACTAATGGCCAACAGTAAGCGAACACTTCTAACACACACAGCAAACACAGACAAGGAAGAATAAAAATAAAACAAAAATCTGTCTTTATCCAGTGTTTTCAGTCAGAATGCATAAACAGGCTTAATGAGTAAACACAAGAATCCCTCTCCTTAGTTTTCATTTGATTCATACTATACACGCACGGGAAATAAACCAAAGAGTGTGTTTACATGAAAAATTGCTGTTTAAAATTGATCAGTTTGCATAGAGAAATTGAAGCATAACTGCATCTCATGGGGAACAACAACCTTGAAACTGCCTCAACGTGGACACATCAGTTTCTTTTTAAAGATCAAAGTCTTGGCTGATTTCATTTTGAAGAAAAGATGGAAAATTCAGGATAAGTTTTACTGTAAATTCACACCACTGACATGTTGGAGACTGTGATATAAGTGTCTCACACCTTTACCAATAGTTAACAGAAATATCTTTGTCCCCACTTTCCTTTCTATTTCACATAATAATGATTGTTTGTTCTTCTGTTGTTCTAGCAGAGCTTGATAATCTGGACTGATTGAACAGAGATATTGGATGAAAAACAACAACACATTTAATGGACTGGGACACGCTCACTCACTCACACACACACACACACACACACACACACACACACACACACACACACACACACACACACATATTTTTCTTCTGACACACTCTCTTTGTCTTTGAATCCCCTGACACACCACCTGACTCATCTATTCTCTCTGGCCTCCTCTCCATCCACAAAGCACAATATTAGCTGTCCATTGTAGTTATCTTGAAACATTGGATGAAAGTTAAGTTTTATCTACAGAGGCTGTATGTGGTTGTGTATGTATCTCAGTGTGTGTAAGTAATGTGTGTTCTTGCCTCTTGTATTAACATATCAATTCACTAAGCTTCCAAAATTGAGAGAATATTTAGAGTCAAAGATTCATTTAAACTTAACCAACACACATAACACAGTAGCAGAGGTATTTTTCTCAGGATTAGTTGTTTCAATGAAGGATTAATAGAAACTCATTATGTGCTTTCTTTTCTTTCTTCTTCTTTTATTTTTTTTAATGGATAAACATTTAAGCCAAGCCAAGAGCCTAAATCCTGTAATTCTGTAACCTTACCTGACCCTTTGTCATTGACTTCACTGAGTCACAGGATTCCTGGGACTGTTTTAGGGTATTACACCAAATAAGGTAACCTTTTCAACCAACAATGCTGTTTCTTGCTGCAGTCTGCCAATAAAAAGAGCTAAATAATAATAAAAAGGTTCTAATAAAAAGCTGTTGCCATCTTCAGAATTTTACAGACATGCACAGTTATCACTGTGCACCATTTGTCTTGGAAGTGGAAACTTGGTGCTTTGAATTATGTCACAACCAAGCTGACCATGATCCATTAGGAAAATACAGTTTTAGTTAGAAAAAAAAGTTAAAATGTAACAGCAGACAAGCCAGAAACTTGGTAGTCATAACTATTTCATCTAAAACCCATTAACAGATTGAGAGGAAGTGGAGTGCATTTTCTTCAGCTTCAATGATGGATACATTTTTCTTCCATTTAGTCAACCATGAAGTACTTTGCTACTTAAGAAAACTTTTTGTATGATTCCATTGTCAGTCACCAAAAGATGTCAGAATCATTGAGGCACAACCTTTACAGCAAATTATCAGCTAGAACCAAGAACTGGGGGGAAAGAAGATGATGGCATCTTTCTCCACTATGGGATGGAATAACGAATACACTTTACTAAACATGACAAGTTAACTCCTCACTGCTGTACTGCAAATACACCATTAACATTAATCATCATCACAAAACCCTCAGAAGAGAAGCTTAAAAAATATTCATATAAGGGAGTTTAAAAGAACTGAAAGAGCTCTTTATCTGATTGTGTGCAGAGCAATGACTCATCTCAACAAATTCCCATGCTCCAAACGCTTCATGCTTTTCAGTGACTAATTATAACTTTGTTACTGAGGCAATCAGACTGCTATGAGTCTTGTTTGCTAACACACTAGCCATCTTCTTTAACAAAACCAAAGTCAAAACCAGTCAGAATCTCTGCTGTACGACAGACATTACTGCTCTTCTCAGAGGAAACGCTGGCTCATCCAGTAATTTTTACTGTACTGTAGCTTATGTGCACTGAAAAATTACAAGAGCCATAAAAGTTGATGGGAGATGTGACACAGTAAATATGTTAAAATAGGTCAAGAAAAAAGAAGATGGAGTGTGGAGGAGTAAGAGATGTAGAGGAAGGTTTCTGTGTGAATGAACAGGAAGTTAAGAGAGGACTGAAAAGACTTAACAACCCACTGAGAATGGATTTAGCATTAGAGGCAGTGAAGGGAATCTTAACGTTTGATCTTTTACGCAACTTTACCAAATTCCCTCTTATCCCTAACGGCTCACTTCTCTCAGCAGAGAATAGAAAGGCGGTTATTTTATACTACCTTATTTTAAAATGTTAATAGTCAGGAGTTCAATCAGAATTTAAATAAAAGATCCCCGAAATGGTTCAATTTCTTAAAAACAAGAGCAACAATTGCTTAGTGTCAACTTTAAATATTTAACATATTCACTGTGCTAAATGCAAACCATTTATTGGTGCTAAGTGACACAAGTTTAAGTCAGAAAAAAACATCCCATTGAAACTCTAGAGATGCTACTTTACAGAACACTTTAGTAAAGTTCAGGATGAGTTATGCCAGCCATTAAAGCCCATGGGAAACTTATCAAGAGACCCCACCACAACTTTCTGAATCAGAAAGAATGAACACCTAGAGAAGACTGATACATTCTGTAAAACAGTTCTGCTGACTGACTAACTTAAAGGCAAACTTTCTGACCACATAAAAGAGTGTATTTAATTAAACACAAAAAAAAAAAATTGAAAAAGTCTGCACTTATCTACTCCACCATCTCCACAGAAAAAAGGGATAGTTTCGATCAGGATATTGATCCAAAAAAAAGAAAAAAGAAAGACACCTTGAAGGCCAAAAGAATGCCACTTTGAGAGCTTAGAATAGAGGTTTTTCCATGGTCACCAGCATGATCAAAAATCTATGAATGATGACAGATGGCCAGAAGTCCTTGTCAAAGACACCCGAGGTTTGAGTCCAAGGTCCAAGGTTTGTAGCCCTTTTCTGCATTTAATCCCCATCATTACTGCCAAAAATATGTATAAAAAAATGTCCAAAAAACAAAACACTAGAACTATTTTGCTGGAATAACAGTAAAGTATTAAAAAAAAAGTATTATTTAAAAGCTATAATATCTGCCAAAAGTGTGTCACTCTGGCACCTTAAATGGGGCTTAAAATATTTGCATAAATCATTTTGAGTCTTCGTTTTGAAGTTGGAGAACATATAAACAAACAATTAAATGAACAACTGGTAATTTTCATCTTCAAACCATTTGGAAACCACATCCTCTTTTACTTGGTCAACTATTCAAGAAAATAAGAATTAAAAAAAAAATGCTGCACTTTTTAAGACTCCAGAGGGAAGTTGTTTCATATAAAAATGAGAGTACTGGATTGAAATAGAAGAAAAATAATATCCAGCAGTAAGAAAATACAACATAAACATGTTGGATTTTGCTATCTAGTTAATAATGAAACCCCTGTTCTCACAGTATCAAACCTGTTTTCTTACACTGATCACAAATCCAACAAGGCAGCTGTTACTGATCACTATGATTTCACGCTTCATCCACAATATGTTTTAAATGATCACAGTCTGGACAACCATTTACTGATGACAGTAGTAGCAGGAGAGCAACACTCACATGTATCCACCTCCAAGAATACAACTGCTGATTATATTTAGCTTACATAACTGTACAAGTGAAGGGATGTATCTGAAGATGTTAAACTTGGGGGGGGACACAGCTGACAGTCCATCAGCCTGTGCGTGATTCTGTGCTGAAGCTGTCAGCTGCACCTTTAGCCTCCACTGATGCTCTCCTGTTCTGCACTATGTCAGCTGCCTGCTACACTCATCACCAACTTTGTTCAGAGCAAACACAGCTCTGCTGTCACAGCACAAGTCAGAAACCTCACCGGGACGCCTTCACACCTCGTGCCAGGTGTTTCCAGAGGAGGGGGAGTCACCTTCATACCTCGGGTCAATATCAGAATGAAGAGACGCTACATCAAACATCCACCTACTAAGTTATTCTCGTCTCAGTTTCGGCGTTTCCTCGTAGGTAACGTCAGGTTATGAAAGTAAAAAACAAATAAATACATAAATACACAAAACGGGTCCCTTGCCTTGAAATCCCAGCAGGAAAGCGACGCCGGTGATCCACGCGGTGTGTATCCAGAAGTAACGCATGATGGTCCCGTCCTCAGGTTGCAAAAGCTCCGCGCGCTTCCAGACCAAGCTCAGTGTCCAGCGGTAAGTTTCCAGAAGACAGAGCGCTGCAGATGAAGCCGAGCGGAGGAAGAAATCCCAGTCTGGGGGGGGGCTGATGAGCAGTGGAGCCGGAGAATCTCTGCTGCTTTCACACGGACATTAGCGACCCCTACCGACAACCTTACCGACAGATGTAATGCGAATATTTTTGTATGCGACCTGTTGCTCTGTTCTCTATGCGTCTTGGGAAAAACAACAGCAAGAAGGCTTTATTATGTAGGGAAAGTGTTTGTCTGTTCACCATATGTAAAATAACTCAAACGAAATTACTTTGGTGCAAAGAAACGTACTAATTGTTTCCAATTTCTTGCTCATTTTCATTTCCAGACCCAAAGCCTATAGAACAATCACATATGATCCTGGGAGCCACGATTAAACTGATTATATCATCATTAAAAAGTTTCAAAGTCCTCAAAATATGAAGATCCTTCTAGGATGTGATAAAAAGAAAAGACTCAGCAACAAGTCTTTCTGTGGCTTGTGGGAACAACACAATGCAGCACATTAAAAACGCTTCAGGCTGACCTGGAGCGATGTGCAGTCCGAGTTTCAGGTCGTACCTCATGCTGCCTTGAAAGAATTGAACCTGTTTGCTTATAGGTGATGGAAATAAGCCCTCTATGGAAAAGAACACCCTTGTTACAAAACATGGTGGGGTTTTGCGCACGCTGCGAAATTCCATGCTGGAGGCAAAGACTGTATCAATGGGTAATGAAATCGGAAGATTACCGAAGGATTTTAGAGTAAATCCCTAAAAAAGAAGAACAGCTTTGACACAGAGGGCTTGGATATTTCAGCAGGACAACAACTCAAAGCTCACATACAAAAACATGGACAGGTCAAATGATTCCTGGTGAAAATCCAATTTAAAACCTGGAAAAAAGCTGGAATTTGTCATTGGAAAACAGATTTTTGTAAGCTGAAAGGAGCTTTTATGCATTATGATGGTAGAATGGAAGAAGGGGTCTAATGTCAAGCTTCACATTACAGTCATAACCAAACCTTTATACTGTACATCACACTTTTTAACCTCTTCTTTACAAAGCTTATTTTTTCTCCTCCTGTCAAAAATTACATACCCAAAAATAAAGTATATATTTACATCTACAAGGGTTGTATGTATGATCTTGGTCTCAGAAGAATCAATATGTGTTTCTGCGTCAGAGTAATTTAACCTAGAATGGAGTAGAAAATTTAAATGGTTATATCCTCATAAAAGAAAAGCACATTACTGTCGGTGAAAACCGGAGGATAGTAGCCCAATTTAGCTAAGAGTTAGCTATGTTTAAACTATGCAAAAATAGAAGTAAAAAAAACTGAACATGAGCAGTTTTATTATTATTCTAATAGAGATTTGATGCAGGTTAATATCTCTGAAAACTATCAGCCAAAGATGATGATGGAGACCTCTCTTCAGAGTCAGGAGATGTGAATGTTGAGATAGTCATAACAAGTGAAAGTGTTTGACTTTTGACATTTGACCATAAAACAGCAGAAGAAATACATGATTTAGCCTTTATTTGATTGTATTATTATTATTATTATTATTATTATTTATTTATTTATTTTATTTTATTTTTTTGCAACTGGCTGCTAGCTGGCAGAGTTTGTGCCTCATAGTGATGAAGCAGACATCTGTATAATCGGCAGTCTCTGCTTTCATATGACACTTTGTTTGTGTGGAGAAATTAGTAGAAGCTCTGAAGTGGACAGTGCTGTTCTCATGTTTTGTTACATGTCTAAATAACTGCTTGCTGTTTCAATTGCGTTTTATTTGGATGCCAATAGTAAAATCTTTTAGCCGAGTTGCTCCCTGTGATTTCGGTATGCTACATGTTAGGATTGGTGCTTCCTAGTGTGTGCAAAGATCTTCTGCACTGCATGTCTCTCATTCTGCCCCCTGTGAAAAAAAAGCTAATCTAGATGCAAAAAAGCTTTTAACAATATCTGGAAACTATTTGATTGTGTGTCAGTTTTATTATTCAGGATATCCTGTTTGAATTACTTCCTTGAAGCACATTTGCTTTGTATCTTCTTTGTGCATTGCCTACGTTAAGTAGGGTTGAGATTGTTTTTTGTTTTTTTATGTCTGAGCTCACTCTAGAAACTAAACAGCTGCATTTTCAAATAAATTTGCATCTTGTGTTTGTTTCTTCTGTTTAGTTTCCATCTGTGAAGATCTACCCATGAGGTCTCATTGCAGTGGACTATAGAGAGTTAATTTGTGATACCGTACTTCTTCTATAACTGTTCCAATTTGTATTTAAGGCCGAGAGGAGAACACTGTATTTAAAACAACATGCCAGCACTAAGGGAAAGAAAGCAAATGTTGGACTGAATCCCACTAAACATTTTATATGATACTATTTGCTGCCAAAGCCAGAGAAATGTGTAAATGTCAGCGACTAGTCAACTATTGCTTCATGTTGCAGTTAAACAACAAATACTTCAGCTTAGCACATGAAATGTAAATGGTGTGTGTGTACAAGCTGCATGCAGTCATTCATTATTTACGGCCATATGAAATCTCTCTGTGTGGGCTTGCTTTATAAAATCAGATTCAAAGTTGTTTTTATATTTTCTTGGGTTCTCTAACTTTATAACAGACAATAAATGTATGTCTCCAGTATGAACCAAATCAGTATGCACCCATTTGGATCATGGACACTCTCAGAGTCCATTTTCTGTCTTAAATACAAAGTAAAAATGATGCAAGAAAACTTGGGTTTCATACAATATATTCTGCTTTAACAGTTGCACAGTCCAGACTAGTCCATACCTCCATCCTCTAGACTTGCTTTATACTGTTCAGAAACTATGAAAATATACAAACTCCTTGAAGAAATACTCGAACTGAGGTTTTATCAAAGGAATGTTGCACCACAACCCCATTACTCAAAGTAAGTCTTCTTCATTACTTTAGATTAATTAATAAGAAAATGTAAAAAAAAAAAAAAGATCATTGAACAGATGGTATCCACTTCTATGTGTCTTAATGGATAATTCATTTCTATCTTAAATTAATTTTCTAAACCATTGCAAAAATCTGAATGGTGGATTTTCCTGATTGTCCCAGAAATCTGTGGAGATAGTCAGAGAATAAGCAGGTATGAAGGGTGATGAAAGGGACAGTGTATGTATGTGACAGGAAAAAATGCTTTGATTATCCATAATACACTTAAAGCAAGTGACATGTTGGAAACACTAAGGCTTTTTGGAGGACAAAATAGGCTCAAATATACTTGAATACATACAATACACACAGTGTACATGAGGTTTCTACATCTATTTCTATAAAACTCATTTAAACTTAAAAAGGACTCCAGATTAAAAACTAGAAGAACTGAGCTGTTTGGTTTATTCATTTTCCACAACACTGAAAAAAAAAAAAAGAAAACAAAAAGGAAAGAAGTGGGCGGTGTTGCTCATGAAACTCTGGTCCCACTCAGGCTCCGTCTGTGACTCTGCATCACTTTCCTCCCACCTTAGACTTGATGGATGGTGAATCCATAATAACGGGTTTAAGTGTTGCTGCATCTTATTTCATTACCCCTCCCAAGCTGCAAAGAGGTGTTTCTACTGATTAAGTTGAAGCGTGTGTCTATAATCTTCACACAAACACAAATACCAAATCTTGCAGAGTATTACTGCACATTGGCAGAATATAAACTGCTGAACTACAGAAATAAATACTGCAGATTCAGCCATGCTAGTTAGGAAACAACTGGATTTGGCCTTGATTATGTCTTAAAAGGCATTGACTATATGTGTGTGTGCAAAAATCCTGTTAATATTGCTGGTAAAATCCCATTGGAAAGAACATAAAATGACCTCCTGGTCAGCTAGCAATTAAAATTACACACACAGACGACGTTCATCATGAGGGCTTCCTGTTGACATCAACAAGTTCCTTCACAGCAGACCAGAGATTGACTGGTTAATAAACATCTTTATATCATTTTATTATTAGTTTACTGTCCATAAAAGATCTGCATTGATTTGTCTTTTAAATATGACACCCCATTAAAGTCTGCATTGATCTGCAGAGGTGGATCGTTTACAGCTGGTGTGCTGTGCTTGCACTCTAATGACTCTTAGAGCTCCAGTTTCTAGTTTCCTCTGCTGTTGGTCTCTGTCCTGAATAAAGAGCTCCTCTGTCTATTTCTGGTGACTCCATCCCAGTGGTTTCCATCACAGCAGACCCACAGCTGATTACCAACCACTCTACTGAGAGCATTTGATTTATGGCTGTTTTGCTCTTATTATACTTGAGACCTCTGCTGCAATGCAGCAGCTCTGGGCTTGTAAATCTATGAGGGCTTCCCTTAAGACTTTGGTTGGATAATGCTTTGTCTCTTACATAGACCAAAATGAAAATAACACTTTTTGATTCAGATATTGTTGGAAAACATCATTGGGCAGAGATTAGATGCACAAGACTTGGTTTCCACCTCACTTCCTTTCCATTACAACAGTTTCAGGATCAGCTCCCCCAAATGTAGTCTCTTCATAAGCAAGCTACAGGCACACTTTAAAGACTCCTATGATTTTTATGAGAATTTTTCAGTACTCAACCTGCTTAGATTTTGACATATTGAGAAAATATAACTGCAAGTTTTGCTTCATCAATTTAGTGGTACAATTGTACTGCAACACAGTGAAAATGCAATTAGTGCAGGAAAAGCAGCCAAGCACATATCTGTAAATTAGAATATATAAATCAGGTATGTTGGGGAGGGGGGGCAGTTGTGATGCATGCTTGATTTGAATTGTCCTTTCAACAAAGATAAAAAGGTGCACGTAGATTTGTATCAAGGTTTATTGTCAGTGTTGAGCACAGATTTCACCTATTAAAGGCTCCCAATCAAAAACACCAAACCCGGGATAACTAGCACCTCAGATTTGGTGAGAGAGTAAAGGAGTGGACAATCTGAACACAACCTCTGTCCTTCTCCCTTTATTCCTTCATTGCAATTGCTTATTAGTTTCACATGTTCTTTTGGTCCAGTGTGCATCCCTGAGTCATTTAACTATCTGTTTGTTATCAGTGCCAGTGTTTCTCCCCTCTTTTGAACCCCTGTTTCTATTGTCAGTGGATTAGGGTTTAAAGAAAAAAAAAAAAAAAAAAAAAAACATCTTGGATTTGCTTTTCATTCTTATGATTTCACATGCTTTCTCTTACATGAGTATTTCTCTGTTTGTTGGCCAGCTTGTTTATGAAAGTGTGATTTAAGTCTTCTATCTTGATGCCATTTCTGCATTTGAGTCCTAGTTTCAATGTGGACTGTGGACAAGGTGGACAGTATGGACTGACCAAGACACAAGCCTAGCATGCATCATCACCTTCCTCTCAGCCTTCACTAAGGGCGTAAGTTACAAGTTGAGATCAGTTCCAAGCAGATTACAGTAAGGTTTAGGTTACTTCATAAACACATACAGACTGAATGGATATAGCCATAATGGAGGAAATTATTTCTAATGAATGAATGAAATGAAAAATACTTTATTAATCCCAAAGGGAAATTCAATATTGTAGTAGTAGTAATTTTTTTTTTTTTTTTTTTTTTTTTTTTTTTTTTTTTAGTAAAGTAAAACAATCACATTAATTAATTAAGGGCTTTGTTCTTCAGCCTGATAGCTGCTGGAAGGAAGGATCTTCTGTATCTCTCTGTCTTGCATCGGACTTGAACAAGCCTCCCACTGAACACACTCTGTTGTTTCGTCACGGCGTTGTGTAGAGGGTGTGAAGGATCTTCCATTATCCTCGTCAGCTTGTACAGAATTCTTTTTTTGATGATCAACTCCAGCGGCTCCAGAGTTACTCCAAGCACAGAACCGGCTTTCTTGATCAGTTTGTTAATTCTTTTCAAGTCTCTGGTTCTGATGCCGCTGCCCCAGCAGATTGCTGCAAAGCTGATTGCACTTTCAACAACAGACCTGTAGAACATTTGCAACATTTTGGTGCAGACGTTAAAAGATCTCAGCTTCCTTAAGAAGTAGAGTCTGCTCTGACCTTTCTTGTAAATGTACTCAGTGTTGCTTTTCCACTCAAGTCTGTTGTCCAGCTGAACTCCAAGGTACTTGTATTCCTCCACCACCTCCACCTCCTCTCCCATGATGGAAACACTTCTATGTGTGTTCTTGTTCCTCCTGAAGTCAACAATCATCTCCTTTGTTTTCTTGGTATTCAAGATGAGATGATTGTCACCGCACCATTTCACAAACTGACCGACCAGTTCTCTGTACTCTGCTTCTTGTCCATCACTGATACACCCAACAACTGCTGAGTCATCAGAGTATTTCTGCAGATGACAGAACTCAGAGTTGTACTGGAAGTCTGAGGTGTACAGCGTGAATAGAAATGGTGAAAGTACAGTCCCTTGTGGTGTTCCAGTGCAGCTGACCACCATCTCAGACACACAACCTTTCAGTCTCACAAACTGTGGTCTGTTTGTGAGGTAGTCATAAATCCAGGTGGTTGTGGAGGGATCCACCTGGAATTTCTGCAGCTTCTCACACAGCAGAGCAGGCTGAATCGTATTAAAAGCACTTGAGAAATCAAAGAACATGACCCTCAAAGTGCTGCCTGACTGGTCCAGATGAGAGTGGGCTCTCTGAAGCAGGTATATGATTGCATCTTCAACCCCAAGCCCATTACGGTATGCAAACTGTAATGGGTCCTGAAAGGTGTTCACCTGCTTGCTGAGGTGAGCCAGTAAGAGTCTCTCCAGGACTTTCATGACGTGAGATGTCAGGGCGACTGGTCTGTAGTCTTTTGGTTCAGCTGGTTGTGGTTTTTTAGGCACTGGAACAAGGCAGGATGTTTTCCACAGCACCGGGATTCTTTTCTGGCTCAGGCTGGTGTTGAACAGGTGCTGGAGAATCGGACATAGCTGTTTTGAGCAGGTCTTGAGAACTCTGGGACTGACACCATCTGGACCTGCAGCCTTGTTCTGGTTCAGTTTCACCAGTTGTTGCATGACTTGGTTACAGGAGACAGACAGAGTGGAGGTGGAGGTAGAGGAGGTTTCAGGAAGTCCTGATGTGGAGGGAGATGAGGTTGTGTCCAGGTCCTTGACTGAGCTGCAGGGTGACAGAGTGGAGGTGTGACAGGAAAGCTGTGGGCTCATGGAGGGTGTGTGGCTAGTTGGGGTTGAAGCAGGAGGTGAGCTAAACCTATTGAAGAACATGTTCAGTTCATTCGCTCTGTCCAGACCATAATCAAGACCATATTGATAGTTCTTGCTGTGGCTACTTGTATTTCCATGATTTAAAATCACATCTACATCCAATTTCTTTCCAGGGTTGTTTTTTCCTCCCTGCCCTTTCACCTTCATTTTATGTTTAACTGTGATCATCTGGGAAGCTCTTCCAGAGACAGATGCCTTGAGTTATTATGACTCCAATCTCTGACTCAGACTTACACTGAGGCTTAGTATAAACCCTTAAAACAAGTTTGTGCTTTAGCTAGTAAGCACTGAGCTGCTCTGAAAAATGTTGAAGCAGAGGTGAAATCTTATGGAGCTGTACAAACAAACAGCCATAGACAACCTTACACAAGGTGATAGGACAATCAGCCTGACCCCCATGTAACATTCTGCAGAACAGCATATGGTTTTAGACTCTACCAAGTTTACATCAGGCTTATTTCAGCTTATCAAACTGTTCTGCAGACAGAGCAAAACAGTTATCATCAGACTCTGAGAAAAGGGCATTTTTGTTAAAAAGCCTTTTGACATTAAGCAGTTACAGGGTCAATTTCTGCTGCTCTTACTCCTAACCCACTGACAAGTAGCTTCTCTGTTATCTGAAGGTCTGACCAGAAAAGTCACTTCTCCTTCGAGGTAACCTCAAAAAGGTTTTAAATGAAAGAAAATGAATGCAATAAAAATATCAGAGCAATTAAAAATAATAATAAAATAAACAGAAAAACTAGCTTTAATGTGACTAAACAGCTGAGAATCCCCTCTGTGCTGTGAAAGACAATAACCTGATACGCAATCCCCAGCTCTTTAAAAACAACGTAACAGAGCTTTTCTCTTCCAACCAGACTCTGACAAAGAAATAAAATGGCACACAAAGCTAAAAAAAACAAGGTCTTTCGACATTTCAAAGATGTGAATTGTTTTTATCCACCAAATGAAGCTGAAAATGAAACCTGACGTACTTGAACAACAAAAAACAAAAAATCATCTGAATATTCAGCATCTTTTACCACATCAGTGTAGGGAATCAAAGCATCTGACTCATCATCAGCCCAATTACTGCCAGACCTGCCATGTCAGGTGCCTCCTGACCTCTTCATCCTTCCATCCACAACCACTGTGGGAATGCAGCCTCTGCCTTACTACATTAATATGCAGTGAGTTTCTCGGCTGTTATGTCTAAATATTGAATATGTGATAAAGAAGGTGGAATTGAAGTGTAAATGCTCATCGAGCAGCTCTAAATACATGTAATCCAAGAGAACCCTGGGGTGGCAGCATTACAGAGATGAAAAAGACCCTGAAAGAAGGGTCTGCAGAAGAATAACCGCAAAAGGGTGGCATGACTGTGGACTGCATTACTTTTTAGGCCTAATTATAATTCCATCAGTTGTATGGGGATGGCCCTGTGATGGACTGGCAACCGATCCAGGGTGTTCCTGCCTCTTGCCTAGTAGCTGCTGAGAAAGGCTCCAACACCTTATGACCCGCCATTGGAATAAGTAGGAATATAGAAAATGGATGGATGTACAGGGATGTGCTTGTTATGCTACAAATAATTTTGTTTACCTATGAATGATGACAAGTGCTGATACTAGGCCTGGAAAACATGAAACTGCTGTTTTTGTCCAAGACAGAAGTCTCAGAATCCATGGTAAGAAATGGTGAGGTGGTAACATATCCCAAAGATCCTGCACTTTGTGTAAGGCAGAGTTCATGTGAAATAATGGTAACAGTGGCTTATGAAGAATAAAATCAAACCATGCAAACTCTCCTAACCGAATTCATGCATTTTTAAGCCTCAACACTCATCAGTGAAAGGTAAGTGTAGAAGTAAAAAGTAAAAGTGTAGAAGAAAACTACATGAAATGCATTTTTCGTAAAAAAGCTCCTGTTAACAAGCCAACACCTTTGGCGACCCTTTGTTCCTCTGTGCAAGTGTCTGTGGTTGAATCAACACTACATATCCCCTCACAAACATCATCAGTGAGACATGAGATGTTTATGTTATGACCTAGCGAGACGTAAGCTGTGTGTCTGTAGGAAAGTGAGTAGGAAAAACATAATTGTTTAATTCTTAAAAATGGTGAAATGGCATCATTTTATACTATGGGGGGCGGCGTGGCTCAGTGTATAGAGTGGTCATCCTGTAGCCCAAAGGTTGCCGGTTTGATCCTTGGCCTGTAGAGCTCCTGATGGGTCATGGTTGAGCGCCTTGCATATGGTAGTTTCTTCCATCAGCATGTGAACGGGTGAATGTGACATATATTGTAAAGCGCTTTGGGTAAAAGCACTATATAAGTACAGACCATTTACCGTGGACGCTTGTGTGTGTTACTGATCAGGAGATGTGTTATGGTTTCAAACCAAATTATACATTCTGAAAGTATATTTCAGGAGTTGATTAATGTCTGGATAGGACACTGATGGTGCACACCTTAAATTGGCTCAAACTGATGTTGAAATTTGGCCGAACTTTCTCCTTGGCTCAAAGCAAGACAATGTTGACATGTAGCTACATTGTGAGATGATTATATGTGGAGAACCTGTTATGTTTTCTTAAAGAGAGATAGTCTTCTTGTTAGATATTATACATTGGTATCTCACGATAACAAGTATGGTTATCTTTAGATGGTTAACATCTGAGGAATTCTTTTCAAGCATGGCTCCTTTTGGTCTCTGTGGAATTTCTACTAATGAAGAAATGTGTATGCTTTTTGTGCCATCCAGCACCACTGTTGAAGTAATATTGTTCAGTAGGACCTGTGGTTTATGTATTGAGCAGATTTTTGTGCTTTTAGTCCAGAGGGCAGAACTTGGCAGTCAGTAAGGCTAATTCAGCAACCATCTTGCATCCTGTTTCCTATCCGCATATCACCGCTCATCCATCTGCCCATCCATCAGCTCACCACGACTATTGTTCATTTAAATAAATCCTTTTTTGTTCTCAGCTCCTGTACTCGGTCTGCTCTTTGGGTCCTCCACCTTGCCTTTGTGACAATAGCCTCAGGATGCTGCAGGGCAGCAACAGCTCCAGAAATGTGCATAACAAATGTCAGTGTGCAATCACAACATGTCAGAAGCACAAAGTTTAAAGGTCAGAAATCTATGTGGTATTGCTTTAATAAAATTAATTGCTCCTTTCTAGGCCTCTGAAGAGCTGGAAGGCATGTGGATGAAGGAATTCAGCCATTTGATTCAGGTGTGTTGAAGAAGGGTTGCATTTGAAAGTTGCAGGAAGACCTCGAGGACCAGATTTGGGCACCCTTGCTTTAGTGCAAGTCATGTTCTGTTCCTAACCTTAACCATCTCTATTTTAAAATCTAACCTTACGGGTTGTTGGTAATGTACAAAACAGCAATTAAATAGCAACTAAAAGCAAAAGTAAACACTAGCTGAATATAAAAATGGTGTGCAAAATTCTGGTGACCAGCCAGCCATTTTCTGGCTCCAAGCCACCATAGTTGAGGGCATGAATGTGTGTGTTTGTGCATGTGTGAAAGAATAAATTGAAAGCAAAATAAAGCAACTGTGGAACTTATCCAAGGTTAAGGCTTTAGATGGGTGCAGATAATTTACCATTTCAAGAGAATTCATTTAATTTTCTACAGGGCAAAAAAGGTTAATGAGCTAATTATTGATTTTTTTGGTTTTGTTGAAGGAGGAAACTGATGAGTTGTCATTGAACTGTTTTATTTTTCCTCTACTGACTTTTTTTAATGCCATACTCTTACTGGTTTTCTTTGTTTTACATCTAAATAGCTATGTTGCTTGATCTTTATCTGACTACCCTTTCCAGCATTTTCCTATTTATTTTCTTATCAAATGCAAATATTACAACCACTATTAGCATTTTCCTCCTTGAGAGCTTTGTTCAACAAAAAACACTGCCAAAAATCAATCCCCAGTTTCATAACTTTTTATTCTTTGTTCATTTTTGTCTTGTGCCACATTTTTTCTTTCCAGCTCTGGGTCAGAAGGATGTTTAACCCAGTCTCTTTCAAAAGATATGACAGTAACTAACACTGTATAACAAACCTGATGAGCTTGTAAAGACAAAAGTCGCTTCAGTATCTGGTTCTTGACTGTGAATTAAAGAGCTCACGTTGAAGCCAGACAAACTAAAAGGTAAAGTTTTAGCCTGTAGACAACATGTCAGCCTTCACGTAACACCATGTAGTAAAGTTTTCAGGATGGGCTCCATAAAATGTTTGGCTGTATTATCTTATATGGCTGCAGATAAAATGAGAGATCACACACAGCGATTTTACATAGTATCTAATTTGAAATTACAGCATGTCATAAGTCTTTGATGAAAAGCAACTGAAAAATGATAATAAGTGCATTAGGAGGTAATTGTTGAAGTGGATCAAATTCTCATTAATCTCCTTTTACATATCTGCCTTCGAAGCTGACACCATGATAATGAGAGGAATGCTTTTGTGGCTGGTATCTGAGTGAATCACAAATTCTTCCTACACACTTTCCCCCTTTTCCCCTGATGATGGGCTCTAAACTGCAACACAGCGTGAAATTATTCAGAGTGGAGCCACTGATTCAGTCTATTTTCCAAAATTATTGCTTGAGAGGCTGGTAACAGCTGTGTACAAGGGAAAGATCTGCATTTATGGAGAAAAATAAATAAACACAGCATGTGGTAGTGATCCACAAATGAATATTCCAACATATGTTAAGACAAATGATCTGTATTTATTTCTTTATGTCTTTCTGAGTGCTGTAGTAGAAAGTAAACCTCCCGTTAAGCCCTTGGTTCCTTTTTCTAATCCTTTGTCATGGCTGGAGGCTGTAAATGCCACTCAGCTGGTTTGGAAGGAGGAAGTTTTTTGTCAGACAGTTTAATAACTTCTGCTAAAAATGGAGATGATAAAGGAAAGTTTGGTAAAAGCACAACAGAACATAAAAGTATTGCTTTTCTTTCTTCAGACTTACAGAACAGTTAAATAACAAATGATTTTACAACCTTTAGTATAGATAATTTACCTTGCTCTCAGATATTTGCAGTCAGCATTATGTAAGTATATTGAATAAACATATTTTGTGTGAGTATATTTCTGTCTGTTCTCATTTGGGAAACTTACGTTTTTCTCCCCTAACAAGTTGTCAACGTATTTTTGTTTTTCATAAATAACTTAGTGTCTAATTTCCAACTCTGGGAATTAACAAAAAAGGGGACATGCACTCACCGGCCACTTTATTAGTTCTAAATGTTCAATTTGCTTGATAACTGAAATAGCTAATTAACTAATTAAATCACAGCAACTCAATGCATTTAGTGATGTAATCATGGTCAAGACAACTTGAAGTTCAAAACGAGTCTTTGAATGTGGCATGGTTGATAGTACCAGACAGGCTGGTCTGAGTATGGACTGACTGGGATTTTCAAATGTAACCACAGGGTTTAAAGAAAATGGTCTGAAAGACGAATCCAGTGAGCGGCTGTTTGGGCATAAAAAGCAGTAGTCAGAGGAGTAAGGGCAGACTAGTAACTTAAATATGGTTACAACAAACATCTCTGAACAATCTCTGAATGCACAGTGTATTGAACCCTGAAGCAGATGAACTTTCCTCAGCCTGTTTATGTAGGTATTTAAGTTTATGCTTCCAAACAAGGTCAATACAAAAACAAAAAGGCAGGTGCTGGATTTCTAGTCTCATTTTGTTTGGAATCAAAAGTGATATTCCTTCAATGATGAACAAGTTCATCTCTCTGTAAACCCAGGATAGAGAAGGACCTCAATCTGCCAAATTAGAGGGTTTGGTGGAGTTTCAATGAGATTCAGTGGGGCCAGGTTTAGCTTCTTGGAGTTGGACATTCAGAGTTTGTGAAAGATACAGATAGATTGATGACTACTGTCCTGAGGGCACCGCTACTGTGGTGAGAAACATTATTGGACAAAAAGATTGTTTCATCATCTGACGTGGGGAACAGATGAGCAGAGATTTTATCAACTTGCACAGTAGGAAGGTAAGACCATTGCAATTTCTCACACTTCAAATAATTCATGATTCTTTTTTATAAAACACCATAGAGAAAATAGAATATGAAGCTCAGATTAAAGAAAGTGATACAGTGTTACTGACTGATATAAAATTCAAATGAACTCAAATCTGAAAAAACACAAAAAAAACAAAAAAAAAAAATAATAAAAAAATGAACTGGTGAACAGATTTAGCTGAGAATTGCTTCACTGGAATGTACAGTTCACATGTGCTGATAGCTTTAGTCTGCAAACAGAATTTCACAAATGCACAAACACACACAGGAAACAGGAGTGTGTGTCAGATACTGATTGTGGAATGAGATTTGCTGAATGAGTGAAATGAAGGGCAAATACTTGTTCCGCATGAATTATCTGATTTATGTCACAACTTGAACAACATTTTTTTGGAAACTGGCTGATTGTTTTTAAAGTACTTCAAGAGGCATTCCACGGGAGCGGGGAAGCCTAGCGCCGCCGCAAGCTCACCATCAAGACTTCCCTAGACCACCCCCCCGTCTCTCTCTCTCTCGCTCGCACATACACACACACTCTCACACACACACTAACATAGGGACTTGGGAGGCATGCATGTCATGCAGGGTGGAGGGGGCTATGTAAGTGGCCTCCTTGGCTGCACCATGTGGCGACTCACCTCTCAGTTTTAATTACACTTAGACACCAAAACACAAGAAACATAACACACAAATAACAACATCTGGGGGGCGTGCCATGTAGTGCATGGTGGGCGGGACTATTAAGATGGCTTTGTTCTCAGCACAATGCGGTCACTGCCCCTCAGTTTTAATTGCAATGCTGGCCCACGCCGAGTTGTTGGGGGGGGGGAGGTTCTCCTGGGCATGGTGCAAGCCCTCTGCCTTGGGGAGGGTGGCTGCCTTTGGGCTCTGGCTGCCTTGGGGCCCTGGGCCCTTCACTCAGGCTGCCCTGGATGGCCAGTGCCAAGCAGGGTCGGCGGCAGCGGCCTGTGCCCCAGGTCTGCAGGGGTCTCTGGCTGAGGCCCTCCTCTGCGACCATCCGGTGGGACTGGGGTCGTCTTCGAAGTGGGGTAGCTTGGGTTCGTGCTCTGGGGTTGCTGCTGATGGCCTGGGTCTCTGGGCTGCCCTAGTCTAGCCTCCGTGGAGGCATGGTCGCATTTGCATGATCTCACTCACCACTCCTCATCACTGATCACTCCTAATTCCTCATACTGATATATATATATATATATATATATATATATATATATATATTTATTTATTTTTTACTGTGAATGCTTTTCTGGTACTTCGGTTTTTTTTAATGATACGTTTGTGATATGTCTTTTTGATTTGGTTATTATTTAAGAACTCTTGATTACTGGCAGCTCTGTTTTTCTGTAAAAGACGTAAGAAATTTGCTGGTGTGTTTATGTACAGCTCTTTGTCTGGTGAAAGTCTTGATTGAAGGGTCGGTACCTTCTATCTATAGTGTTTTTGTCTCCTCTTTCTTTTTTCTGCTTTCCCTTTTGCTTCTTTCTTCCATATTTGGAACACAAAAAAATAGGAAAAATTATTTGAAGTTTCTCCAGCCATCTGTTTCAAATGGAGATATTCAACTCTCACTATAGTTTAATAAAATGTCAAATCTATTATTTTACCTTCTAGTATTGTCTCAGTCATTTTTGGTTAGCATCAAATTTGGCAGAACTCCAGAATACAATATTTTGAACAAATTATGTACAAAAAGTGCCATTTACCTTATCTTGTTAGGGAGATTTATGCTTCATAAATCATAGTTTAAGTTCAAATGTCAATATTTTCTTGAATTTTTCAAAACCTGTCCTTGCTTGGTGATACAGATATGGAACTTAACCGTATTTCAGAATTCTCTTGAATCATTTTGCTTGGTTTAGCTTTAGTGCATACTTTTTTTAGTTTTTATTTTTTTATCTTTATTAAGAATTCAATTCAGTAGATATAAGGATACATACAAAAGTATTCAGGCACATTTATTTATTTATTTCTGTGAGAGTAAAGAATATGATGCATTCCTATACAGCTTTTTGTAATGGAATGCATCATATGCAATCAAGGTTAATTTTCTCCTTCCTACAAGAAACTCTTAAATAAAGGAAGTTTTTTTACAGTGCAAAGGAAAAAGCTGCCCTTTGTGTACAAGGGACTGCATTTTATCCCATTAGCACAGTGGTGCCTCATTCTGCCATATTTCATCATGGCGGCGAGGCACTCATTTTTGGATCCTTTCTAAAACTCTCTTGGGGTTAAACTCTTGGGGATGGCTGTATTTCAGGACCTTAAAATCTAACTTCTGCAGTTCCTGCTCTGTGCCTTTGTTGGGTAGCAGTGTGAAACAAATCTGTACTGCTGTCACTTTATTTTTATATCACAAATTGACTCAAAATCAGAACACAGAGCTGTATGAAAAAATTCATGCGCTTTATCATAGAAAAAAACAAAAAACAAAAAAACAAACAAACAAACAAAAAAAAAAAAAACAACTGGGCCAACCGGAAAGTGAAGCCTGGCAGGTGGTTCAAGTTCATTTCAATGTGCATTTCAGATTGGGCAGCAAGGCAGGCCAAGGAAGCAACGAGATGAGCAGAGGAATCTGGTTAAGAAGATTTAATTCAGTTTCTTATTTATTTTGTGAAATGCCATCTGAAGCAAATATTGTCCTGTCAAAGTGTCACAGTAGAGGATGTTTAGTAATCACACCACCACAGCAGCCAGAAGCCTTTCTTATGCTTGTGTTGACCTTCCTGCTGTCATTAATAACCCTTCCAGCTTTCCTTACTTCCACACTTGCTGCTCACTGATGCAGTAATATGCAATCATCATTAAGGGAAACTCTGCTACATCAAGTCCTCCAGCATAGAGGAAGAAAATGTCAGGAGGACTCTGTGTGGACATACTAACACCACGCCTAGCACAGGCCCTCTTCTTTAAACAGCTCAACAATGGCATTGAGCCTGAAATTCTGCCAGAACTTCTCAAATGCTAGCACTTCCTCTCATTTTATCTAACTAATTATCCAGATATAAATAATCAGATCAACTTTGAGAGGAGCAAAAGTCTCTTGCACTTTATGACAACACACAGCTGCAAACACACTGCAAGTACATTAAAATGACTCAAATCAATGTCATTCATCTTTGACACCTCAGATGCTCAAGAATTCTTCTTCCGGCTCTCAACCGAGGCAGATGCTTTTCTTCTCCCTCCCTCCTCCCACTCTGTCCTGCTACTGTCCTGTCATCTCTCTGAGCCTCTCTCTGCATTTCTTTCCGAAACTCAAATCTTGAATATGGATTTGATCAGTTGGTCCCTAAATGCAATCGACCAAATTTATTCGAAGCGGAAAACAGGCATAGGGGAGCCTGCTTGTCCTGGCGGAACGTTTTCGGCTGGATATGTGATGGATTCCTGGGGAGTTTGGAAAGTCTTGTGCCTGTCGATCCTGTCTGTCGAGGACACTGAAGACATCTATACATTCGGATTCATGATAACTGGGTTTCTGCTGTTTGGAGCGGGCGGTTTCCTGGCATATCGCAAAATTCGGACACTCTCGGCGGTCACTAGCAAGCTGCCGGATTTCAGTGCTGGTGTGTGCCGAGCTATGAACAATCAGACTTTGGCGTTGCAGGAGCTAAATTGTAAACTGGAGGCTATCCAAGCTCTGGATGGCAAACTGGTTGTGATTTCTGAGCTTGTACGTAAGGTGGTCACCAACTTGGAGAAGTTGTCGGCTCAGTTGGATGGAAATTGACCCACAATTCGGATGATTGGAGTCGCCAGTAGGACCACTGATAGACTCAAGGCAGACAAAACAGCTCTGGTCTGAACCAAAACAAATGCTGTTATCAAATTCGGCTCCCTGTACTGGCCTTGGATGGCTGGTTAAAAGCTCTCTGGAATGTTTTGTTGATGGATGCTCAGTCCCATCACCCTCCACACGGGCAATGGACTTTAACCTGGAACAGCTCCCAAGGATGCCAGCTATCATCAGGGGGCAGAGACTGTGATGGAGAACTGGGGCAAAGTTCACATGCTCACTTCTACGCACACACACACACCACACTCAAGTACACCACTACAGATACACCTCCCCGTGATTCACTGCCTGGGCTGTACCTTTCCCCCCTCCCTCCACTCCTGGGCGGCGGGTTGATTGGACGCGCTCAGCTGCGTCTGCACTTGCTGCGACGGGAGACCCCCCCTGCCACGTGTTTCTGACGTTGTGAATGTCTGAGTTATGTGCTTTATGTATTGAGGAGTGTTTTTTGTATCTCAATAATGGGCCCTTAGGCCCAGTGTGGAGATGCCTTTTTTTTATTATCTCCAGCTACATCTTACTCCCCTAATGTTACCTTTCTCCTATATCTAAGACAAAGGAGCGCTGTAGAAACGGCTGCTGCCTCAGTATGTCTGATCCTGTTTGTGTTATATGTTGTTATTGTCTAGTCTTGGATGGGTTATACTGGAAACACAAATTTCCCTGAGAAATTCCAAAGGGATTAATAAAGTATTCTGATTCTGATTCTGAATATTTACTCTTTAATTTATGTTGCACTTTTTAATAAACTGCTGGGCACACAGCTCCTCTTTCTTTTGATCAAATAAGATGTCCTCTGGTGGTGGTTTACTCTGCACAGACAGCTGCTGGTAGTGGTGTTAGGTTAGAAGCTCACCCTCTGACGTAGCAGAAGCCACTGTTATGGGCCCCTGATAGTCGCTGGTGGTGTTAACGGTGGCTAAATTAAACACAGTCCTTCTCAGCTAGCACTGGCTGTGAAGAGAGCTCCGGCATTGTTTTAACCATGGAAAGCACTTTGTGCTGCATTTTTGTATGAAAAGTGCTTTATAAATAAAGACTGATTGATTGATTGATTGATACCATAGCGGTACCTAGTGGCATCATTGCCTCAACAAACTAAGGCCCAGGATTTAGTTTTATGTCTTCATCTTAAAGCAGCATCACCACAATAAGTAACAGTCTAATGCAGAAATCCTATGTAGAATTAACCTTTGTTGTTTTTTTGTTCTCGGATGGCCATTTTCCAGATAACAAGAAAACAAGGGATGTTGACTTTTGGCAACTGGATAATACGTTGTTTCTCTGTTTTTGGGAAGCAAATGGTATCAATTCTAACAAATGATTACACACAGTATTAAAAAAGTGGATTATGTCAATCCTTCCCACAAAAGTAAATAGAATTTTTAAAACAATGTTTAGTTTAATCAAGACATTGCTGAGGTTAGAAATGCCTAAGCTTAGTTTGGGAAAGTGCTCTTACCGCCAGTGATAGTCCTTCAGCAGCCATCTTGGATCAAATCTCCAGATTCGCAGATAAAGATTTACGGGAGAAAGTTTAAGTGCTGACAAAATTCTTCTACAAAAATAGTGGCTTGGTTTTTATTCACAAAGTTTTAGATATTTCTTTTTGCCTGAAATAAGTGTTTTTAGTTTTAAGTGAGAAATGGAGGCCAATTGGATTAGATGTGAAAAATCACTTAATATCATGACGGTGCTGCAATCGCCCGCAAAGAGACTGAAGTAAAAAGAAGATAGAACTTTTTTTTTATTTGTTTGTTTGTCTGAAGAAACCTGGCATTTATTGTTGATACGAACAACCACTAGGCATTAACAAAAGCACTTGAAGCTGATGCTGCTGGTTTCTAAACATAACTGTGTGCATCTTAACAAAACCTATTCTTTTTTGGTCAAAAAGCCCTGAGATAACACAGAACTTGACTTTCACAGTGAAACTGCTTCAGTAAATAGCTGTCAAACTGCTGGTTTACTGGCAAACATCACCTGTGCCTCTGCCTCACTGCTTACACTGAGTTTGGAAAGAGGACATTCATATACTCTGCCCCTTTTACTTGAAATGGATTTAATAAAACAGTCAAACTTCAGACCTTGTTGCCCTCCTTCAGTTTAAAACTCTTGTCACAGATGCTGATGGGAGATACAGGACTGTAAAGATGCTTTGCTGCATTAATTGCTTTGACCTGATGAATGTTCTTTGTTTTAATATATTTTTAATTTATGTTTTAATATTGTTAGGTCTTGATAGACTGGGGACCTGTCCATGGTGTACCCTGCCTCTTGCCTGCTATTTGATGGGCTCTAGCTTCACCGCAACCCTGAATTGGAATAAGCGGTTCAGAAAATTAATGAATTGTATAATGTATTTAACCTTAAAACAAAGATTAAATTAAATAAATTTATCCTGCAAGTGGCTCTCCACTATACTGCATCTTAAATATCATTGTTGTCGGGTGCAAACCTTCTATGTCCAAAACTGTTATTTTCAAGAAATAAATAAAACTGTATGGTTGTTGGATAATTGGACATAATGTCATCAAACGTGGTGTTGTGTTTTACATCATATATCTTTGGTTAAATATTTGTAAAACTACAGACAGACATAAAGGGTGATCAACAGTACTGATGTATGAAGAAGAAAAAAATCACAAATTTTCGAGATAGGAGGTGATTGCCTGACAGCAATGATATAGATAATTAACTTTGGGTTTAATTTAAACAATTCCAAATAATTTCCAGAGATTCATGCATTTAAGCAGTTGCAATAAACTGAAACTTTAATCGAGTCTTCTGCAGTAGCTTTTCTGCTTCATTCTCCCTGCTTCCATCTTCTTAAGCCTCTTTGTTCATCAGATTCACACATCCAAAACCTCCCCTGGTACTTTGGGTAACCAACAACAAATCTGGCATGACCTTTGTTTCCATAGCGTAGGACCCTGTCCACCTCTGTAGCTTAGAATATAAGATTGGTGTGTCATACACCAAGAGTGGATGTTGTTACATACATTTGTTTTGCATGAGTCTAATTAAAGTTTAATCTGCTACATTGTACAGCAGCATGATTCAAGTGCAAAACACCACATTATTTAAATCTCTGACAGAAGAAACAAAGAATATTGCTTTCAGAAATAACTTTTCCTAATGTCTTAGCAGCAAGGTCCATCTCATTATGGCTCTTATATTTTTCAGTGTGAGGCAGTTTGCGTTGCACTCCTAACATACAATATCCTCAGCATAAACACAATCCTTAATTTATTTTCACCTTTTAGTGCTGCTGAACTGTAGTGAGTGCCTACATCGACACTCAAAGTAGTTAATTTAGCAGAAATGTCAGAGCCACTGCAGAGCTGCCGTTACTAGTTAGTCTGAAGAGTCTAACAACACGGCAGCATGAGAAACTCTCAGGATACAAAGGGAAGGATGAATCGCTGATGAGAAAAAGAAGCTCCCAGAGGAGTTTAGCTGTTTGTTGAATATGCTTTTACTCCACTACTGGTTTATAATAAGGGTCGAGGTCACTGTGAAAGGAAATGACCCTTGAAAATACTGAAACCATCACAAAGCAGAAAAATAAAGAGAAAAGGAAAAGAAAGATACTCTACAGAAAGATACTAAAGATCAGGACATTACCAAAGGAACATAAAAGGCATAAACACAAATAGCATGTTTACACCAACACAACTGGTGAAAAAAACAAGTTAGTTTTTTTGATAAAGGTAATACAGACAAATGTAAGAAAACAAAACATTGTAAAATTTCAAAGACTGACAATTCCATAATGTTCCACAATACATAGCAAAAATAAAATAAAACATCTAGAATGTGTGAAGACACCTCTGTACATCCTGGATGCTGCCAAAAGTCAAAGATGTCTTTGATCTTTGGTCGTACTGCATTTAAACAGTAGATGTCATTTTTTTATGAAAAATAATTGCTTGGGTCCAGGAACACTTCCAGAAATCATTTGTAAACACCATTTACCTTGTCATCCATAAGTACAGGTTAAAGCTCTACAATGCACAAAAGAAGCCATAATAGCCATTGTAGCCTTGACCCAGAAACACCTCCATCGTCTCTGGACAAACGTTCATTCAATATGAACAGGAAGAAGGTGGAAAATTGTTCAAAGACACCATATTCTCCAGACTAAAGAGGAGAGGACCTACCCAGTTTATTTGTGTGATAACAGTTGAGCTATGCATGCATCTCTGATTATATTGTGATACTTTAGTGGTACGGAACAGAGACCTTGTAGACTATCAGGTCACTATCAATGCAGAAAGGTATATGCAGGTTAGAGAGCGTGATATGTTGTCAGCCACAGTTTTTTTTTTACAAAAGTAAATAAATAAAAATAAAAAAATAAATACTTCTTCTCTGACTGAAAAAAATAAAGACAATGTTTTGAAATATGAAAGCATAGAAATAAATTAAAATGACTAAGATACTGTATCTTAATCACTTAAGTGTCTTTTCGATTTTTATGTATTAGTTCAACATTTTGCCCAAATCCTGTATTATATGGTAAATGGACCATACAACAATTATCTTTTTTTTTTTTTTTTTTTTTAACCACTAAAGCACTTTTACACGCTTGTGCCGTATTATACATTACACACAATAAAGAGGGTGTTTTCAACATTTGGGTGAAAATGTAAACTAGATGCCTTACTGATATGACATCATGTGACAAATGTATGGTATTTAAGCAGAATCATGCAATAGTAATTCCTTCATCTCAAATGTTTCATTAAAACAAAAGCTAACAACAGTGATGGACATACCACAAAATAGATTGCCGTGTTACTTGACACCTAATCATGTGTTTGTTGTTGTTTTGGTGTGAACATTGTGAAGATTACTATTTAAATAAAAGTTGTCATTGAACCAGAACATTTTGTGGTCAATTCATGGTTCAGCCACTTTAGTACTGAGTAGTTGTGCAACATTCAAAATGTTAGAGAAGGTCAGATTTAGTTCACCTGCACAGGTTATTTTTACATAATACAAAAAGCTGAAAATCTTTTGTGAGTAATATGTCTACTGTATAATGAAATCAGGACAAGAGAGCGGGCAGAGACAGGATAATCCATCTATCCAGGTTCTACTTATCTGAGGGCAGTTCACAGTGCAGCTACAAGCTAAGCAGAGTATTATTTCTTCTACCTAGCTACACTCTCCAGGCCTTATAGTAGCATTCCCAGGTCAGATTAGAAATGTAATCCCTCTAGTGGATTTTACGTTTTTCCAAGGGCTGCTTCCTAAAATCTCCTTTAGGAATGCATCCAGAGAGCATCCTTATCATCCAATTTAAACCAGGTCCTGATGCAAAGGGGCAGTGGCTCAACTCCAAGCTCTCCCTGGATGTCAGTGCTCCTTACCCTATGTTTAAAGCTCAGCCCAGCCAACATTTAGAGGAAGCTAATTTATTTTTGTCCCCACAGAACCAGACTGACACCAGGGGGCAGGTCAACAGCCCTGCTCAGAAAGTAGCCCATCCTCCAAACATAACATAACATAAACTCTGAGTGGTTTTAAAATAAACAAAAAAAAAGTCAAACTTCAGTGAATTGCAAAGCAAAGCAATGAATCATATAAAATGAACATAAGTTATAATGCATTTCCAAAGCAGTCATCTACTGAAGTGCAACTAAACATGTCCCCACCTCCACACAACCACTCACAACTCTGCTGAACAAGACTGAATCCAAGTCTGCCTTAAATATTAAGATGACAGAATGTGATTAAATAATGTAGCTGAACAAAGTGCCAAGAAAGTTTATTTTAACAGAAAATACCCTAAAGTGAATAATGGAAACAAAAATTAACCAGGAGAGATAATGGCTGACATTTTTTCTCTGTCAGATTAGGAATCACTAACTGTAGGAGACTTTTTGAATAAAAAGAGATTTTTCTGCTCTAGATTTCACTTACATGACAGTGAGCACAGAGATGCTTATTTGGGGGACACCAAAAACAAAAGGTCATGATTAATCATAGTAATAATCATAATCAAGGCATATCTAAAGGTACTACTTTTTGAGCCTTCTGAAGGTTGATCCAGTGTCATTGACCTTTAATTTAAAGGAAGCCAAAAATAAAAAAGCTCAGCTATTAACTGTATCAGTCGTACCGACTCACAACACCCAGCATGGCACTCACTCACACCATCCTCCTGAACATCCTGGCAATCAGACATTTTTAATGAGATGTGTCATCATTCACTGCATTGATTGAGCTTCTGACATGTTCAATGACCCTCTGTAAATGTCCCTACAGCAGTAACAGAATAATCTAATCTCAGCTGAACTGATTTTGTGAGCATAGTAACAATCTTAACATGACAGTTACATGTAATATGTTACAGTCTGTTACAATATGAACTATGTTGACAGATATAAAAAGAAAAACAATTTCCCTCTGGGATAAATAAAGTATTTTTTCATTTAATAAACGATACAAAATGAATGTATAGTAGCAGCTGCTGTGGTTGGTTTTCATACTTTGTGGCGCCCCGTGTTCTGTTCTGCACTGTAAGTTAAGTGCATGTGTGATCCCCTTATAAGCTCTCTGTGTGCACAGGTAGGTAGATTGATGGAAAGCTAGATGTTTTTATTGATCTGAAAGCTGGGAAATGAGGTGTTGCTTCAGCACACATCTGCACAAAAGACTCAGATGACAGAAAAAAAAAATAAAGCAAAAAAAAAAAAAAAAAAATGCACTAATCTATATACCAGATAATAAACAAAAGTTAGGAGTCCTCTTCCTCCGGAAGTCATCATCTCTCTTGGTGTCTTGGTGACATTCAGTTGCAGTTGATTCCTGAAAGTCCACTCTACAAACCCGTCCACCCACGCTTTGTACTCCTCCTCTCCCTCTCCTATTCACCCAACAACAATCATCAGAGAATTCCTGAAGGTGGCAGGATTCAGTGTTGTACTAAAAATCAGGTGTGAAAGGTGTAAATGTGGTACAGACAGGTGTTATTCCCATTCCCAACTTCATGTACTGCATGTTGGAAAATACAATTATTTTTAGTGAGGGACATCGATCATTAGAGCCTGTCTAATGGAACAATCTTTTTGTAGTCAGTTGTGCTTCATACTTCATCAAACTGAAGTGGAACAAACAAAGGTACTCAGTCAACGCTGACATCTTTTATATTTCTTTTTTCCGGTCATGGTAATTTGTGTATATTTTGTCAATTTAATATTTGGTGGCATAGTTAAAATAACAGAAGCTCTGTTAATTTAGTAAGATTTTATCATCTCACCTAACAGCTCTATTTGTACTTTGTGATGCTGGTGCTACTGGTCTTTGGCTACATCTGGACATCTAAGAGCACTGGGATAACATTAAAATATGAATCATAGTGGATATTTTTGTCCATTCATGCTAATTTTTCTCTAAATCTGGCTGGTATTTTGGCTGTTAGTGCATATGTCACAATTATTTTGTAAGAAAGTCTGCAAGTTTTAGAATTCTATTTTCATGTTATTTAATAGCATTTTATGCATAGGCTTGTCATGGTTCGATTTTATTGGTGAACAGTAAAAATGACCAAATTTTATCAAATTATGACCAATTCAAGTTTTACAAAATGCCTGAAAATATATGATGACTAATTCAAGTCTTGATGACTCTTGACATTTTTAAATATCAAGTATGATAGTTTTGTGGCTCTGTGGAGGTCTATAAAAAGCAAGATAAATGCTCTGTTTGCTAACATTTGGGTGTAAGAGTTTTTGTGTGTCTGTGAAGAAAGTGGATTAACATAATGATGATATGTAAATAACGCTTTGCAAAAGTAAATCCCAAATATTTGCCACAGGGACGGGATTTACATCCATCTGCAGCCAGAAAACTCCACCAACATTTACACTGACATGGGCATATGAATATGTGAGCTTTGTGCTGCATATGAAAACAAAGGCACACTGAACCAACTTTAAAGCTGATTAAGGCTGATAAACACTAAACAGACTGAGCAACATATCTACTGCTTCCTGTGTGGATGGGATTTTTTTACAAAACCATGAATCTGCCTACATGCTTCCATTTTTCAAGAACTCACTGTACCATTAAGAAGTTATGTTCATCATATTCAATGATGACAGACTTGTACTAATACATCATCTCCAACCAAAGACACTTCATCTTCATGGCACTGTATACTTATTTAAATGTAAATTCTTTGCATCAGAGGCAAGGATTTATTGCAGTGCTGCCCTGCAACACTTTAACAGGAAGCCAGGAAAGAAAGCTTAGCTTTGATTTTAACTGATGCAACATTTTTTAACCTTTCAAGCCTGAAGTGACAAGTACTGTGCCATCATTTTTAGGACACATAAGAGATGATAAAACAAAAAGAAAAAATTTATTAATAAATTTAAAGGGAAATACAATTATTTACTGTAAGGAAAAATCAGGATCTACTGTGTTTTTTTGTGCCTGATGCTAGGTGTACTCCTTTTCTTCTTCTTGAACGTAGATTTAGTGAGTGGTTTTTAAAATTTCCAATATATATATAAGGATATGGTCTAACTAAAGCCCTTTTTTTGGTTGCTAGCAAAACCTGCAGATGTAAAGCACTTTATAGTAGAGCAGATTCACAGCTTTGCTCTGAGCTGAGAAGATTGTGAAAACAAAAAAGAAATGTTTTTTCCTGTCAGTGATTAAAGAAAAAAACTATTTTTGTAGTCATTACCATTTGGCATCATGCATCAATTCACCAAGAATGAAGCAACTTTTAGAAGAAACTCAGGAATAGCAGCCACCAGTGTGAAAACAGCCCCTTAAAATGCTGTAATTCTGTGGTGCTTTGTGAAGGTTAAAGATATATTATGAGAGAAAATAGCTGTCAACACCATAGTTGAGTGCCCTGAACATTAAAAGCATGGATGCAGATTATCTTGTCAACTTGCTGGGCTAGCTGTTAAGAACAAGATTTAACTACTGTTAGCATTTGACAACACATTTTTAGCCGTGAGCTAAAACTAAAAGGAGGGCATATATATATATATATATATATATATATATATATATATAAATTATATATATATACATATATTGAACCTTTCAGTGCCACTTTAACATTTTAACATGGTGATTCCCAACCCTGGTACTCAGGGCCCACTATCCTGCGGTACTGCCGGTAGTTGTTTCCCGGCTGCAACACACCTCATTGAAATGAAATGGATCTCTGACATGTTCTTCACAAATCTGCTACTGAGCTAATAATTTGAGTCAGACAGTAGGCCTTTAGGACCACAGTTGGGGATCCCTTTTGTAACTGTAATCAGCATTAACAAAGTTTAGCATCATGAACCACATGGGCATCAGTTTCAGAATAGTCTCAGGTCCATCATCATGTCTAGATGATCACTGAAGATTTGGGCAAAGGTGAGCTCATGGAGGCAGTTAAGTTATTCAGTTTACAATAGGGCTGCAACTAATGACCATTCTGATGGTCGATTAGTCAGTGACTATTAAAACAACTGGTCAACCAATCGGATTATGTATCTCATAATTATTAAATGGATTTTATTTCACTTTAAGCTTTGAAATCTTGCATGAGGTTGTTACGTAAGTCCAACATACCTTATCTTTACCATACCATATCTTTAAATGTTCGAGCATTGCAGATGTACTTCCATGGTATGCAAGGTCCGCCTTACAAATCTCACATGTATTTAATTTAGTTTGTAAGTTTAATGTGAAGTTGTTTCAGACTTTTGACGTCCTCTGCTGCCGTTTTGCATCATGGTCGGCTTCCATATTTTTCCCCTGACAGACTTTATTTATAAAATTTATTTATAAAAAAGAAGACGATGTCTCACTCTGTAGGTTGTTTTTTTTTTCTAAGTCTTAGTAACACATCAGGTTTTCTTCTATTGTAATTTGTGCAGGTTTAGATAATTTTGTATTTATCTAGCTTGTATGGGGTCTGTCCTTATACCAGAGTAAGGCAGAAAATAAAAGTCAAGCAACAGGAAGTGAAGGTTGTTCTGAAGGTATTGAGGAGGTTGTGGAGAGAAAAGAAGAGGAACAAGAAGACAGTGAGAGTCTGAGCAATGGTCTGCCAGATGAAAATGGATAGAGAAGCTATTTTGCCATTTAGAAGTTAAACTATGATATTTATCACCATTGTCTTAGGCTATACCATGGAATGGAAAATGAATGCGTGAGAACTACTGATCACATAGGGGCCCACCAAGATGGTTTTTACACAAGGCCCAGAATTTCATGCTTGTCCCTACATACACCTATTACACTGACAAGGATCTGGTAAGTGTGAATGAGAGCAAAATGTATATACCATTGTTAGACAGTAGCATTAAGGGTCATGCCTAAGGACCCAACTGGAAGGTGTTAATATTTATCAACTGAGGAGCTCTAACTTTGGTCTCCCACATGTGAGACAGGTGATCTGCCAACTGAGCTATCCAGCCTCCATGAAACTGAACCCAACTTCTTGTGACCTGCTCATGTAAACATTCAGAGCTCATATTCCACAGTGTGCATTTTTAACACAACAAAATGTCTACTAACCAATGTCAAGTATGAAGCAGGTCTTACAAGAACCATCTGTGTAGGTGGAAATCAGGACTTAGTAGAAGTAGATTCAATGGACATTAATTAATTTTCAAGAGTATAGTCAAAGCCCAGAGGAAAATACTAAATTCATTACATACATACATATTTTATACACCTCTAATAAAAAAAATATGTGTGCTGCTACATAAGCATAAAGACAACTGAAGTGTTTTGGCTTAAGCTTTAAATGGGTGAACACTGGTAAAAAATAAGAAACAAACACACTGAAAAGACAATCAAACTACTGCACTGAACAAGGCTTTGAGGAGGTGCAGTTTAAAAATGCAAACACTGTTAAAGCTTTAAACTGCACCAGTCTCAGATTTGAAGTATGAGGAACATATGTGTACTTCATACTACAATACGTGCGTAAGGATTTTTTGTCTACCTCGTTTGCCAAGTTAATTAGCACTTTAATTCAGACTGCCTGTGCTAATTATAAAACACTGTGTCTTTGTCTGTTAAAGGTATTGTCCTAGAAATATAGAAGAAATACAGGCCTGGATTTAAGATGTTTCTTCTTTCCTTGTAAAGGTAAAATTATTTTAATTTCATAGCCTGCAGTGTGTTAACAGAGAGCCACAATATTGTAAATTCCATCTCATCCATCCATTTTTTGCCGCTTATCCAGGGTCGGGCGGTCGGTTGCGAAGGAAGTCTGGATTTCCCTAGGCAGGAAAATCCAGACTTCCCTTTCCTCAGCTACATACATGTACATACATGTAAATTATGGTAAAAATTAAATTAAATTAAATTAAATTAAACTGATAAATAAAATACGTAAATAAAATTAAAAAAATAATTAAAGAAGAAAAAATACTGAAAGTCATGATGTTTTCAAATTTTTTTTTTTTTTTTTTTTTTTTTTTTTTTTTCAATTTTTTTTTCCTTTTTTTTTTTTTTTGCCAAAAACCAAATGTAATTTTGGAGAAAAAGAGATTTAATAAATTGCTGCACTTAATCTAAGCAGCTAAGTAAAAATGAATGAGTTGTGAAAATCTTGGTGAGATCAGTGCATGCAACTTTGCATTTTTGTTAAAAACACATGATGTCAAATATTTCTACCTACAATTTTTTTAAAAAAAGTTTTCATACCCCTTGAACTTTTTCACATTTTGTGACTTTACAATCACAAACTTGAATATATTTTGTTGATTTTTTTATGTGATAGACCAACACAAAGTAGCACATTATTGTGAAGTGTACCAAAAAGGATGCATGGTTTTTTCAAAATTTTAAACAAATATGAATGAAAAAGTTCAAGCGGTATGAATACTTTTTCAAGGCACTATATCAACATCCCCGATACCAGCTTTTAACCCTTTCCCTTCCAGAAGCAAAGATGGCTGATAGATGATACAGTACTTCATCAACAGTAAAAAGATGGTCACAAATATGTTTAAACACGTTTAAAATGACTCAGAATTCAAATATACAACTAATACAATTCAAAATTCTCCATAGAACTCATTATACAGGACACAGGATGTTCAGGATGGGCCTTTCACCATCAGATATCTGCCCACACTGCTCTGAGAACACTTCTGATAGCTACATCCATGCGCTGTGGTCCTGCACACCTGTCCAAAGGTTCTGGATTAAGGTGTGTGAAGATCTCTCAAAATGGTTTAAAACCAGTTTTTCTGCAAACCCCACACTTTGCCTACTGGGCGACCTGGGTGACACTAACATAGGAATACACTCCATAAACTTGGTCCTCGCAGTCTTATGCATCGCAAAGAAAACTATCCTTGTGAACTGGAAAGATAAGAATAATTTGTCTATCCAGCAGTTTAGAAATCTCCTGTTAGATCACATCAGCATTGAGACAATGTCTGCCTCCTCCAGGAACCAATCAGATGACTTTCATTCCCTCTGGTCCCCTGTGACTGGCTACATCACCTAATGTAGGTGGAGGATTGCGGCTTCGCTGGGATGGGGGTGGATATGGGTGGGGGGTCCCTGGTGGCTTCGGGTCTCCGTTTGTCTCCTGGGTGGGGATCTCGGCTGCTCCGCTGCTGGGTCGGCTGGGGGTTCCGGTCTGGGCGGGCGGCATTGGGTGGGCCCCGGGGTGGGACTGCCTCGTGGCGGTGGGGGGTGGCTGCCGGGGTGCCTGGGTCGGTGTCCGTCGGCCCCTGGCCGGGTGGCCGGTCGGGCCCGGGGTGGGCCGGGTGGGGGCCCCGGGCTCTGGGGTGTCGGGTCTCCCCCCTCTCCTGGGGGTGGGGGGTCTGCCGCTGCTGGGGGGGGCTGGGCCCGTCCGGATGTGCCGTGCCGGGGGTTGGTCCGTGCCCTGGTGCTTGGTCGCAGCCCCGGAACCTGGGTGGGGGTGTGTTTGTATATAGGTGGGTGTGTGTGTGTGTGTGTGTGTGTCTGTAGGTATGCGGGTGTGTGGGTGGGTGTAGAGGGATGTGTGTGCTGTATGTGTGTGTGGGTGTGTATGAAGGTCTAGGTGTGTGCGTGTATGTGTGTGTGAGTGGTGTGCGGGTGTGTGTGTGGAGGTCTATGTGGGATGTGTGTGTGGGTGTGTGTGAAGGTGTGTATACTATGAGTGTGTGCACGTGGAGGTCGAGGTGTGTGTGGAGGAGTGAAGGAGTGGGTGGAGGCGTGAGTATGTATGGAGGTGCTTGTGTGTATATGCAGGTATGTATGTGAGTGCGTGTGTAGTGGTGTATGTGTATGGAGGGGTATGAGAGTGTGGGTGTATGTGGGCACCGGTGTGTGTGTTTATAGGTATGTGCGTGAAGTGTGTGTGTGGAGGTATGTGCACGTATTGAGGTGTTGGTGTATAGAGGTGTGTGAGAGGGTGTGTGAGTGGCTGGGGTTAAAAAAAAAAAAAAAAAAAAAAAAGTGTGTGCGTTTGCAGGGGGTTAGGACGTGTCTTCTGGGGGGCGCCCTGGCCGGGTGTTGGGGGCGTGGGCCTGGGGTTCCCTTCCTTTGCCTCGCCCCCCTCCCACTCAGAAAGAGGAAAGTGGCCCCTTGGGCTGGTGGCTGGCCCCTGGGGGGGTTCGTGGCGTGCCTGGGTTGGGGTGCCTGCTCCAAGCCTGTGACGCCCTTCGGGGCCGGCGGGGGACGGGGGCGCCCTAAGCCACTGGCGGGTCGTCTTCCAGGGGGGAGGCTTACTCCCCTCTGGACATACATCTCCTGACCCCTCCCTTCCCCCACTCTTCACTACATACACAGGTAGGGCTGTGGGAGGTGTGCTTGTTGCGCTGGGAGGGGCAGGGGGGTCATCATAGTGGCCCTGTTGCTTCGCCGAGCGGCAGCATGCCTCCCAGCTTTTAATTCCACTTAGTCACTGAGCACAAATAACATTTGCAACATACAAACACGTTTTGGGGGGTGGAACATGCGAGGTCAGGTGGGTGGGACTGCTCAGGTGGCCCCACCCCCTCCTCAATGCAGTTACTGCCCCCCAATTTTAACCCTCTTTTTTTAATTGCAAACAGCACATAATATATTCCATCACTAGTGGGGGAGGGAGGGGGGATGGGGTCTTCAAGCGCCCCTGTCTCCATGGATGGCCCGGGGGCGGGGCGGGCCGGGTGGCCTGTCGCGTTGGCCCGGGGCGTAGGCGGGCTGTCCCGGGGGGTTTTGGCTGCTGGCCCTGGGGGGAAGGTGCTGTTTTGGGGGTGGGGAGTGGGGGGCGGGGGCGGGGTGGGGGGTTGGGGGCCTGGCTCGTGTCTCCTCGCCTCCTGGCTGGGGCTGTCCCCCCGTGGCGTGGGGTGGCGGGAGGATGGTGGTGGGGGGATGGTGTTTGTGTGTGTGTGTGTTGGGGGGGGGGGGTGTGGGTGGGAGAGTGGTGTGGGTGTGGGGGGATGGGTGGTGGAGGGATGGTGTGTGGGAGGGTGGGGTGTGTGGAGGTGGATGCGTGGTGTGTGGGAGGGGGGGTGGTGTGGGTGTGGGAGGATGAATGGTGGAGGGATGATGTATGTGTGGGAGGATGGGGTATGTGTGGGAGAATGTATGGTGCAGGGATGGGGGAGTGTGTGGGAGGATGGATGGTGGAAGGATGGTGTGTGTGCGGGAGGATGGATGGTGTATGGGAGGGAGGATGGTGTGTGTGTGGGGGAGTGGTGTATGTTTGGGAGAGTGGGTGATGGAGGGGTGGTGTGTGTGTGTGGGAGGATGGGGTACGTGAAGGTGGATGTTTGGTGTAGGAGAATGATGTATGTGTGGGAGGATGGGTAGTGGAAGGAAGGTGTGTGTGTGTGTGTGTATGGGAGGTGTGAAGGTGGATGAATGGTGTGTGAGAGGGAGGATGGTGTATGTGTGGGAGGATGAGTGGTGGAGGGATGATGTGTGTGTGGGAGGATGGGATAGGTGTGGGAGAGTGGTGGAAGGATGGTGAGTGTGTGGGAGGAAGGATGGTGTGTGTGTGGAAGGATGGATGGTGGAAGGATGGTGTGTGTGTGTGGGAGGACAGAGTATGTGAGGGTTGAATGGTGTATGCGTGGGAGGATAAATGGAGGAGTGGAAGGAGAGTGTGTGTGTTTGTGTGTGTGTGTGTTGGTCTGGGGGGGGGCAGGACTGGTTCTCGGGGTGTGCGGCTGGGCGCTGGGGTGTGGGGCTGGCCTCTGGTGGTGGCCGGATGGCGTGCTGGCCCTCGGCCTGTGGGGGGGGGGGGGGGGGGGTGTCCCTGCGCTCCTGGGCCCGGGCCCTCTGCCCCGTCTGTCCCGGGCGGCCGGTGCCCGGGGGGGTCGGGGACTGCTGGCCTCGGCCCGCCGGGGCCGGTGCCCTGGGTCCGCGGGGCGGCTCCTGCTGGGGTCTCCTGCTGCTGCCTTCCTGGGCGGGCGAGTGGTCGTCTCTGTGGACCGGTCGGGATCTGTTGCCTGCGGGGGGGCTGGTGGCCTGGGTCTCGGGACCGCTGGCCTGACTCTGGCCTCTGTTCAAGTGAGGTGGCATCTGCATGATCACTCTGCATGGTCACTCCTTCCTGAACGTCTCCACACAGCCTTTGCGTCGCCGTGTGGCCGAGTTCTCCAACACATCCACACAGGTTTCTCTGCGCGTGTTCTTGAATACAGCAGTTTCACTTATATCTATTATCATATTTTGTTTCTTTTTTTAATTATTTCTGTTCTTATTATTATTATTACTCTTACTCTTATTATTATTATTGTTACTATTATCAACTAGTTGTGTAATGACCTACTGGCTAGGATGATCGTAGCTATATATGTTGTAAGTAGTATGGATTACATGGTCTTCTGTATGATGTTTCAAGTCCCCACCCGCACTCCCCACACCCTTTCTGTCCCTCTCTCTCCCCTCCCTCTTCTCTCTACTTTCTTTTCTCTCTCTCTCTCTCTGTCCCCTCCGGTCGAGTCCAGCATTAAGAGTCTGATTTAATAAAGTTTTTCATCAAGAGGGACTTTATACATGTAGTATAAATCCCTGCTTGATAGAGTAAAATTGCCCAGCACCAGACAGCAGCCAGACAATCATTCTGTTTGCAACGATGCTGGACAAGACAGGTTAAAAAAAAAAAACAGTAAAAAGTGTTGCGATATGTTGCCTGGGTTCTCTGTAATCCACTCAGCATCACTTGCTATGTGTGCATCCTCATCAACCCTGTTTGATGTTTTTCAAGTGCAATTTCCTTGTAAACTCTGAGTAGACCTCTCCCTCGACTCCCCCCTCTCACTCCTCCTATCAATAGTTACACTGAAGATTCACTTGTCTGCCATCTCGTGATAGGTTTAAGCAGGTTTAAGTTCTCTTTCTCGCCTGATGTATGTCACGATTTTGCAACTTTGGGACTTAGAGGGTTAATGTTCTAGAATCAATTTCCATGTTTAAATATTGATATTTTAGTAATTTTGGGTAAATATGCTAGGAACTACTTTTTATTCCACCTGCCATAGTCATATGTGAAATAAAGCAGAGTGTAGTGGCCACTTTCTCAGTCCATAGCATCACATGTGGAGCTGAAATACATCAGCGCTGTATGATGTGTGTGGGAGGACGTGGTGGTGTTGCAGCAACACTACAAACCTTAAACATTTCAAATAAATAATAAATAATAAATATGAAATTATGATAAGGGAGATGAGCAAACAATAGAGACACAGGTGCTGCGAGGTTGAGACAGATGTCAGTCTTGGAGTCCTTTGATGCTGCAGGCAGGTATTATCAGGTACTATCAGGTACTAACTACTGTTCCGGTACAGAGGGAGAAAATGTGGAGCTGTGCAGCACAGATGCTAAATTTAGGGAAAGTGACTTTTTTTATCTGTCTGCAAGGTTCAGGTTTTTGTCTTGATGTTCAAACAAGAGTAGTTCTTCTCACTCTTAAAACTAAGGGCTGGGACATTTTTGCTTTTAGCGACACGTCTGCATACATATCATGGCTGCCACGCATTCTTACCGTTCGTTTAGCACGTAGGTTGCTTAAGTTGACGTGAGGTAACATGTCGCGCACACGAGTTGCAATATTGACTTGAACGTTAGTGGCGCTCATACAAACAAGTGCGTGAACACATCCGAAGTAAACATTATGGCGGATAGTTTTGAAGACCGTGTCTCAGACTTCTGGTATCAGTATGATTTTTATCCTCTCCATTGCATAGTGATAAACACTCGTGCCTTAACAGTTGGCAAAAAATTGGAAGCTTTGGGGGTTGATAACCCAGAAATATAATGTGACAGATAGATTGACTTTTTTACTATTTCATAGTCCAAGTGCTGTGTACCCCCTCCTTGCAGTGACCTCGCATTTTTGTGATGGCATGCTTCCGTCATTTGAAGCAAGTATATACACAAACATAGCGGAACATTGCATCCACAGCAAGTATATCCCGGCCCTAAGGCATCCTGCTTTGCTAAGTAAAGTAGTAAGAAATATTATTATAAAATAAGTAAATGCTACAATAATTATTGGCTGCATGAGTTCAGTTTGGAGTGATGTGCATAACTGATAGCAGATCACATCAGTTCAACAGGCCTAGATTTAGTGGGTAAGCTTTACAGAAGCTGGGTGTCATTAAATAGCCAGTAAAACAGCCATTATGGTGTTTTAAAAAAATGAAAAAATAAATAAATAAAATAAAGGATTGGGCAGATAGATGATACCACCAATCGTTCATTTGTTTAGATTGTTGTTGTCATGGTTTGGTTTTGGTTTGTCATGTTTAGTTTGGTTGTGATCTTGGTTTAGTTTCTATGGTTTTTACGTTTGGTCATGTTTCCAGTTTTTGTTCTTGGTTTTGGTGATCAGGGTTTGGTTTTGTGTTTCTTTGGGTCTGTTCGTTAGTGCACCTGTCTGATTGCTTATTCAAGTCACCTGTGTTAAATTTGTCAGTCTGTATTTAAGTCCTGGGTTTTCAGTTGCTCCCTGTCAGATCCTTATGGTTTATCCCTGTTGTGTTTGGTTAACTTCCTGTCGTGTTCAGTTCCCGTTCTGCCTCCTGCCTGATCTGCCTGCATTTTGGGTCCTCACCTCCGCCAACACACGTAACAGTTGTTTTAAATATGTAGGTGATGACAAACATATGCAATTATTGTGGCATTGATTTTTTCATTAATGCATTTTACTGATATTTTTTGGTAATTTGAGTCACAAAGTATTCTGTAAAAATGTAAACTATCAGTTTGCTGCTTTGAAAGGGTTTTTCCAAACACATTAAGTTTTTGTACAAAGTATCGGACCGGTATCACCGATACTGGCTTGAATTTTACTTGGTATCGGATCAAAAAGAAAATCAGTAGTATCATACATCACTAGTATTGGTGTCTCCTTATTTTCACAGCAGGATTAACAGCCTTATCTCACCTCCTGTACATCTTCATTGTTGGCTTTTAAATCCCTTCATTCTTCAATTTCAAAGAAACTGGACTAATCTTGTAGACAGTTAAGATCCTTCGATGGCAATTTCTAAGTATTTATTTGTTGACATCACAGCCAGATAAATACTACATTCACTTGGCAAATGTGTCATTTCTATTTTAACAAATCTACTATTCATTATTCCTGTTTTCGCTCTGTTATCATCAACAGAATTTCTAAGCAGTAGTTTGTATGCAGTCTGGCAGTTAATTTATTAATGCCTCATAGCTTAAAAAGATCAGCTTATATTTAGTTTTTGTTTTTTGTTTTTTTTATGTAATCAGATCTTTATTTGTATGGCACTAATTCACAATAAAGTCATCTAAAGGCACTTTTAGGGAGTCAAATCCAGTTTGAATCCAATTAAATCCTATTAACCATAATCCACTTGCAATCCAAATAAACAGAATTGTTTTTTTAATTTACATCACTAACTGACACCAGCGTTGTCAGACTTCTTATACCAGGACACAGAGGTTTGATCGAGTTATTTGAGGGATAAGGTGATATAATAACAGAAGGGACTGAATATAGTATATGTTGTATAAATGTGTAAAATGAGATTATGCAGTTTCATGGAAATTTCACACACACTGGTGTGCATTGGCTGCCACGTTTCCATCAGTCTGCCCCAGGATAGCTGTTGCTACACATGTACCATCACCAAGTTTAAATGATGAATGGATTCACTGTAAAGTGCTTTGGGTGCATTGAAGAGTGTCTAAGATCAAAAACAAAGAGAAAGCATAGCATTGGTTGGGCCTAACACAGATGGAAATGACACAGGAACTCACGACCAGCAAGCCTGAAAATATTGCTTTGATTTTGTCTTAAAAATGCTAAATTATACCACCACACACAGCTTTTGTTTCAAGCACAAGTATTGCTGTCAACAGTTAAGTATCGAAATTTACAATATCAAGGCTAAATTATGCTTTGTTCTGTTACAAGTAAGAGTCAGTCAGCAAAATATAAGCTTATACCTTGTGAAGATTAATTCATTTTCAGGTGATGTTTGAACCAGGGCCATGCAAAAATGTGGATACCTGGGGTCAGAGTTTCTGCAGTTAGCCTTGAATGAAAACCAATAGAAATACATCTTAACTTGGGAAGAAATGTGTTTTATAAAGATATAAAATCAAAAAGAAGCTACTGCAATTTTCAGTGTGTTATAAGTCTCATGGAGGAAGAAAAAAATGGCCAAACCTCCAGCCTGCAGTGGAAATGGATGGCCGAACTGACCTGCATGTCTCTGCTTCACCTGCATCAGTGAAGCCGGATCCCTCACAGCTAAAATATGTCAGACTTATTCAGGCATATCCCTCACACCACCTCCCTTGTTTAAACACTGCAGGCAGCAAGAAAATACAAGGACACCTTCATCCTCTTGGGATATACAAACCAAATGTCCATTTGCTCCTAGCCTCTGCAGCTGCGACTTCTCTCCAGTGTTGGGCCATGTGTGCTGAGCACACAAAGTTATGAGTTTAAGACGTCTGTACCCGCACAGTTAGGTTAGCCTGTTATGTAATGTTTACTAGTCATCACTGGGTAGCTAAATCATATAAATGATGTATCCTCCTTTAAACATAACTAATGCACCTACAACTCAATGCAGGCTGAGAGAAGGGCAGGAAAATTAGAGGATTGTTTGTCTAATATGTATTCCACTGTCCTACAGGTCTTAGATGTTTCCCTACTGTTTCCCTACTTTCAGTTCAATAAAGAAAATGTTCGCATCATAAGAATTAATGACACATGAATACCAGATACAATACTTAATGCAAACCAGCTACAAAGACATAGAAATTAAAAATGCAGATCAAACTTGCTCTCATCTATTAAGCAGACAAATATAACACAGACTTCTGACATTTTTTAATCTTAGCACTATTATTTTAGCAACATTGCTCTTTTGAAACATGCTGCTGTCATTAAATGTAAACCGAGTGACATGTCTGTGCATTTCATGTCTTTAATGTTGTATAGATTTGTAAATTATTTATATATTGGTTTTTATTTTTTACTTTTCACTCATCATCCAAACAATTTTCACTCTTGGGGTTGTAATTTTTAACTTTTGTATGTGACTGTTTTATATGATACCAATAAAGGCATGTTACCATTTCAAAGTCAGATATAAGTGTATAACTTTCTTTTCCCACCCTTTATTTGTTTGGATCCCAGAAAATCTAATATTTTTAAATATGCATTTTAGATACTTTGTTATAAAAATGTGATGTTTGGCTATGCCTCAACATTTAGCACATTTAAGTATTGGATTGTCTTATCTGTCGATACGTTTTATGTGACACCACTGTTGCCAACTCCTCAATAAGAAAAGTAGCTCTTGGCTGTCCTAAAAGTAGCTAAATGACATCATCATCTGATCTGCATAATAGCCTAGTATAGTTGTAATGCAGGGGTGTCTAGCTCCAGTCCTCGAGGGCCACAATCCTGCAGGTTTTCGATGTGTCCCTGCTCCAAAACTACCTGACTCAAAGCAATGAGTCATTGTGCAAAACTCAATAAGCTGCTGGATCTATTTAATTCGAGTCAGGTGTGTTGAAACAGGAAACACTGAAAACCTGCAGGACAGTGGCCCTCGAGGACCGACTTTGGACACCCCTGCTGTAATAGATGCTACTGTGCAGAGAGATGTCGTGCGAAAGTAAAAAAAAAAATTATGAAAAGACAACCTAAACAATTTTTAAAAGGCAAAAATAATAAAATGAAATTCTTCGGTCAATAATTTCTTTGTTTTTTAGGTTAAGTGTAATTTGTTTTTTAATTAGGTGTCTGCAACATCACAACGCTTTTAACTTTTTAAATATTTTGTCTACACTCTTCATTAATAGACATTACTATCTGACAGTAAGCCAGCACAGGACCATCCAGCAGCAGCTTTGCACGTTTTATTTTCAGTTTGGTAATGAAAGAGGTGAACATCTGCTCTGAATGCAGCTGGGAGCTGCTGCTGCATGAGGACCAGGCCTCGTCTGATTGCTTTTTGACAGGGGAGGGGTCTGCACATTACCCACTCATCATTAAGAAGAATAAATTACGTTCATATATGTCAGTCTCCAAAAGTCTGCTACCAGAAATAGTTGCTAGATTTGTCGCTTGACGCTTTTTGAAAAAAGTCGCTAGAGGGGTCTGAAAACTCACTAAATATAGCAACTAAGTTGCTACGTTGGCCACACTGTGTGACACCAGCTAAAATAAAAATTATTACCACAAAACTTCTCCCCATCAAGTAGAACTGTGGAGCTGTCATTGTTTGATGCAAACAAAATGCAAATATTAATAATTGAGTACAAACATATTTCATATATATTGATGGCAGGTAGAGCTTGTCAAAGCATATTTTGTTAATGCACAACTCAAAATACACATTTTAATGTTTAGTACCATCCCATAATATTGCTTCAGTTTCATTCTAGGTGTTTAGATAAGAGCCCAATTTGACATATTTGATACATACACTTTCTGAGACATTTTGCATCACTTCATGGTAAAAACTATGCTCAAAGTCCTGTTAAACAAAATCTGATACTTGACTTCTGCCCCTAAACAGACACCAGGAAGCACAAAACCACACAGTAATAATTTTGACATATTACATGGTAATAAATCGTTAATATCCCCCATAATTTCTTTTGTTAAATATTTTGTTATATTTCATTAAAAGGTTAACTGTCACATTCATGACTGTGTTACATTGAATTTCCCTTTCCTCTTTCTTTTTCTTTCTTTCTTTCTTTCTTTCTTTCTTTCTTTCTTTCTTTCTTTCTTTCTTTCTTTCTTTAGTGTAAGCATAATACTGCAGCTATTCTTCCTGGGTTCCGTCATATATAATAATCATTCATAAAATGAGAAAAATCATAAAAAACAGCAAGTAATATAAAGACATACTATGATGATTAGAAGGCTCCAGCTTCCTTGTGACCTTTATTTGGACTAAGTGATATAGAAAATGAATGAATGAATGAATGAATGATAATGATGAGGTGCTATATTAATAAACAGGTATGCATACACAATATCAGTATATAATAATAATAACAACAACAACAACAACAATAATAATAACAACCAGCAGCTTTGGAAATATTTTAGCATCATGCATGGCACTAGCATCAGTACACTAACTTACAAAATAATGATTTTTATAATAACGATATGATGATAACAACAAAGCTAAAAACAAAATATTATAGAGCCTAACAGCAAATTATAATAATATACTATTTTGTAATATTACAGTGACACAATATGATTATGGTGACATATGTTTTTTTTTTTTTTTTTTTTTTTTCATACACAGTGAAATAGCACAAGGCATGTTTAGAATGCCACTTGGAACACTATTCTCTGCTCCTTTGACATTGTACAGCTAAGCCTCATTACCCACTGACTCAGGTGAAATGTCCAGGGGGATGGGGTGCTCCAAAAGATTAAGACAACCAACTTCACAGATCAGTGATGGCAATAAAGTGAGTTTCAGTATTAATCTTGTTACATTGTATTGTCCTGCTGGGAAAACCTGTGCATTGACACAGATGTTACTTTGACATTTTTGAGCTACCAAAACATTTTTAATGAGTAGTCACACCTGCTTCGTATGGGAATGGCACTTCAAACACTGGACAAAATGGATCTGGCATAAACTGCCAAGAGTTTAAAACACAAGGTAAAGAGTGTGAGGGGTCCATGCAGCCTCTAGACTGAAGACACTGTTCTGCTAAAATATGTGGGTAGAAAACCAGAGATCCTATCAACAATATATATGGTCTAAATGACCATGCTAAAATCCTTGTATCAGGTATTCCTGGAAATAATCAAGTGTTCTTTGTGCATGCCCTGACTGGTCTGTACTTTTTATTTTATTTTACTTTTCATATGTCAGGATGATTTTATTCGCCACAAGGTAGGTGTTCATATTGTGTCATGGCTGACTGACATGTTGTATAAGATTTCACAGTTTAATGGATACAGTATTATGTCAGAGGGAAAGGAGACTGAGTAAAATGTCTATAGACCAGTGAGACTTGATTGTGTAATGCCACAGATTTGAGAATGGGAAAATGTTAAATTCTGCAGCATTTAAAACCCCCAAAAGCACAGCTGCCTTAACAAGTCGACAATCAAGTGAGTTTGTGACTCTGACCTGTGGCTGATATTGCTGCAGCAGATATGTGCCTGTTCATGCAGAAGGTTGAGGTTTGGATTCAGCAGCGCAGATTTCAAATAACCTTTAAAACATTTCATCTCAGCAATCAACAGAGTGCAACACAAAGAGCTGTTTCTCACTGTAATGAAGTAACATTGTGGATCCTTTCACTGACCTTCTGGCATTCTTTGGATATAGATTTCAAGGGGACAGAAAAGCAGTTTCATTTTTCACCTGACACAATAGCTGATTGTTTTATTCAAGGACTGGGATATCTTTAAACACAACAAAAGACTTGGAAAACTGATTCAAGGGCCCAAGGTCACACACATACACTCTGGTTACTTGAACTGCATTTCCTTTGAATGTTTTTCTATTGTAGGTTTCACTATTACTTTATAAAAATCTGTGTACATCTTCTTTAATTTGTAAAAGTCAAGTAATTATTTTTGCTCCCCTTGTGGCTCCGGGACTTCTTGTTGGACATAGTGGTGCTGGTTGTGGGTTTAACTCAACTGCTGCAGATCATCTGCCTGTGCCTACATATGCTACAATTATTATCTCATTGCTGCCTTACCTGAGTGGGACAACATCGGTCAAATCTAAATTTTTGTCCTGTTTTTGAGAAGTATTGATTTTTGTGAATCATTTTATAGAAAGCCCTGTCAAGACTAGAGGAAGCTGTACATGCACCAGACTAAGCTGAGCCTGTTTTACCACTGCACCAACCCTGCTTTGCCTCAGTCACAATCTGTCTGTTTTGGAGGAATTGTTACTAAATGTGGAAGTTATTTTCAGGATTTTGTTTAGCCACAGCCAGTCATGTAGTAAATTCACTTAGTTTCTTGGATTTTCTAGATCTCCTGCTGTGTTTAATATCAACTGTCCGTTCGCAGATAAGGATTGTTTTGAGCTTGGTTTCTTCGAAAAGATCTTTACAATTAAGATTTTTGTTTTGTTTTGTTTTTTTTTTCTTTTTCTTTCTGTTGTCATTGTCCCTTCCTTGATTCAACATCCCCTACAGCTAGGTATAACACATGTATGCTCTCAAGCACAAAACTTGTTATATTTTCTTAATGTTCTTGTTTAAATATCAAACCAGAATAGTTACTAATAGTCAGGCAATTTTGACAGTTTTACCTTCAGGTATTGATAGCTTCACTCCTTATAATTATATTCACAAAAAAATGGCTCAATACAGTTTAAAAAAAAAAAAAAAAAAAAAAAAAAACCTTCTGCATGCAACATAAATGGACATTAGTCCTTGGGAAGTTGCATTGGCCTGCAGTGGCAGTTCTTACTGGAAAGAAATCTGTGACTTGATGCTTAATGTATCTAAATAAAAGTCATTTCATTTTTAGATGAATTGACGTCTTACCAGTTTCTCATTAATCACCTAATAGTTCAAACTTAGACCTTTACTTGCATTAAGTTTTACTGTGGGGTACTATTCACATTTAAGGGTAATTGTACAATGGCATTGTGATAAATTTAGGATGGAGTTCACTAAAACAGAGTGAATATCTGTGGGAACATCAGTTAAAAGAAGCATACATCTGCATTTTGTAACACATAAAGAAGACAACATATTTAAAAAATAATCATGGGAAATGTATGGGTATATTCTAAACTGAGAGGGTGGGTGGTGATGGGCGTGGCTCTGGCTCATCTGTAGGGAGGAAGGATTAAGCTGGGAGCAATGGCGGGTTACACAGGTCATGATTACTCATGCAGTACAGCTGCACCAATCTGTCTCACCTGCCGCTTCTCACTGAACCACAGCTTCACTCTTCCTCCCCATAGACAAGCCAGAGCCACACCCACTACCACAGTGTGTCTTGATAAGATGTGTCCCTAAGGCCTGGTACACACATCAGAATTTTTTTAAATCTGATTAGATTTTTTATCTGTTCCATTCCTCACACATAAAAAAATCAGGCATTTAACAGTTTTGATTATACTGTGTGTGATGTGCACCGATAATTTCATCATAGAACAACACAAAGACAATGATGCTGTCCCGCAACCTATCTAGAATCTAATTCTCCGAGCTAGATATCTTGTATGATCAAACGTGATCTAACAAAAACAAAGAAGAAAAATAGCAACAACCGGAAACATTCAGCATGGAAGAAGATGTACAAGACAAGGGAATGATGGTGGTCTTGCAACTATTATTAATAGAAAAATCCAGAACTGAAAAAACATCAGACTAAAGACAGCGTGAACACAGACTTTATATCCTTCCTTGTTTCCCAGTCAGCTCACTCTCTGATTGGCAACATTGCGCTTCACGTCAAAATCCAGAGAATCACAACTCACGAGTTGTCGGCTTTCCAAACAGATGTCAAGACTTTTGGTCGTAAATATTGAACATGTTTAAAATTTCCATATATTGGCTACAACCCGTCTTAGAGCCGATTGTAGGATGAATTCGCTCTTAACCTCAGACCAAATGATAAATTGATAGGAAAATCTTATAACTTGTGATAATTGGCCATTTGTTGTCCTTGGTCGGGAAGGGGCAAAATCGGGACAAAACAGTCCGATAATCTTTATGTGTGTACTTAGCCTTAGAGTAGGTATAGCTATAATTCTTAGTGATGGGCAGGTGAAGCTTCCCAAAGCATTTAGCTTTGAAGGTTTTCATCAAATGGGCTCATTCAAGGGCAAAGCTTCTTGATGTTTCATTTGCTCTATAAAGCTGTTTAGTGGACAAAGGTTTTCACAGTTCCGTCTCACTGAAAGCTCAGCTCATCTAAAGCAGTTTGCAGAGTTTACTGGTTTAAACATCTCACACTGACACTGATAATTCCTTCTGCCACTTACCTGGTTAACAAAGTCGCCAATAAACTAAAGACTATTTCCTGGCACATTTCTTTGTAAGCATTGGGGTGCATGTGGTAGTGTGATCAGAACGGGCTTGACATTATTGTTGTCAATGAAAAGGGGGCCCTGCAGAAAAAGTTTGGGAATGACTGCACTAGATGATGAGCGAGCTCCAAACGCAGGGTACCTTGCATGTTACTGCTCATTACAATTACAATTCCGTGCAAAATTGTGAACCGCTTTATCACCTGGTCATGTAGTACAATCCGCTGGCTTTACACGTCATCATCTATGTCATTAAATCACACCCCGAAAGACACTTCATGCTAGCTCTCTGGACCACAGTGTCAGATCAAGTGGCAGACTACTGGCTGACAAACAGACAGAGTGGGTGAAATTGCCTGGATGGAAAGGAAAGTGACATAATGTGTGCAGGACGTCAGGGACCTATGCACCTATGCAAGAGGCTGCCCTTCTGTGTTCTTTTGTGGAATCGTTGCTTCATGGTGCTGTATATAACCTCTGTAAGATGGGAAGTAGGGATGGGCATATCAAAACTGTAGTTTTAAAATCTTCCAGTGTAAATATAGGAAATAGTATATATATATATATATATATATATATATATATATACTATCGTTCAAAAGTTTGGGGTCACTTTGCCATGGGATTCAATAGGGAAGTGACCCCAAACTTTTGAACGGTAGTGTGTGTATATATATATATATATATATATATATATATATATATATATATATATATATATATATATACATATATATATATATATTTTGTCTTTTATTTTTTATTTTTCATTTTTTAAGTGTGATTCAATGCAATATACTTGATTATATTTTGATGACATTTATTTCAAGCTTTTATGTTTGAGTTTTTTCCTATTTGAAATTGCTGATGCAATAAAGATGTAATTAGGCTCTTTAAAAGGGCCAAAAATGATCAGCATCAGTATTAATGAAGAAGTACGATAAGCAAATGGTATCATTTTGACAGTAAAATATTTTGGTGTTCCCTAATGGGAATTGGTCTGTGTCAGGTGACGTAAAGCTCGGGATATCTGCAGTGTAACGTGGGTTGAATCGCCGTTTTGTTTGGTTACTCATAAACAAATGGGACACTCTTGTTATGTGAAAGGCTGCCGTACCAAGTCACACAACTTTAATGGTAGAAAAGTTAGCCAGTTGCTGTCCATAGCTTCTTTTCCTTTTGTTTGTTTGTTTGCTTTGTGTGTGCATATACATGTGTGTGAGCAAACCGTTTAAGGCTATTAAGTGCGAATCCAAAACATTGCTGATTTGCATGGACTCTCATAAAACAATAAATTCTTCTAGTGAAATATTAAGTCAAAATCACCCCGTTAGTCAAAATGGTGTCAGATTAATTAAGCTACCTGATCAATGTGATGATAATACTTTTATTAGTGCATATTAGGTCTAGTATTCCTATCCAGCTCCATGGCTTTGACAGACAGACCAATGGCCAAAAGCCAACTCAACATTTCAAAATGGCTGTTCACGACTCACAGTAACTATGCCAACGTCTTATAAAAAGCCTATGAATGCAACAGAGCTAAAAAGTGGATCATTTTACGCTGTTGCTTCCCGACACTCCTGTTTACCCTTGATGGTATTTCCTAAGTCTGAAAACCTAATATGCTCCCTCCTTTTTGCTCTTGTGTGTCTGTTGAAGGTATTGGAAACTTTCGTCACAGGAAACCTCAAACCATTATAAAAATGTGTGGAATTCTGAAGACTGAGCTCAGGTCACTTGCTATACATCTTTCCTTTCCTGCAACGTCTGTCTTCTCTCTCATCTCCATCCCTTTTCTTAAGTTCTTTCTCTTCCCTGGTTCATTTTCCCAGACTGGTGAGCTCCTCAAGGGCTTCTGACATGCTGTGACTCATTTGTCATGGCATTTCTGATGCAATCAGCCCAACTTGTCTTTTGTAAGCAACAGCAAAAGAAAACACAAGGGGTTTAACTGTCACAGCTGATTGGTTTGTGAAAGGTGACTGAATGCTGTGATAGAACATTTTAGTCTGTGCAATAAAACAATATCACAATGGTTTCACTGTTGTTTTTGCAAGGGAATAATGAATTTATGATTGCCCGATTATTTTAATGAGTTGCAGCTAAGGACTGGACAGCTGTGGTGATGTTGATGTGTAGCCATTAAGAGTCACTTTGTTAATCAAACCAACGTTCTTCAGACCTGGATTTGCACTTCAAAGTCAAAGTCAATAACACCTCATGATTAATCTACAATCAGTTAAAGTACTGAATGCAAAGAAGCTGTTTTACAAAGGTGGGTTATCAACTCCTTTACCTCACCTGGAAAATATTTTTAAAAATTACAAGCTCTTTGTTCATATTTTGGAAAAAAAAAAAAAAAAAAAAAAAAAACTTTAGGGGTGTTTATTTATATACATAAAAATAATTAGAGCTGTAGATTAATCATAGTTTATTAGAAATTAATGTCAGAAATAGAATATCATGTCAGAATGTAAGTGGCTAGCTTGTGGCCTCATGACATGTAAATGATAAACATAAAAATACAGCCTCAACAAATGCATGGTTGACTTTGAGACAGAGATGTTTTGACGAAACAAAAACCTTTGTGTGCAAATGACAGTGTTTTAATTGATTCCTTGTTTTTATAATTCCTAAACTTCCCGTCTAAATGGCAGATTAGTTTTGTATTTATTTTTCCACCCGCTCTGGTCTCAATCAAACATAACATCGATGCAACAATTCTTCTACTTTTTTTTTCTTGGTGGTGGGTACGCAGTAATTTGGTGTGGTCAAAGTCAAAGCCTAACTGAGACTTTCCTAAGCAGAGGTAAAAAAAAAAACATCTCAACCACAGTAAGCAACCATATGTGTTCCTTTTGAGCCCATTACATCAGGAAAAACAGTTCATCAGTGCTTTGGGATTGTATGCTTCATTAAGTGAGATGTGACAAGATGGAGGATCAAACATAAACAGCTTACTGACAATTAGTATTGTCCATGCTTTCTCTGTCTCTGCATCTGTCACCATGAACTCAAGAAGCAGACAAATCACTCAATAAAAAAATACATAGTTAAATTTGTCCTAATTAATTGGTGGAGTCATTTGTTAAAAGGGCATCCTTGTTACGCTGATGAATAAGGAGAAGCAATGCAGCATTTTGTGGTATAAAATCCACTCAATGTTGTGTCTAATGCAAGAAAGTAAGAGTGAGTTATCTGCTTTAAACCTAATCCTCTACCTGTAAGGAAAGTTTTGTGTTTCTGGCTGTCATTTTATGGGCATTAGGGTAAATAATTTACAGAGCGCATGAAGATGCACAAACTGTTCCAATGGTGTTTCCATCAGGTGTAAACACTACCATGGTCTATGTCATTAAGATGGAGTGAGGATATTTGTGAAACTGGAGCATTAATCACTGTGCCACTGTTGGCTTATCGACTAATTGGTTTGTGAAATGTTGAACAGCAGCAGGAAAACAGTAAGGAGGAAGGTTGGCTGTGGACAGAAGATTAAGCTTTGTGTTTACATGCGTTGTGACAGAACCTGTTTGATGCATGATCAATTTTAATAATTTGAGCGCTGCAATTAAAAAAAAAAAAAAATCCTTGTGATTTTATGTTTCCATATGATATTAAGTTTCTTGTGAAGTGTTAACCCCAGCAACTTGAGGATCGTCAAATGAAAATCCAGACGATCTTAGAAAACTCATTTCTGGTGTTTCCTAACAAAAACATTGCAGAGATTCTCAAACTACATTTTCCCCTGCAGTAAAAGCAGAATGTCACCAACAATTTAACCATCATTGTGTAACCCAGTGAAAGACTGCATTATATATGAACCGGTAAAAGGTGGCAGTTAATCAACCATCCATAAGAAAGAGATGTGTCTGTACTCAGCATAAGTGATCAGAGGAATGTCTAAGAACAAGTCTCTACTCTACAATGGGACATAAATCTGTTTGTCTGGTCAGATTGTGGGGACTTTCCTTCCTTTAAGGTATAATAAAGTAATCATAGATTAAGGGAACATTTAAACTTACTTGAGCAATTATGGTTTTTGTTTGAATTGTTCAAGATTTAACCCATAAGAGCCTGACGTGACATATTTGTCACATACAGTATCTGAGACGTTTTGCTCCAATTTATGGTATAAACTTTGCTTAAAATCCATTTGAACACAATCTGATCCCCTAATAGAAACCCAGAAGCAGAGAACCACATTATAATCTTTTTAAACTATTACATGGTAATAAATGGTAGATACCCCCCCCCCCCCCCCAAAAAAAAAATGTTAACTTTTTTGTAACATTTTGTTAAAGGGCCAAATAAAGATCTCATATTTAAAAATTTGGACTTTTCTTACCTGTTCCATTCCATAAGTGAGCTCCAGAGCTCTAATGTTTCATCCAAAGTTTAGAGTGTGATTTCACCTCTTGGTAACATGGCCACGTTTATAACGGACCAACACTAATAGAAACTAACACGGGTAACACAATTGTTTCATTTATTCCACCGATATTTTATTCATCCTCCACTAGAGCCTCAATTTTTTCCTCATGTTTTTATACTGCAAGAGTGGACTGAATGGGTGGCAACAATAGGAAAATGCCAGTATTCTGAGGGTAATAGCTCACAGCAACATATTGGGGGAAAAAAATGAACTATTTCATTTTTAGAACTGTGATTTTAGTTAAAAAATTTGAATTATGGACTATGGACTGAACTTCATTTTAAAATGTGTGAACTGAACTTTAAACTAGTTCATGTAGAAAATGAACTTTCCCAACAATGCACAGAAGTGTATGTAATGTGTGTGTACAAACATTCCCATGCAACGTATGGGCTTTATCAACTTGTACTTGTGCATAGGAAAATGTGTACGTTTAAGTACCTATTCTTACCACGCGTAAGCACAAAACCTAGTGGTATAACAGTGAAACTACAAGTAAAACAGAGTGTGAGAGTCACAGTGATTAGTGATCTCAAATCTCCTGTTACCTAAGAAAAGTTTCAATCAGTGATGTAATATATAATTTGAATAACTGGTTATAAGAAACAGTTGTGACAGGACTACCTAAAAAGAAACTCATGTTCCAAGGCTTATCTTGCACTACTGGAAGATTTGGAGAACCATGTGCACCGCAGTGCACATCCAGCTCCTGTCTACCCTGAGATTCTTGGCCTCTGGAACATTTCAACGGGACATTGGAGACATATGCTGCATTTTGCAGCCAACACTAAGCAGAATTATGCCGGTAGTGTTATATGCAATTATTTCTCTGGTCCCAACTTACATCCATTTCTCATACAGACCTCACCAAGAAGCCAAAATTAAACAAGGACTTCACACCATCGCTGGATTCCCGAACATAATTGGAGCCATAGTTGAACACACATCTTAATAAAAACATAATCAAACAATGAATTCAGCTATGTGAACAGAAAAGGTTTTCAGTCAATTAATGTCTAAAGTCACTAAAACTATGCTGTTAGATAGGCCAATAAAGAAAATCTGAAATTTGCTGACTCACTGTTAATGTTGATGAGTGATGGAAAATGTTATCATTTTGAATAAGAGGATTTAGTTCAGACAGACAATAAAGAGGTAAATTTAAGATCTGCTGTTTCATTCAGTGAACACAACCAGTTCAGGACATGCAACTACATTTAGGGAGCATACACATTATAAGTCATAAAGGCTTTGAACCCCGCCCCCCCTGATCAGACCATTTTAACACATAAGAGAGAAATATAATATCTACCTAAACTACAACAGAATTAACTAATAAGTACTATGCTAAAGAGTACTCTATTATGGAAAAAGAATGTAAACATTCAAGCTCTATAAATAAAGCAAAAAATAAATCAAAGCAAAACAAGAGAAAAACCTAAACCCTTCCTTCCTACACTTTCCTCATATCAAATGGTATTAGGAGGCATCAGCCCATTTAAGGAGATCCACAGCAGGTGGGAATCTTTTCCTTAACAGGCCAGGCAACTCCCACACAGCAGCTTCCCAGCAACTGGAACTCAAAACAATAAATGAATTTACCACCCTATGTGAATTTACTAAAGCATAATTTGCATAATCTCCACAGTCTTTTACTTGGTTTTAGACCTTATAGCGGTGGTGTCTACAGTTTATGAAGTGTTACTCTGTTGTCATTGTCTTTGTAGAACAGAATGTACAATATTGAGTATAGACCCAGAAATCTTTCAGTTAAATGTAATAGTAGTTAATAATATTAGTGATGGCACACAAAACAATAACTTTGAATCCATGACTGATGGGGGAAGCTAGGAAAAGAAAGAGACGAAGGGATAGGGCAAAAGACAAAAACAAGAGTCAATGTCAGACTGACGACATAAGATGCAAGATGTATGCTAAATTAGCCTTTGTTATGGGTCCCCACAGTGAAAATCTGCTAAAGTTCAGTAGTGAGGTTTGGATTAAATCACATTTGAACATCCATTTCCAAAACCGTAACCTCCAAAATAAGGTTATGCGGAGTTGCTTCAGTACTCCACATTATGCATTAGTCTGTAACCAAATGGTTGTGTTAACACAACTGCTTTTACCTCAGTTTTATCTCCGTTTATCTTCTCAATTTGAGTTTTAGCACAAAACTTCCAATGGACATTAACCTCAGTCTTTTCTCCAGCAGAACCAAAGTGGTGAACATTCAGTATACTAACAGTTAGGTCTGTGTGTGTGTGTGTGTGTGTGTATAGTCAATGGCAGAAGAAAGCATGTGGTTATTAAAATAAATTAAAAACACCTTTATATTTCTATCTGAAGTTGACAATGTAGAAAACAAAGAATGCCTCTTGATCTTTCTCTGTGATGCTCTTCTTCAAAATTAGTGACAAATAATTAATCTAATCATGTGCTTTGAAAGTGTTTGCCTGTTTCCAAAGTTTCCAAAGGTTGCATTCACATGGTTTTGCTAAGCAATCAGAAGGGTTTTAGCACCAGCTGAGAAGCTGCAGAAACTGGCGTTTAACAAAATGCAGCTGGTCCTTAAGCGGAAGCTAATACTCCTCTTAAAAAAGACTAGTTATTTGGATTCAGTTGTTTTTTTTTTATTTTTATTCAGGTGTCTTTTTTTAAATGTAATGAGTCATCAAGGGAAGCCTTAATAAACAAACAAAACAGAAAAAAACAAGAGCGTATACACAAAATTTCTTCTGATTGGTTCAATTTACAGCTAAGGTACTTGTAAAGGTGCAATACTTAATACATTTAACAAACATGACATCACCATGATGTCACCTGTAATTGAGCCAGATTATAACGGTTCACAGCACAACAAAACACCATAAGTAACATTGCGTACGTTACCTAAGGCTAAACTTCTGTTTGCCCAAAATGTTTCTGAGCAGCTGTAGAAGCAACAGATGGACACTTTCATTTGCCCAGTGAATAAATGGATTAACACATAGTAGTGTTAGCTCCATTACTACCAGGTGAAACTGTCAGAGCAAAACATGCTCTTGATGAGTGGTTCTCAAACTTTTTGAGCCACGACCCCCAAGATAAAATACATTGGTGGTCTCGACCCTCATGCCCATGCAGCGACTTAGTGATTAATTGTGTATCAAATGGGTCATCTTGCAGCATCCTCTAAATGTGAGGCTGGAAAACTGTCAGAATCTTCATAAATAAGGAGGATAAATTGGTTTTTGGTGTTTCACTGCAGCAAAAAGGCACCTACATGCCCAAACCCTGCTTCTCTCATGGTGATAATGGTAAATTCAGATTTTTAATGTGACATGTACTAACTTTGTTGTTTATTCGTTAATGTGTGAAAAAATGAAGAAAGATTTATCTCTTCATTAATGGTTTTGGTAAAAATCCCAAATTTATTTGATAAATATAGGCTATATATTTTTTACAGATATCTGGTGACCCCCCCTGCAATTATCTTGCGACCCCGATGGGCCTCCGGTCCCCAAGTTTGAGAACCACTGCTCTTGATGATGGGAGAACATGAACAGCGGCATCTAGAGATAAAAAAGTTGATCTCTCTCTCTCTTATCTGAATAGTGTGGACCCATCCTGTCATAGTAGGGGACTGCTCCTGCCGACACAGTAACAAGAATAATTTTTCAGTCCTTTTTGATGCACAAGTCTACATTCATTTCAGGCGCGGTTTGTTTCTGAGCATGAAGAGGAATGTCACCCACCAGTACACTGACATTATCAACCAATGTAGCTGCTTTCACACTGCCCATAAAGTGCTTGATATTCAAACAATATCTAGTTATTATTGAATAATCATTGATTTCTCCTTAACCTCAAATAGCTAAGGAACTTAAAATGCAAGATCAACCAAAGCTTGGGTTTTAGCAGATTAAATAAGGCAGCAACCACAAATAAGGCAGTACTGTTGGGATGCTATAGCCTATTAAATGAAGTGATGCTGGGTTAATCCCTAGGTTCTCCAGCTGACATTTTGAAGTATCACCATGCATGAAGTCCACATTAAACAGTGTCTGCCAAATTTACTGTATGCTATTTTGACTTACATGTTATAGTGATGCAAATCTGTGATGATGAAAAAGCATTGATTTTATTCTTAACACTGTCAGCAACACTGAATAATTCAATTTTTCTTTAAAGTTAGATTATTCCTGGGTGTGTTACAGTACACAGTTAAGCATAAAGCCATTGAGTGATTTGAGTCATTTATTTAATACGTCAGGGAGGAGGAGGTCTGATTTGTGTCCTGCAGCTCCTTCCAAATGAACTACGCATTTCCTAGAGATTGAAACCAATCACTTTCTATTTCTCTGAGGTGGTTAAGCCCGTTATGGACTTCTGGGTTGAAAGTAGCAGCCCAAATCCAAAGCTATATGAACTAGAACTTCCACTCTGGTGAGTTTTCTTCATTGTGGAGTCAGAGTGATGAGTTGCTCCAGTAAATGACAGTCGGGACTGTAGCCAATGTCATTAAGGCCAACTGGCAAGAACCATCCCTCAGCCACCCTCTCCTTTCCTAAAAGGCCTTTTATCTACAAATACAGAACTTTCATCCTGCTTCTCACCCGCTCATTTGGCCCAGGTGGGCTTCATGATGCCTCCAGTCTTTTCTGCTTAATGCCTTCAGAGATGAAGTGTGCCTTTTTGAGATATGACTTTGACACATTAATGTTGCCAAAATCTTTCTCTTGTTGTTTATGTTTTAAGATCAAATTTTCTTTCTTAGCTTATTTATCAGCATCTTTGGAGATGACATATCATATTGAATATAGAAAATGTGAACATAACTCTCCATCCATTTTTGCAGGTTGAAAACATTAAATTAGATGTTTGTGTATTCTGTTTAGCTGTGGATTGATAAAATTATGGTTGCACTCTAACTGAACATATATTTATATCAGTGAAATATTTATACAAACCCGACACAGAAAAAATTGCTTTCAAAGGCATTGTTAGTATTCAATATTATTCTCCCACTTAACCCCTTAAGCCTGATGGACCCACCGGTGGGTGAAACAGCTCTAAACACAAGTTCATGTGTGTAAAAAAGTTACTTTAGTGATGTAAGGATATCTGATTTATAATGTGTCTCAAAGAAGAATGCCTTTCTGTTTGAAATTTTAAGTAAAGATAAAGTATTGGATCTTTTTATTTCTTTTCTGTTTGATGGAAGCACATTAGTTCTGTTGCATGAAGGGCTCTGTTTAGTCCTCAATCAGGATGGTCAGTAGTGGACAAAAAAAGGAAGGTCACTTCAGTTCCCCATTTCACTCTTACACCCTCCTTCCTGCTGTCAACTACCAGCTGGAATATTTTCCCTTGTCTTCTGGAGAAAGAACTGCAGTGGATTAAGCCACAAGGTACAACATTGTGTTACTTTGACATATGTCTGTTGTGAAGAAGTTCTTTATAATTAAGTGGATTCCCAAATTAGCTTTTTCACATGAAGTATTACCTAAGATTATTCTAATCCCTTGTTGTAGCTGACAGCCTTGTTGCTTTTCAGTCTATTAGTCTGACATTCGCCTTGTTCGGTTACATATTTGTATCATAATTTATTTGTATTTGTATAATTTGGTCTGCGTCTGACACCTAGGAATAAAAACAATATATAAACAGCATTTTGAGGACAATATCAGCTGTCAAATGTTTATACTGCCATGGTCTCAAATAGCTACATTATTATAAAGACAAACAAAAAACAAAAGACCTGCACAAGTCGGAACAGGTGGAAAGTGGACTCAAAAGCAAATGTGCAACTCTGGCAATTTATTTAAAATATTCAAATGGTGATGTCAGGGGGCATATTTCAGAAAGGAGATTTAACAAATGTGGTTGTAATTTCAACTATGAGCTGATTAACTCTGGACTGTCAAACCCCAAGATGTCAGTTTCGGGACAGGTGGTAAGAATAAGTTCAAACAACTCTGAGTTCACTTAACTCTGAAGGTTAATTTATACCATGCGGCGTCTGCATGCAGTCTGCTATGGTGTAGCTGATGCTGGTGTGTTTGCCCCCGCACTCGAGCGTCGGGGGTGCACATTGTTTTGGTGTTGTGTTGCAGTTTCTCCTCCTAATCTGTAAGTGGCAGCAGGGGTGGTATCAACTAGTAAACGCACCAGGTCAGAGTTCATTCGATGTTCAGTAGGCATTTTCTGTTTTAAAGGTTCATTGTCTTTGTGGAAGAAAACAAAGAAATAATTTGATCTCATCTCATCAACTTGATCCACTGGTTACTGTTTTTAAAAACAGTGCTTACCACACAAATTCAGCGAGAAGATCCAGATATCCGGCAACACATGATCCCAAACTGATAAATCACAAGGGAGTACCTCAGCGTCTGCAAACAGGCCTGCACGTCAGGTCAGGCATGTCAGGCTCGTTGAGTCTCTGTGGAGCTACATCGAGCCTACGGTATATGCAGACGCCGTGCAAGTATAAATCCGTCTTGAGAAGAGCTCACTCAGAAGTAGATAAAAAGACTCGAACACAGATACAAGCGTCTGGATAACACATCTGTTCTTACTTGTTGCAACTAAGCAAAAGGTGCATGCATACATTTTCACACCAGTGGAAAGATGTTAATGACTGCATATAGTGAATATGGACGAATCCTGACTAAACCTTAATGAAATGAAATGAAATGAAAAATACTTTATTAATCCCAAAGGGAAATTCAATTTCATTAAATAGCATATCCACTTACAGGAAATCAAATTTGGTCTTTGACACTGATTAATTAGAAGTGATTATTGCATATGGAGATTCTGACAGGTCTTCCATTCGCTGCATCCATACAAGAGTAACATTTCTAATGCAAATGAACAAACTGTTGGAAATGTGCTGCGCATCACCAATATTGTACAGAAAACTGCCACATGCAGAAAACCAAAGTGCGAGACAAAGAATTTGTTCCAACATGAGAGGATGTGTTTGGCCAGATAAATGTAGGGCTGACATTATTATTTAGATAATAGATTGACTGTGAGATGAAACCAAGCGCTCAAACAGAAAATTATTGGAGAATGATAAAATATCCAAACAGGGTCTGATCATTGTCTCCCAACTGAGATTCCTGCAAATGATTTATGTCACAATGTTGACTGGTTTTTCTAGAAAAGGACACACCATGTCTAATCGACTATTTAGTTTAATCTGAATATACAACTGAAGAGGATAAATTGGGAGTTATTGGGTCTAAACCTGCCAGCGAGCAGGTTAGTCTCACAGAGTATGTTACCATGGTAACAGACTCAGATTTCTAACTAACTCTGAGTTTTGACCAAACCTGCTTTCTGAAAGAAGCCCCAGGCATTTGGCTGTGTTGTTCCATGATGAAAACAGGTGGGTCAGCAGCAGGGCAGACTGACAGGCAGGAATAAACTGGAGCCCCTGGAACGGCAGGTCTGCAGCTGGGATTACACACAAGTGAGAGCAATGATCTGGCAGAGACTCATGATCAGACTCACGCATGCTTCCTACACACACACATACATGCTTGCCAGGATCTGCAGATCCATGACAGCACAACTGCCATGCACATTTAGTTCTAGGAGAAGGCCCAGAGTCTTTGTAATTTGTGATTATTTGATTAAAAATTTTAATCTCTGACAGCACCAGTTAAAACATGAGCTGGTTATTTTATTGTTATAGTAAAAATAGATTTTCTTTCTTTCCATGTGTTTGAGTTGGGGGAGACTCTGGTTTTCCTTTTCAGAAAGCAAGTGTGATGTGATGGCTAAAGCTGCTGAGGAGGCACAGTTGCAGTGTGAAGAGGAAACTAAGGGGCTTCTAATCACTGCCAACTTTACAGCAGAAAATATATTGGCCAATGCAAAATTTTGTTGTTTGGCTAAGTTGATGAAAGACTTGGAGTGTTGTGCTTTCAAAAAGCTAAACACAGAAATGTCAATGTATAGCAGTTACATTAATGAAAATAAATGCACCAAGCTATTTTAATTATACTTGTGGAAGATATTAACGAAGCTGTACAAAGAAGCCCAGTGATTTCATTAATACTGATTATATCGACTGACATTAGTAACACAAAGCAACTCATACCTATGTCAGGTACATAGAAGACAAAAAACATCAAAACAAAACTTTTTAATAACTCTGAAGTTGTAGATGGAAGAGCTGATACTATTGTCAAAGATGTCAAGCAACTGTTGACAGACAAAGATTTGAATGGAAAAGACAGCAGTTTGTATAGATGGAACTTTTGCTATGACAGGATACTGCCAAGGAGTTATTAAAAAACTCAGAGAGTAATATAACTCAGATTTGGTGGGCGTGGAATGTACAGCTCATTGTCTTACGTATGCTGCTAGTGATGCAGCCACCTCTGTGCCACAGGTTAAAAAGTTTCAGCAGGTTTTGAGATAATTATTTTCATTCTTCATTAACTCAGCTGTCCGAAGCAACAAGCTACATGAATTGCAAAAACAGCTGGATGAACCCCAACTGAAGTTCACCCAACCACATAAAATCACTGTAGCGGATTCCAGCATATTCAAAATAAAGATTGGAACTTTTTGTTTAATCCTGACTGAATTGACTATTTGATGGATTTTTCTCCTTACAGACAAAGAGTCCCTCTCACTCCAAAAGTGGGGGTCTGACTGGTAAAAACGCAGAACTCAGAGATTTATGACTTGGTTTCCAGTTCCACAGGTCACAGGTCAACTGTGACTGGGGAAGGAGTGGACATTAAGTTATATCTAAGATCTGGGATTAAGATAAGATCTGAGAAGTTTCTGAAATTTAATCTCCTGCCACAGTGTTGACGGAGCACTGCTTTCCCCTCCTGAGCCGCTGGATGGTGGAACATAATCTCCTCGAAGCCGTCCAGAAGTCATTCTCCATGGTCTCTCCAAACTCCTCCCATGCCCGAGTTTTTGCCTTAGCGACCGCCAAAGCTGCGCTCCGCTTAGCCCGCCGATACCCATCAGCTGCCTCTGGAGTCCCACAGGCCAAAAAGTCTTCCCCAACTCAAGGTACACTGTGTACAGTGGGGATGGGGGGCTGCTGACCTCGACTCGAGATGTTATGAGGCGATGCTTCGAAGACCTCCTCAATCCCACCAACACGCCTTCTGATGAGGAAGCAGAGTCTGGGGTAGCTGGTGCTGGCTCGCCTATCTCTGGGGCTGAGGTCGCTGAGGTGGTTAAAAAGCTCCTTGGTGGCAAGGACCCGGGGGTGGATGAGGTCTGCCCAGAGTTCCTTAAAGCTCTGGATGCTGTAGGGCTGTCTTGGTTGACACGCCTCTGCAGCATCGTGTGGACATCGGGGACAGTCCCCCTGGACTGGCAGACTTCAAAAAGGGGGACCGGAGGGTGTGCTCCAACTACAGGGGGATCACACTCCTCAGCCTCCCCGGTAGGTCTATTCAGGGGTGCTGAAGAAGAGGGTCCGTCGGATAGTCGAACCTTGGATTGAGGAGGAGCAGTGTGGTTTTCGTCCCGGTCGTGGAACAGTGGACCAGCTCTACACCTTCCTTGGGGTCTTTGAGGGGGCATGGGAGTTTGCCCAACCAATCTACATGTGTTTTGTGGATTTGGAGAAGGCATCAGACCGTGTTCCCCGGGGACTCCTGTGGGGGGTACTCCAGGAGTATGGAGTGCCGGGCTCGCTTGTACGAACTGTCCGGTCCCTGTACGACCGGTGTCAGAGCTTGGTCCGCATTGCAGTAAATCAGAATCGTTTCCAGTGTGGGTTGGACTCTGCCAAGGCTGTCCTCTGTCACCGATTCTGTTCATAACTTTTATGGGCAGAATTTCTAGGTGCAGCCGAGGTGTGGAGGGGATCTGGTTTGATGGCCTCAGGATTGGGTCTCTGCTCTTTGCGGATGACATGGTTCTGTTGGCTTCATTGGGCCGTGATCTTCAGCTCTCACTGGAGCGAATCGCAGTCGAGTGTGAAGTGGCTGGGATGAGAATCAGCACCTCCAAGTCCGAGACCATGGTCCTCAAACGGAAAAAGGTGGAGTGCTCTCTCCGGGTCTGCGATAGGGTCCTGCCCCAAGTGGAGGCGTTCACGTATCTCGGGGTCTTGTTCACGAGTGAGGGAAGGATGGAGCGGGAGATCGACAGGCGGATCGGTGCGGCGTCCACAGTGATGCGGACTCTGCATCGGTTTGTCGTGGTGAAGAGGGAGCTGAGCCAAAAGGCAAAGCTCTAGATTTACCTGGTCAATCTACGTTCCTACTCTCACCTATGGTCATGAGCTGTGACTAATGACCGAAAGAACGAGATCGCGAATGCAAGCCGCCGAAATGAGTTTGCCCCTGCAGGGTGGCCGGGCTCTCCCTTAGAGATAGTGTGAGAAGCTCGGTCATCCGGGAGGGGCTCAGAGTAGAGCCCCTGCTCCTCCATATCGAGAGGAGCCAGATGAGGTGGCTCGGGCATCTGGTTAGGATGCCTCCTGGACGCCTCCCTGGTGAGGTGTTCCGGGCACGTCCCACTGGAAAGAGGCCCCGAGGAAGACCCAGGACACGCTGGATGGACTACATCTCTCGGCTGGCCTGGGAACACTTGGGAACGCCTGAGCTGGTGAATGTGGCCGGGGAGAGGGAAGTCTGGGTTTCCTTGCTTAGGCAGCTACCCCCGCAACCCGACTCCGGATGAGCGGAAGAAAATGGCTGGATGGATGGAATCTTCTGCCAGCCACAAATCATTGTTTGCCCCACAAAGAACTAAATGTGTTTTTCTTCAGCTGATAAACAACCCCCCTTTCACAGGCAACCTTAACTGGAAACACTCGTTTTAAAGTAATTTTAATTAATATATGTGTGTTTATCTTGATAGTGCATACCCTGCATATAATCATTATCATTTTGCACAAGGTTTAATCAACAAGCTTGATTCATTTGTGATCTGAAACTTCATCAACATGTGGTTATTTTTTTTTTTAAGGTATCACCTTCTTACTATTTTTATTGTGTGATTATTGTCTCTTCAATGTTTCATTGATGAGTTCAATAATGTTTAATTTAAGGCTTTAATAACTTGGACATAGATTATTTTGTAAAGAGCATCAAATTAAACATTTTGTGAATATATTTCTGAGTTTAGTCTACATCCGTGATCTGAGCTGACCACCAAAGTCCTGAATGCTTATTGGTCAAAATAATGGTCCTACATTCTTCCGTGGGGCGTCATCACACTAACACTTTTAAAACTCAGAACACAGTTGAGCGTGTATGTGTATGAGTAGTATGAGTCTGTCTTCAACTTCCCGTGGAGTTGTACCTGAGTCTTCTTCAGACATGGCTCCTTTCCAGAGTCACTCAGATTTCTTTCAGAGGTCCTAGAGACATGATTTTCTTAGGACACTTCTTCGGAACGCTAGAGATCGAGAGATGAGGCATGAAGAATTAAGTTTGCTATGATATAAACATATCATCAGATACCAAGTTTGGGCCTGCATCCAGTATGCATGATCGAGTGTTTTCTTTTGGACTGATTAACTCTGTTTAATTTATGCTTTTTTCCCAGTTGACACTTCTCTTTTCATTTATGTTTTTATCTTTTGAACTTTATTTAGGATAACTGGTTAACTGAGGCTGACAAACGTTTCAGAACCAGTTCTACAGAGTTTTCTTTATACTTTTTGGACTGATCCAAAGCTGGACTCTTGATCTTGAGCCATACCCCCTCAAGCCATTCACTGTCCATCCTCGATACCACCAGCTGAGGGAGAGTCCGCATCAGCAGAGCTGCCTGATTCAAACCTTCAGACCACCACGTGACAAATCCTCTGATTGTCTTGGGAGTCCACCAGTATTTAAACTACCTGGATCAACTTCCTGGGAGAGTTTATTTGACTAACTTGAATGAATTAATTTATTCAGTTAATTAATTTGGCACTCTAATGATGTCCACACTGCCATTAGATCAGTATTAGGTCTCTCTAGTGTGGTGGTGCCTGAGGTCTAATCAATATTTTGATTAATATTTCATAATTTTATGTTATTATTAAAATAAAAAAATATTAAACATTTTAAATGTTTAATGACGCTAAATCACTACACCTGAGGAGATACCACAGAGCACATCCTGTGGTGCTCAAGATGCTGACAAAGCCAAAGGTCTATGATAGCTGTCAGGTAGTTCAATGTTGTGGCTCACTGTCACATGATGAACAATATATTAGCGCATGTGATCTTCTCTCACAACATTTTCAAAGAGAGGATCTGGACTTCTCTGCATTCCAGCCATTGGCTGAAAGTACCAAAGAGGCTCTGATAGAGACCTAATAGTCCACCTGCTCCTGCAGAAGAGGAATTCTTCAGCTCTCTTTAAGGTACCATATTTAAAGTAGAGAAGTTTTTGACTGCTACACTTAAAAACAGCCCTTGATGACATGAGAAGCAGGTATGTTGGATCCTTGATAAGAGAAATTGAATTGGAAAAGATTGCCCTTGGACATACTAGAGTTTCACAATTTTGGAGCCAGTAAAAGGACACAGTGAGAGAATTTTTCTCACTATGGTGCAGAGAAGCTTAACAGTCTACTGACACAATTCTCAAGCAATTTAAGCACAGAGGATGCACTGCACTGCAGTTTGTGATGCTAAAGCAAATTATGGTTTCCACCAACTTGTATGCCTCATTTTCCTTTCAGCAGTTTGCAGAAGCTGTTTTGAGTGAGCAAAGTGGTGTGTTTACTGAAATGCAGAAGCTGATTAAAAAAGCTTTGGTTATACCATTTGCAAGTGTGTCATGTGAACGTGGATTCAGCACACAAAAGAGGATAAAATTCACTGACCACCACAAATCTCACTAATCAGATGCTCATTTCAGAGCTTTGGCCCTCCACAAGAGCAGATTAATCTTAACAGAGCTCTAATTAAGTAGATAGAGATGCAGCAGAGAGGACAGAGGACCAAAAAGAGTATGGATGAGCCATCAGAAAGACTTTTTACACTGATGAAGCTCAAAGAACAAATGACAACAATGTATATTGATGATTTTGATTCCAAGTCAGCAAAGTCTGTTTGTGTGAGCAGTTTGATTTTTCCACAAATTACATGAAAATAGTTTAGGTAATCTCTGATGCCAGTTCAGCAAAGATAAAGGTTGTGTGAGCAGTTTTTTTTTATTTCATTCACGCAAAGTTGTTACTATGAGGAAAGCAGTGGAGGAGACCAAAAGAGGCCAAAAGGGAAAGAGAAAAGCACAGAGACAAGAGAGAACCACTGATGCAACTCAGATGACCGCTAGAGGAGGAGATTAAAAGGGACAGCAACAAATGTAGTTGTCTGAGGTAAGAATAGAACAATATGTTTATCTCAAAAGTGGTAGAATTTCTTCCTAGACAGGTTTCCAGCTGGTAAGCTTTGCTGACAAATATTTTCTTCCTTTAGCCATGTGTTAAGTGGAAATAGATGAAGCAGAAGTGACTAAACATGGAAAGAGTGCATGAAGAGAAGAGAAGAATTAATTATCCCCATTTTAAAAAGTGATTTTCTGGCCCTGGTGGAGATCTACTTTCAGTCTCTGTATCCCAGCGGATGGTATCTCTTCACTATCCTCTTCATCTGCCTGTAATGAAGGAGATCATTCTGCTTTGGTATATTTTAAATTAACATATGTGGTAAAATCTGAGTATTGAGTACTTAAAACAGCAGGGTTTTTTGCGTTGGTTGGAGGCTCAGTTAGATACAGGACACTATTGTAACTGGGAAGGGGGATGTCAAGAAACAGATAGTTTATTAGGTGAAAGGACGTGTACTAAATGAATTAAAACTGCATTTGTTGGGGGTTTAAAGATGTACTAGATGTATAGACAGCCATGAATATTTAATTTGTAATGGTTCCCAAATGTGAGTAAAAATACTTATAGTTGATTGAACCAACTGACAGCAGATGTTCTGGATCCAAAGATTCAGAGTTGCTCAGCTTAGAGTCAGCTAACCCAGAGTTTCTTTTTTGGCTTAGAGATGGGCCTTTTGTCTGGAACAGGCCCTGGAACAGGGTGAGCTACATGTGTGTCTGAGGTGAATATTGTGAATGAATTATGAATAAGAACCATGAATAAGTCTGGATTATGTCATACTGACATTAGAAACATGACTTCTGCTGATTCACTGTTACACTACTACATTCAGTCTTCTGTTTGCATTCTGCTTCATATAAAGTAGATGTTGTACAAACAAACTTTAATTTAACTCTGACCTACATTTACTGTAATTAGTATGCTTAACTTTAACATTCAATAATGATTTAATAACAATGAATGACTCATAAAAATGATAACGATGATAAAAAAAAATTAGCAGTGACATCAGAGACCACAAATAACTGTTTAAAGTGAGTGGAAAAGATATGAATAAATGTTCCTCTGCAGACATTTCTGCAGGACTTCATCAGTGAATCTGGACAAATGTACATTAGATTTACTTGTTACTGTAGAGTAGGCTATAAGCAAAACATGGAGCAGCAACACAGATTAAAACGTAATGTGATAAACAGCATGTGTCACCATCCAGCTGTCATTATTGTCACTGAATTATGAGACTGCTCTACAGTTCTATAGATCCCCAGCATCTACAGAATAATGAAGAAATAGTCCCCTTTCTCTCGTCACACAGGAGTAGAAAATACTTCTGGCCAGGTCATTCAAATAATTTAAAAGAGGCGTGGCAGTGTTAATGTTTTTCTGTGTCTGGTCACCTTTTATTTTCAATACAGAGCCCAATGATAGCAAACATGATGCATCCCAATGAATTCCCATAATTTTAAATTTCATTAGTAACTTAGCACCATTGTTGTTTTAAAGCATGATAACAAAAGGAGTTTAAAAAACAATCACCAAAACCAACTTATAAACCAAAGTACCTATCAATTTTGGGTTTACTTTTAAAAAAGTACCATCAAAGGATTATTTACTAATTTACTATAAACAATTCTGTTTTGTCCGTCAACTCAACAAGTGACTCAAGTGAGCCAAACCACATTTGAACAAGTACTATAACATTTAATGTTTTTACTTTTTGACCATTGTAGGGGGACAAAAAAACAACTAGAAAAACAGATGTCACAATTATTGATTTCATAGTTAATCCTAGCAGTAAATGCTACGATAAATAAACCGTAAAGATACCTAACACATGGAGTATGTTTCTGCATTTGCGGGATAAACACCTGGCATTGTACCCCAAAGTAAAGGTAAATGAGAGAGAGGGGAAAAAAAAATGAAAACAAACACTTATTATCTTACAGGCTACCCTTTTCAGAGTTTGTTGACCTTGGATCCACAAAGCTTTTCCACAGGTTGTAAGACTCTCAGCACACAGCTGCTTTTTTAGAGCAGTCACTGCAGCTCAGTGCTTGTTAGACTGCTATGACGTAATTGGTGTGTCACCTTTTAATGATTCATGCAGCACCACATGTTGTAGATTGTTTCCATCAGGTATTGCTCGGTTTTCTACCCCTACTCTTCCAGAAACTTGAGTTTGAAATGTATACATATTACCTTGTTATCTATAATTGTATTTTTACACAGGGTACCACCTTTCTTCTGCCCATACCACACAATGCTATACTCATCTTCTTCCTTCTTGCTGTTCCATCATATCAGAACTTCACCTATTAGCAGAATTTTACATTAGAATGTCCATTTTGAGTGAATTTTTGTACTGTTGAAGTTGGGTGAAATTTTATTTAAAACTTTTTGTTTTTCATAAAATGTCATTTATAATATGATGCATATCAAGTTAGATCATTTGCAGGGGTGAGGTTAGGGGGTTGGGGGGGTTAGTTAATGTAGTCCAACAGAGAGGCAGCAGCTGCATAAAGTAGCCTGCGTACAGCCTGCCTGAGCCTCTCCTGCAGAAGAGGTGCTTTAACAGCCTGCACACTGTGCTTGCCTGAGCCACACGCATGGGAAGACTGTAAATATGGATGTTAGGATGGATAGATGGTGTGGATGTTATTATTAAACTTCTTTAACAAAAAGGACAGAATCACAACAGCATCAGCTGTGATGAAAAGGGTGATGAATTCAGGTTTGTGAATCATATTGTATAGTGTTTACTCTGCTGGTTTGCCAAATGTTTACTTACCATCAGTAAAGTTAATTTACAAAGAAAGTGAATGACAGCAAGATAATGTTACGTACGTGGTCACTTGGGAAGAATCCAAACAGCTTGGATAATAGTGATGGGAAGTTTGGCTCTTTTCAGAGAGCTAGCTCTTTTGGCTCCCAAACAGCTCTTGACTTAGCATCTTTTATAGCCCCATAATTTACCTTAACTTCTCAAAATTAATGAATTATGTTTTGATAACCTTTTTGTGTTCAGCATTTTTACGAGAAGCCTTATATTTGCCTCCCCTCCTTTTGTGCATTTATTCTGATACATCATGTTGCAATTAATTGCGATTAATCAAATTGTAACACGTAAAATATCTCTTTCCTTTAAAAGAAGGCCTACAGTTATATAAAGAAAATGCAGTAAACTTTGGTTTACAAACACGACATCACTGGTCTCCAGCCTGCGACTCTGGAGCTGCAAGTGTCTCTCTAGACCTTCCACATTGCCTCTAAATACTTGCGTAAAATATTTTCTAAATCTATCTTTCTTGTCATTAGGGTGGAAACCAGGGATGTTTTTTTCTTTTACTTTACATCATTTTCCACAAATATATACATTTCTTTGAAGAAAGTCTGTCTATCCTCTTTTTATAAAGGTTTATGTTATTCTTTATTTTAAAACCTAAAAATGGAAATAAAAATATGGTTCTTCAAAAATAACAAATATCCTGTGGTGGCTCTTCATTAAAAATATATATTAGGTTACCTTTTTGAAAAGTTCCGTGACATCTGCGTCTCAAAAGGAGTTTTATTTAGTTAACTGAGGGAAAAATGGCTGCAGACCGCTGCGTTAAACACATAAACAGGTTTAGCAGCAGTTTTCTCTTTAAAAAGCAACAGTTAAAATATTTCTTCATATATATTTATAAAACCAAATATTTACGAGAAAGAAGGATAAAATGTTCAGGATTTACTAACTAAAAGGTAAAACGTCAGCAGGATGAATTTAAAGCTGTGAAGCTGCTTCCTTCTAAACACAGAAGGAACAATATGTGATGAATATCAGCATCAGGTGAACAGACAGAAAGCAGGATTAGAATCTCACAGTTTCTAGATGGTGAGGAGAGAGAAATATTCACAATATGCACAATAACTTCCATCCATGCACCTTTAGTGCTTCATTATCCAGATTTCTGGCATATAAATTCTCTAACCTTTCATTCTTAGCTTGACTGTTTAGCTTAACATCTCTGCACCTGCAGCCTCCGGTACCAGGAGTTAAGGGGTTAACATCTTGTTTCCGGGTGTAGTGTCAGGTCTGTAGATGTAACTATAAACATGTGTGGTATCCACAGAAAGTCCAGAATCTCAGCTACCAGCTCAGTAAAACCATTTCTATCACCAACAAACACAGTTAAGAAAACAATAATTAAAGACCAGGTAAACAAAGTCCAAAAAACATGTAAACACAGATGATGTCTCCTCATGAACATGAACCAATGACTCCTCTACTGAAAGCTCACTTCTCACCGATTCCACAGCTGGCGATTAACATGCCTAGCTATATATATACATTACTAATTAATCGCGCGTTAACGCAATGCTTAATTAATGCCTTTAATTTTTTTAATCGCGCGTTAATTTTTTTTTTTTTTTTTTTCCTGGCCGCTGGCTTTTATGACAAAAACATGGCGTCCATGTGTCTCTTCCCTGCTGCAGCGGTGCGTCTGATGTAATCAGGAGAGAGCAGGTTCATTAAAATGAAGAGACGTTTTCTGTCTGGAACTTAAGAAAGAAGAAAGAAAGAAAGACCAACTTTTCTCTTTGTCAAAATACATGCAGATGGACAGAACATCGTGATTTTTGGACGGGAAACTTATTATGTAATATTATTTTTTTTTAATAAATACGGTTTTAATTTATGCAAGACAGCAAAGGTAAGACATGACAGCAAAGGTAAGACATGCCTTCTCACTTTTACAAATGTGCAGCATAAATCTGGTCTTCTTCTACCGCTGGTTCGGTGAATCTTGGTCATAGCAAGATGAAACTTCTAGCTGTGGAATCTGTGAGATGTGAGCTTTCAGTAGAGGAGTCGTTTGTTCGTGTTCATGCCGTGAGGTGGGTACGGGGAGACATCTTTTGTGTTTACATATTTTTCGGACTTCGTGTAGCTGCTCTTTAAATTAGTTGTTGTCTTAACTGTGTTTGTTGGTGATAGAAATGGTTTTACTGAGCTGGTAGCTGAGATTCTGGACTTTCTGTGGATACCACACGTTTATATTTACATCTACAGACCTGACACTACACCCGGAACGAGATGTTAACCCCTTAACTCCCGGTAGCGGAGGCTGCAGGTGCAGTCAAACAAAAAATGAAAGTTCAGAGAATTTATATGCCAGAAATCTGGCTAAAGAAGCAGTGAAGGTGCATGGATGGAAGTTATTGTGCATTTTGTGAATATTTCTCTCTCCTCACCATCTAGAAGCTGTGAGATTCTAATCCTGCTTTCTGTCTGTTCACCTGATGCTGATATTCATCACATATTGTTCCTTCTGTGTTTAGAAGGAAGCAGCTTCACAGCTTTAAATTCATCCTGCTGACGTTTTACCTTTTAGTTAGTAAATCCTGAACATTTTATCCTTCTTTCTCGTAAATATTTGATTTTATAAACATATATGAAGAAATATTTTAACTGTTGCTGTTTAAAGAGAAAACTGCTGCTAAATCTGTTTATGTGTTTAGTGCAGGGGTCTGCAGCCTTTCCAATCCAAAGAGCCATTTTTCCCTCAGCCAGCTAAATAAAACTACTTTAGAGCTGCAAATGTTACCAGACTTTTCAAAAAAGAAACTTAATATATATTTTTAATAAAGAGCCACCATAGGATATTTGTAATTTTTTAAGAACCACATTTTTCATTTCAATTTTTAAGGTTTTAAAATAAAGGAAACACATAAAACCTTTATAAAAAGACAACAGACAGACTTTCTTCTAAGGGATGTAGATATTTGTGGAAAATGCTGTAAAAGAAAAAAAAAAAGTCCCTGGTTTCTAACCTAATGACAAGAAAGATAGATTTAAAAAAATATTTTAGCCACATATTTAGAGGCATTGTGGAAGGTCCAGAGTCGCAGGTTAAACACCCCTGATGTGTGTTAGTAAACCAAAATTTACTGCATTTTCTTTATATAGCTGTAGGCCTTCTTTTAAAGGAAAGAGACATTTTGCGCGTAACGATGCGATTAATCGCGATCAAAAATTTTAATCGTTGCCCAGCACATATATATATATATATATATATATATATATATATATATATATATATATATATATATATATGTTAAGGCTGTCAAAAATAACTCATTATCGGTGGTAACTAATTTATGCAATGAACTGCGCTAAAATTTTTAGTGCATGCAAGCGCAGTGTCAATCATTTATGTCGGCAAGACATGCAGAAGCAACATAGAACAAGCTGGTTAGGTTCTATGGGTGGATTTGAAAGCGTCACACCTGAAGGGAATGAGGATGCTTTAACACCCAATGCTCTCCCTGGTGAGAAGGTTAATCTCACCCACACTTTCCACATTAAAAAAAAAAGTTTTCATGTATTGTTGCACAAATGTCACTGTTCCAGTCGTTTCTGTCATTTGCAGCGCACCCCGGCAACCTCCTCCTTTCCCCATCCCTCCCTCTCATATTGTGAATCATGACGACTGTCGGTGATCAGCTGATCAGCTTTTCTGTCGCTAGCACCGTCTCTTTTGTTGCATTTGTTTATCGTTCAGCTGAGAAGGAGGAAACTAGCGGTTTGTGGTTCACACTGGTACATATTTACCCAAAAGTTTTGTTTTGGACATGTTAGCAATAGCAAGCTAAATTTATCAGTCTCATATTAACCGGATCAAAGTCACTGTCACGTGAAGTTTAAGAATATTTTAGTTAGATATTGTTGGCCTTTATTTTATATAACTTTTAAGTATTAAGACATTTGTTAGTGACCCAGCTGTAAAATCTAATGGTCATCAGACAGCGTTGCACACATCTATGAAGACAGATCAGGGTTAGATATCTAGTGAAAGTAAAACAGCAAAAGGAAGCAAGGAGACATCTTCTCTAAATCATTGGTGCAGATGTTGGAGACACAGGTCTCATTATTTAGGGTCCATGAATGTGGTGAGAGAAATTATAAATAGGCTTTAGAAATCAGAGCAGAACCCTTCCATTTATGCTTCAGCTTTGCAGGGGCGGGTCTACAAAAGTTTTGATGGGGGGCCAGGTAGGGGCACTGTCCTAAAAATAGGGGGGCACAAATGAGATATATGTTTGATTATTGCAACTAAATTGACTAACGTAATAATAAATAAGAGAAGAAGAGAAGAAAATCATGACATTGCATTGTATTGTGGTTCAACAGATATATAAAAAAAACAAACAAACAAAAAAAAGAACAAACAAAAAACAAAAACAAGCAAACAAGCATGATGGGACCTATGAACTAATATTTTGTTGAAAACCTTTTGAGGCAATCATTGCAGTCAAGTGTTTTCTGTAACTCCCAATCAGACTTCTACACCTGTTGCCAAGTAATTTGTCCCAATGCTCATCAGCAAAGTGCTCTAATTTGTCTGACAGTTCTTTTTTTAATTCTTTTTAACCACGAATCTAAGCAATGTCTCATTTCACCAAATTATGATTTAGCTCTTTTTATTTATTATTATTTTTTCAGTATTTAGTTGTTTGAATGACTATTATGAATTTTGCCCTTTCTCTAATAGAAGGGCCTGAATAAATATGAGGATGACTGTAAATACATATAAAACATGGCTCAAATCCATCTTAATGTAATGTCCCAGAGAGGATTTGTTTTCACAGTACTGTTTACAAGCCAATAATATAATAATTTAATCATCATATTACACTCAACAGGACAAAACTGTAGAACCTCTGCACTGATTATACATAACATGAAAAGCCTCACATCATCAATTATATAGTTCAAAACAAATATAAATGATGGTGACTGATGTGTGTGTTTGTTTAGTGTCTATTTTATAATACAGGTCAGGCCTACCCAGTACATCTGCATCTCCCTGTTTTGTTTGTGAATCCACAGGTGTAATTTTACAGAATAGGTATCTAGAAACAACTAACTTAGTTGTGATTGGTAAGGTGATGGTTTGCTAATCAGCTGATTTGACTGTGAGGCCTGAGGACTTTGTTATGGTTACACAGATGAGTCAGCTACATGCAGGGAAGAGCAGCAAGGAAAATCAGAGCCATAAAGAATAGCAAATGGATTGTTAAGTATAGATTTAGGAACAAAAGAAAGTGACCCTAAGCAGGTGTGCCTCCCCCAGTAGCCCTTTGGTACCCAGCAGAGAACTTTTAATAATAGCTGGTTCGAGCAACTTAAATGACTAGACTCTGTAGCCACAAACTCAACATTTTGATTTCCATGTGGGCACTTTGGAAGCAGTGGCAGCTTCTGACAAATTTCTCAGGGGGGACAATTGTTGTGATGATGACTATGGTAACCTGTTCAACAGATAAACTAATAAGTAGCAAGGCAGTTGTCAGTTTTTGCTGGTCAACTGAGAAATATCACCTGTAACTACTACACTGCGGGTCTAGAACAGTTTTGATGTGGTCAAAACAGCAGGGGCACTGACCAGGAAAAGGGGGCACAAATTAGACCTTTTTATGAAATACTGAACTATAGTGGTCATCTTATGTTTAAAAAAAAAGTGGAAAAAAACAACAACAAAATCAAAACAAAAAAATACAACCAGCCAATTATCTATTTTATTAATAGTTTCCTTTGGATGATGCTGCTGTAGGACTTTCATCACTGATGCACAAACACGTACACTTCAGGTATATAAAGAAAAGAAAGTTTTTAACCTTTTTCTTAGCCAGATCATATCACAATTTCCTCATCAATGTTGGCTGTTCAGGTTCAGGCATCACATCTGGTGGTTTTATGACAGATGTTATCAGCACAGAGACTGTGGGTGAAATGATGCTGCATGAATTTTGCACTATGATCTAGAACATGGTAGAGATGATGCAGAACAACATATAAAGGTACATTACTTGCTGAATTTACTGACCGTTGGACATCTGATGTATGCCCAATGTAAGACCAGTTAACAGTATATGTGTAGTATTGGATTGTTCTGTTTATATAATGCAGGAAAAACGGGCAAATTTCAGGCACAGTTACAAATGCTGTAAGTTGTTAGTTAATATTCAGTTTTTATAAGAACTGGCTTTCTGTTGATACAATAAAGTTAAAACGGGCATATTTTGAATAGTGATTAATCATGATAAATTAATTTGTAAGCTGTGATTAATCTGATTAAAAATTTTAGTAATTTGACAGCCCTAGTGTATATGTCTATATATATATATATATATATATATATATAAAGAGAGAGAGAGAGATTTGTACAAAAATTAAGACCTTAACCTATTGCCTTTAAAAACATTAACTAAGAAAACATAAAATAATAAACTATTAAAAACCAACATCAACAATTAACAGATTTTGTGTGCATGTGTGTGCGTTTGAGTGAGTGAGTGTGACAAAATGACTGTCATTATTTAGACCTCACCACTTGTACTGAAATTCTTTCAAAGCATCAACGGGATCAATGACTCTCTCACTGAAATCAGGCATGTTCCTTACAGACTCCATCTCCACAGAGAGCTGCCAGCGCATTCAAACGCTCCTGTCTCATTGATCGTTTTCAGCATTGAGAAACACCTCTCATCTTCATCTCTTGTCATGGGTCTAGTTATGAGGATTTTCAACAGAGCCACAGTCTCAAAAAAGTTCTCCTGAAAGTTGTACCTGAGAACAACCTGGTACAGTGCTAGTTCAACACAGCAACCGCTGAGTTCAGTGTTCTCGTAGATAAGACAGTTCTGTCTTCAACCTTGTTGTGTTCAGCAGGAAATATATGGCGGTACTGCTCAAACATCTCTGCCTGCAGCAGTGTGGCACTCATGAGGTGGTCAGTGACGGAGAATCACTCTTTAGCATGAGCCAGGATTGTGCTGCAGATTTCCTTAGACATCCTGTGTTTCTTCCCTTCTCCCACGACCCTTCTTGGCTTGGTCATCTCTGCTGCTGTTGAGATGAGTCCCTGAGAGCGCTGACCAACAGAGTTTGTTAGTGCATAAACAGTGCCTAATATAATTTGCTTATATAGTAAAAAGTGCCTAATATAATTTAGAAAAATTGTATATTTAAAAATTTAAAAATATTTTGAAAAGAAAAATTTAGAAAATGTTAATCTCAATGCACAAATATAGCTTTATTTCATTCACATCCAGTTACTGACCACTATATTAGGTACAACTTCCAAATCTAATTCAAACCAATACAACAGTTTTACTATCAATTTTATATTTCTTTTCTTTCTTTTCTTTATATTTCTTTTATATTACCTTTTTTAAGGTTTATTGATATTGTCAGGTAGGTGATAACTTGCTTAATGTTTAATATTGTGGGTGCTGATGCACATGACCGCATTATCTTGAAAACTTCCTAATATGTTGTCCATTCCATTAATAAACTTGAGTACAAAATATTTGAACATTGATAAATATATCACCCTAATACACCGCTATCACCCACTGTTTATCATCTTCCATCTTTATCAACAAAAACTGAAAATGTATATTTTTTGCAGGTTTTGCAAAAAAGGTTTGGATTCAGGCTCAGTATTGAGAAAAATTAAAATTATATTATCTTACCTTACTTCCTGTATACTGCTTGTGAAGCTCTGGGGGCATGTTTGATGAAGACTGCATCAATGTCCTTCTTCTGCAGCTGCTGGTACAACAGATGAAACAGCTTCAGGAGAAACTGGAAATCTTCATCCTGCTGCATTCTTGGAAAACCAGATGCATCAGGTCATCTGGGTTCTGGTAGACAGTATTGACAAGTCTCCTATTGTGGGTGACGTCCTTGGAAGCCTTCGTGCAACAATCTGGTCAAGTATGCTGATGCGTTTGGGTGACCGGGTAAAAAACTGGCAATGCGTCCCAGATCAGAAAAGAAAACACTCTCACTTTTGGGATATGAGAAGTAGCCTTCTGCTAAATTAAATTCAGCTGGTGTGCATAATTGTGCACATAATGGGCATTTCTGAAATGCTCATGCACCCACTCTCCCTCATCACACTGGCACTGTCGTATGTTTGTGCAATTAGTTTCTCTCTGTCACCGTCCGAACAAACATCACTGTCTATCCAAAAGAGTGCCAGCAATGGAATCCGTTGTTACATCCATAGCAAGGAGAAACTCGAAGAAACGTTCCTTCATCTATTGATGAGCATCAATGTATCGCAATACAAGCACCAGTCTGTGCTGACACGATGGTCGTCTCATCTGCTCGGATGGTCACAAACTTAGCAGACTTGACCTTCTCCATTATACAGGCTCTGATGACAACTAGCATGCACTCCAGGAGCTCCTTCTGTACGGTCTTTGACCATTTTTCACTGTGGCCATTTTAGGTGGTCCTCAAAGACCTCATCTAATGATGCCACCAAGTCAATGAGGCCAAGGAAAACACCAGGATTGTTGGAGCCCTCACTTTTGTCTTTTCCTCTTAAGGCTAACTCAAACAGTCCACAAAACTTCACACAGTTGATGAGCCAGGCTAGGATGTGTCGGTTCTTGCTCACTTTATAGTGATGACGCACCACTAGCCTGTTGCTCTCATCCAACTGCATGGCAATGTTCACCTGTGCAAATGTTGAAAGTTTCAGACAAATGTCCATGTGGGTCTTATACAACTCATGTTTCTTCACCTTTTCAGACAGATGGTGCATGTTGGTGAATCCTGTAGTTGTACATGCAGTGGTGTCTGCTGTGGCACCATCAGGGTGGAACAGCACACAGGGGAAGCAGAATAAAGCAGCTTCACAGCCTGCTAGCCAGGTCGTCCGCTTGTACCAGCTCCACGAAAATTATAAGTTTTCACCTCTGAGGTGAAACTTGTTCTGTGTTTAAATTTGCTCTGGGGGATCCTAATTCTTTCGTTGCCAATTTTTCCTCAACACTACAATGACTGAAAGGATTTTCTTTTAAGGAAATATGGAGTTTCTCTATAAACTTGCCATGCTACCAAAGTTGACTGTGACCCATTTGTTTTTTTTTTTACATTATGTATGACGAAACGTCGGGCAAACCGTCCTGGAACTCATATAGATTGCACTGTAGGGTCTGAAATTGGGAAAAATATATATTTTAGGAGTGGGACATTAATGTATTAATTACTATTAATTAATTACAAAAAAGAAAAAGAAAAAAAGAAATGCTGTAAAAGAATTTATGCATTTAATCACAGTCAAATCAAAGCTCTGTCCCCCTTTGCTTTAATGGAGATCTCAGAACAGCAAGGAGCAACCAATCTCAGCGATCTAGAGGGAGTGTGGGGAGTTGAGAGATCTGAGAGATAGGAGGAAGTTAACCAGTTCAACAACTTAAAAACAAACAATAAAATCTTTTAGTCAATTCTAAAATGAATGGGGGGGCGTGATACTAAAAGGCAATTTTGAAATTGGCCTAAAATTAAAAAAAACAACAGCACTCTTAAAAGCAGCAGGAACAGCCCCTGACATCAAACACTGATTAATCAGAGATAACCTATTGGGCAAATAGCTAAAAAAAAAAAAAAAAAAAAAAAAACTCCTTAAATTAGCAAGTGGGACCAATATTTAGGTTACAAGTTGTTGCCTTTAACTGGGCAACTGCTTTAGAGAGAGACACTGGCTCAAAGTGGTCAAAAACTGCAGTATATAAAGAGAGAGCAGCAGACACAAAAGCAGGTATTATAATTTATGATCTAATATCAGCAACTTTGCCCGCAACGAACCTTAGAAAGTCATCACATACTGCTGAATAAACCAAATGACAAGGACCAGCAAAGGGGAAATGGCTGAATTTACAGTTTTAAACAAAACACAAGGTCTCAAACAGTTTTAGAGACAATATCTGTGCAGTATTTACATTTGGCTGTCTTAACAGCCATTTTCACTCTGCTATTCTGCAGATCTTTCTGAGGGCCTAAGTGACATCTTTTAGCCAAGGCTGAGTCCTGGGTTTGGAACCCCTAATTTTTAAAAGCGGCTGCAGAATCTCAAGTAGCTATTGGCAGACATATAGGGGATGTATGGGATAAGCTTTGTGCCACTGGGGAGCAACTCTGAATTCTTTATATTTGAATTTGAATCATTCAATTTGAATCTGAATATGCCTGTTTGAATAATTGCTTAAAAAAACTGAATCCAAATGACCATATTTGATATTGAATCTTTGTTTTTTGAATGTGTATATTGGTAAAGTTGAAACTTTTGTATTTGAAAAAATTCATTCCCTAATTCATTTTCATAGTTCAGTTTCAGTTCTCTTCATTCAAATTCAGATCTGAAATACAAATTCAGATCTGAAATTCAAATTCAGATCTGAAATTCAAACTTTTGTGCCACACATCCGGGACCTGACGTGAGGCAAAACTAGTCGATCGCAGATGGAGTAACATCAGTTTTGTGCAGTTGTTCTCAACAGCTACAAGCAGAGGGAGGACAGCTGGGGAGAGAGGGAGAGAGAGAAATGGAGAAACGCTAAGATCCAGGCCAGCCACTTTCGCTACCACAGCAGTTACTGTTCCTGCAATGGCACTTGCCGTTTCTGTAGCGGATTAATGTGCACCTCAAGTGACGTACATACACCATGTAGGCTATAACGGACCAGCTTGATCGCTATAGTATAAAGATACTGGCATGTCCACAGTGGTGTTTGAAGGACGGAGATTTAACATTTGTGGACCCTGACCACTGCTGGTTGGGACGTTGTGGGACGACACAATGTTGCTCCATTCTCGTCTCTCCTGGACTGACGGAGCCCAATAAGCCTGCAAGCTGCTTTCACAACGATGCGCCGTCACAGACGTGATCTGGCGTGTCTGCAGCCCGGTGAGTTTCTGTTGCCACAGTTACCAACTAACGTTAAAACAACAATTTACAACAATAAGGCTATTTGACCCGAACTTCTTTTATAGGTGTCCATATGGACACCCTACAGCCAAATAAGAATCGAGTATTCACCCAGACCATTCATGTTTTAATCACACAAAACAACTAAATGATGTCCCAAATACAAAACGGACTTAATCTTCCAAGGTTGCGCCCTCCTCTGGCATATGAAGGTCGCAGAAAGAAGTACAATGAAGGGGCTTGATCTTCAGCCTACATGATGGTTATTGCATTGATTATTTAATATCAAAATGGAACAGATCTGGAAAGTTACTATATATATATATATATATATATATATATATATATATATATACACATACACATATATATGTAGTATATTTTTATGTGTTAAAAAAAATAATGACACGTTTATTGTTATCAATAAGAGATATTACTAAAATGTTTCCAAACCAATGCAAAAAAAAAAGCTTACATGGTGTATGTATGTCACTTGAGGTGCAGATTAGTCTGTGCAAACCTACGCATATTTTTCTTGTATTAGGAGTTACCACTAATGTGAAAAGTCTGCAACCAGCCCACAGTGGCAAACCGCTGAGACCGTTGAGGAAACGGTAACTACCGCTACAGAAACGGCAAGTGCCATTGTAGCGAGAGTGGCTGGCCTGGATCTTAGCGTTTCTCCATTTCTCTCTCTCCCTCTCTCCCCAGCCGTCCTCCCTCTGCTTGTAGCTGTTGAGAACAACTGCACAAAACTGATGTTACTCCATCTGCGATCGACTAGTTTTGCCTCACGTCAGGTCCCGGATGTGTGGCACAAAAGTTTGAATTTCAGATCTGAATTTGTATTTCAGATCTGAATTTGTATTTCAGATCTGAATTTGTATTTCAGATCTGAATTTGAATTTCAGATTTGAATTTGAATTTCAGATCTGAATTTGAATGGAGAGAACTGATACTGAACTATGAAAATTAATTAGGTAAAGAAGTTTTTTCAAATACAAAAGTTTCAACTTTACCAATATACACATTCAAAAAACAAAGATTCAATATCAAATATGGTCATTTGGATTCAGTTTTTTAAAGCAATTATTCAAACAGGCATATTCAGATTCAAATTGAATGATTCATATTCAAATATAAAGAATTCAGATTCGCTCCCCAGTGGCACAAAGTTTATCCCATAGGGATGCACAGAATTACAGCATGGCTTGATTTTAAATAGGAGGCAGAAAGTTGTTCAGCAGTATCAGAAGCTACTAGCTGACAATGGCATGTAGGAAATAGAGGTTTGGTCGGCTGCAATGGCGATTTCAGGGGTGGCCAGTGCCACCCCTGAAATCTCATTGGCCACCCTTGTGGCCACCCCAATTCTGAGTGGTAATTTGGCAAGTCTATCAAAAAGAAATGACTGTCAGTCAATGATGCAGTGTGGATAATTAGCTGATTCAAGATCAGTTGTATGTGTCAAACTATCTGAGTAATGCTCATGCTGAAGCTCCTACAGCTGATTTCTGGTCTGTTGGATCACATTGAACCAAAAGCATCTTAAGAGCCGACGTATAAGCCTCCTAACCCTTAAAGTTGCATTTGCCGTTTGCGTGTCGTACAACTAGCAGCACACTAGAAAGCCTTCTGTATCACTGGAGTCACCGCGAACTTGCAGATTAAACATTTGAAAGGTAAGTTGTTTAAAATATAACTTCCCTCCAAGCTAGTGCTTTGCTTTTTGTTTGTTTTTTTAAAACATAAAAGTACTGCCTTAGTTTGCCAGTGTGAAACAATCTACGTAGCTACGTAAACAAGCTGAGCCTGTTGCAAACCACTCAGTATTTAGCAAGTTTTCAACTTTGGCAGAGTTAATATTAACATGTTAGTGAGGGTTTGTGTGTAACACTATTGGCCTTAAACATATCCAAATGCCGTGAAGCCTGACAGACACCTTGTGGCTGAGCCTCAAACAGTTGCAGGTGAATGTGGAGAACTGTTACACCAATTTAGCTAATAGTTTCTAGCTACGGAACACGAACTGCTGTAAATGTGTTTAGTTGATATTTGTGTGATTTACTTTGCATATGAGTAATGTTTCAAGCTTTTGTTAATACCTGATAATTGACTGAGTATCAATTACCTCCTTATTTTCTTTAGCTCTTTTCAAAGTTCATGTCTTTTTTAATATACTTTTAAAAATGAGTATCATAGTGCATTTAAATTTCAAATGCTTAATCTGCATTTTTCCCATGCAATATTAAAAAAAATTATCAAAGCAGTGCTTTCAATGCTTGAAACTATTAAAAATAACAATAATAATAATAATAATAAAAATCTAACAGAATTTTGTTTTTGACACTGGAAAGAGCTAAAGCTATTGTTTAAGATTTCCCATTTCTGGAAGATTCCCCATATTTCTTATGCTGATTTTAACCAAAGATAACAATGATCCTGATGGATGTTGCAATGAATGATATCTAGTGACGGATATGATTTCCTGCAGGCATGATAAAAGGTAGCAATGAAGAGACACAGGGATATTAAAATTTTCTTCAAAAAAGGAAAAGTGTCATCAGAGTCAGCCACAGGTGTCAGCAGCAGGGAGAAAGCCAGTCAGGTCAGCAGCATAGGTATAGCAGCAGTGATGAAGAGCAATCAGCTCCCTCTGCACAGCATGGTAGGTCATGTTCAGGTAGCTCTTATGTCTCCTTGATGAAGATGGATGGATTTGGCCATGGATTTGTTCTTTTACAAATAAGTTGACTGAATTTAAGTTCTTGTCACTCCATTTGTAAAAGTATAGTTCTCTGAAGAAAACGAATTTTAGAATAATTTTAAAGACAAAATAATATAACACATACGTATAAGAGCTATGTAATTGTTTTCACCGTCCATCTAAAAATTCATGAAAAAAAACAACAAACAAAGACAAACAAAAAAAGGTAGCCGCACTTTCTGTCAATGTCACTTTCTGGATCATAGGTGAAGGAACATCAACTTCACTCAGCCAGCCACAGGTCTGTGAAGTGCCACTCTCTAATGATGGTAAGTTCAGTTCTCTATCCTGATTAATCTGTCATCGACAGTTATTTCAAACTGTTTTGTATTAATCTTTGTTTAATATTAATTTGCTAATACAAAATAAACTGTAGATCTTAGTATCCACACACTGTTTTGATTTTATTACAAACATTAAAAGATAAAGGGAAACACTAGTGTTTCCATGACCAATTTATAAAAGTGATTCTAGTGGTTTTTAATATTTTAGGTACCAGTGGTGAAAGTGATTCATATGGCGTGTCAGAAGATCATGCTGAGATGAATGATCCAGAGTTCCTTTCTTCTGCAAAAATACATGCTGCCCCACCAGGACCTTATGGTATGTCCTAACATGTTATCTTTTAGCCCACACAGCAAAACTAGCACTTTATATGTTAATATCATGCAACTGCTGTAATACTGACAAATACTTATCATGTAACAAATACTTTTAAGTGAAATGTTAGTCTTGTCACTGCCACAAAGCCTCACACTGATGGATTGGTATTGTCCAGTGGACTGATTTTCATTCTATAATTTTCAGATATTTCACAGTCTAGAAGAACAGGACCTACCAGATCTACCTACAGGTCTCAAAAAACTCAAAAACATTAGATCAATACAAGTGCAACAGTGGTGATGAGGATATTTTCAGACGAACAGTCTTCTACCCCATTGTAGACACCATTCTTGGAGAGATAGATAAGCGTTTCTCCAAAGACAACTGTGACATAATAAGAGGAATACAAGCTTTGGACCCAAAAAGCACAAGTTTCCTTGAAGATGAGGTGCTCTTTCACTTTGGAGGATTTTATGAAAGTGATTTGGAAGATCTCAGACATGAGCTCCACCAAACAAGAGACTTTTGCAAAGAAAAGAGCAAAGTGGAATGCAGACATTGTCGGGTATTGCTGACTTTGCAGTATTCCTTGAGCCTCATGAGGACATTTTTCATGAGCTTTTTCGTTTGTGTAAGATAGCCATAGCTGTACCAGTAAGTACTGCAGCATGTGAGCGAAGCTTTTAAACTTATCAAGACTCATTTGCACACAACTATGTCAGACAACAGACTGAGCAACTTGGGTGTCCTTAGCATTGAGGCAAGACGAGCTAAGACGCTCCACATGGATAGGTTCATTAAAGTTTTTGCAAGTCATCACAAAAACAGAAGGATTCATATCTTTTAGGATGGACAAACAGAATCTGTCTAGTATGGTTTTTGTGAAAGTGTGATGGCAGAAGAAATCTAGTCAGTGCAAGACTAAAGACATGTTTTTTTTGTATCTGTGTATTTTTGTTTTCCATGGCTCTGACAATACTTTCAGAGAATGTCAACATAGTAATTCAAAATAAAAACACTTCAGTAACTGCAAACATGAGTTCTTTTTGTTTTCAAAAATTGTAGGCCATGTGTATGTAAAATGAAAGCAGGATTATATTTACACAGTATGTACAGATCGTTAAGGTTCTTCCTGCCTTGGCCACCCCACACTAGTTTTGGGTCTTATCTTGGCCACCCCATTAAAAATGTCCTAGATACGCCACTGGTCGGCTGGGATAGACGAGAAAGCTCTGGAACAGGTTTATGATCAGCAAAGTTCTAGTCACAAATTTAAATGGTGAACAGAGGAAGACCACTAGCTAACAAGATGTCTAATATATGTCCGTGTTCATGCGTAGGACCATTAACTAACTGCAAAAGAGTCAATGAGACTTAAAAAATCTTTAACCAGAGGCTTAGATGGACAACAGACATGAATGGTAAAATTGTCCAGAATTAAAACAATGTCAAAGTTTGACATGACTGCAGCCAGGACTTCAGCAAATTCCCGAATTCCTGAATTAAATTCTTGTTGAAGTTAGGAGGATGGTACACCAGTGCACAGATGGAATAGTTGCAGTTTAAAGCTGGAGTAAACATCAGTTTTTACAGCAGTTAAAACTGTTTTTAAAAGCAGAAGATTTTTCATCCCCTGTCTGAAGAGAATTAAAGAAGTTGCAGTCTGGAGGGATGAGCTCAGACCATGGGCTTAGCTCGCTGGCATTTACCCAATTTTCAGTCACCAAAAGAAAATCAAATGCTCAAAACATGAAAAAGTCATTTAGAACAAATGTCTTGTTAGTTCGCAATCTGGCATGAACAGGAGCCAACCTGATATTAATTTCATTCCCATCTAACTGGGCTGCTCGGCCCAGCGGGCGAAGGTTCAGAAAATTCTCTGTACGTCTCCGCAGGCGAGGCGAGTGGCTGAGGCAGATGCTGAAACACAGATAATTCACCTGTAGCATGGCTCTGTGAAGTATGGGGAGATAAAACGGTAATGATCTGCACAGAGTCGGTGGAGAAAAAACGTCAAATCAGAAGCTGGAGAGGATTTTAATAGGATCCTGAGCTTTGCCTTTGCACCACCACATTTTTCACATCTCCTGTAGCATTTCTTGAGGGGACAGAGGGGCACCGGGAAGCATTGAAGGCTGGTATAGATTCCAGGAAGGGAAGGAGGGAATTCCCCCAACTGTTCAGGTAATGCCTGACAATTGTTCAACTGAGGAACGAAAATTAATACCAGAAAGCGAACATAAAAAGCACATTAGTGAACAATAAAGGTAGGAGCTGAGGGCAAGCCACAACCACTGCTGCCGTCGTCTTTGTCAAAAAATGGTGGGAGTAACAAAACAAAGTAACCAAGTGGATGAGTTTTCAAATTTCTCACGACTTACAGCTACAATGAAGACAAACTTGTGAATTTGTCCAACCATATCTTAATCTCATATGGATATTTTTGGGCTGTGGAAACAGCTCGATACCCATGTACCTACCCACCACTTCTGTTCTTCTCACCATTGTCTGTCTCTCGGGTGGAAACAGACCGCAGGCCCTAGCAACCCGGAGCACTTCCGTCGTGTCAGTGAATTCGCAGCATTTTCTTCTTGCAGTTTTCGTTTATGCAGTGTGTTTCTGTATTTAGAGCATTTTCTTCTTGCAGCTGTTATTGTTTATGCAGTACTTTTCTGTATTTGCAGCCCATTTGCATCTGTCAGCCACCGTAGAATACCCATGCATGTAGAGAGCATCTAAATGGCCCACAGAAGGAATGCAGCTGAAATTCAACAAGAAATTAAGTCAAATAATGAATAAAAAATGTCTTTGAGACTGCAGGAAAAAGCAGAAATTCCTCCATTTAATTGTTAAAGAGTTATAATACCAAAATGAATTGAATGTTAATGAAAAAATACATCACTCGGAAGTGACATCCCAGCCAACAGACAGACGCACACAATAATATGAGCTCTGCAACATAAAGAAGTAAATTACTTGAACTAAAATGGGTCTCAACTCTTACATTAGATGGCTAAATCTCCCTATAGTATACAGACAGGGAGTAAATCTGAAACATTTGAGCTCATCACTGGTATTCATTAAATTAGCCATCATTCTTCTGATTAACATCCTGGAACCAGTCACTGGGTAACCTGAGGTGCTTTTAAAATTAGACTTCCAATCAGTTACAAAATCACATTCATGCATGTAATGAAAAAAGTTTTTTTCTTCTTCTTCTTCTTTTGTGTGTGTGTGTGTGGGTGTGTGTGTGTGTGTATGTTTGTCAAAAATTTATTGGAACTGCTAGGCCAATTTTACTCTATTCTCACCAACACCACAGATTCTTGGCAATGTCACCAGGACATGTTCAACATCTAAAATCTCTCTGCTTGCGAGCCAGTTGAAGCTTCATAGAGTAATAAAAGCATTTTTATGTTTTTTTTTTTTTTTTTTTTTTTTTTTTAGAAACTGGAATCTTGATGACAGCTTCAGTTTATCATCACATTTTCAGATTGTTTTCTAAGGCAAAACCCTCATTAACAGAAAGAGAAAAGAGATAGACTCCTGGAAACCAAAAGGCCTGTGACCTCTGTGTGCAATTGTCTTGATTAAATTTACACATTAAATTTACAGAACATCATCCTTTTTAGATTGGAAGGAGCACACTTGACTTCCTCTCAAGTCTGACCTTTAAGCAGCTTCAGGCTCTAAAACATTTACCAGCTTGGTGTCTTCCTGTCTCTAAATTCTCCCTAGGAGTGTTAGTGAGTGTCAGTGGTTGTTTGTCTCTCTGTGTGTTACCCCTGCGATGGACTAGAGTCCCATCCAGGGTGTGACTGCCTCTTGCCTAGTAGCGCTGGGAAAGGCTCCAGACCACCCGTGACTCTGCATAGGAATAAGCAGTTATAGACGTTGGGTTGAAGGTGTCTGTTCCTACATCACACTTTAGTTATGAAAAAAGAGCAGATGAGTTCTTAGCATCTGGGCTCACTGACTGCACCAATCATCCTGCCACTTTCATGGATGGATAATTTGTAGCTACATGCTAATTTTACAGATAAATCTCCCTTGTATGATATTTCCACGTTTAAACGGAATCTACTTCCTCAGTGTTGGATGTTTCTTTCCATGCTGACGCTTCTAACATCAGATCATGGCTAAGATAAGTTACATCACTGTCAACCTCTCACTTGGTACCCTGTTCCTTAACAGAAAATGTTAAAATATGAGGTGCCATATAAAAGGCTGTAAAACACACCTTGCAATGAAAGTCACACATATCATTTTAACAGATATTAAAGTAGGGTGAAAATTGCTAACAGACAAAGTTAAAAATATATCATATCATTGAAATAGAAAAATGTAAAATACAAGTCAATGTTTGCTCAACAGCACTCACAGGATTAAAATGGGAGTCTGTTTTTTCAGTTTTTTTCTATGTTTCCTTGATTTAAATTAAATGGTTTTGTAACAGTTTGGTAAGGTCTAGTTGACACGACCTGCAGCCGCGGTACCAGGAAGTGGACCCAAAAGCAGAACACTTAGACAGCAGGGAGAAAGGTGCGATAATGTTTATTAATGAGAAGTGTTGGTGGCTTGGTCCAGGTCCGGGCAACTCTTCCTAGGAAAGGGCAGAGGGTTATTGCAGGGAAAGGTGCTGGGTTGTGTCAGGGGCTTACTGTGTTTCTGCGTGAGACTGACTGTGGAGGGGTGAACCAGGAGATGTTATCTGTGGATGGTGATGTGATCTTGGTTGCAGGCAGGGCCAGCAGGCAGGCAGGTAGCTTGATGCGAGGAGTAGGCCAAATCCTGGGTGCTGAGGTTAACTGAGGGGATCAAGGTCTTAGGCTGTAGAAAAAATGACAAGGTCAATAATCCAAGAACAAGGCAAAGATAGATCGTAGGTAGAGGCCTGATTACCACGCTTCATTGAATGACAATCTGGCAAAGACTGGAGCTCCTGCATGACTCTAAATAGCCGGGAGTAGAGCTGGCTAACGAGCCCGCTGATGATCTGCAGGTGGTGTCAATTGAGGCTCCAGCCTCCGCCCTCCGTCCCCACGGCAACCTGCTCAACCCAACCTGCACACACATACACACAGAGCCATGACACTAGTTGCTAGTTAAGTGGCTAGTTAGACTTGAACTTCGTCATTTATTCTTGTGAATGGATTTTGGCCTCAAGTGTGGTTAAAGTTAACAATTACTAGCTTTTGCTTTTTTTTTTTTTTTAACAGTTCTTATCATGTAAAACACTGTGCTGCTCTTATGCATAAAAAGTGCTGTATAAATAAAGATTTGATTTGACTAGTATCGTGCTTCTGTTGTATATTTTGTTTGGGTTTTTTTTGTCTTTTGTTTTCTTTTACTTTTATTCTTTTTTTTTTTTGCTTTCTAATAAATCACTTTACCTTTAAAATAGAAATTCTTGTCTTTAATGTTGCCACCCCCCCTTTTTCTAGCTGAGTCGGGATTGTAACACTCATGAAAACTTGGGGAAAGTTTGCCTCAGACTGAAAAGCTGGACAGTCTTCATGTTTTCCAGCTGTTTATCTGCATAAATACGATCCACAGTTACAGGGTAACAGATATCTTCCCGTCATTGTACCGCTGCATCTGATGTGCTGTCATTGATTTGAGTTGTGGCATTAGTTGAAGAAAACTGGACTCTTACAGATAGCAGGGCAAAATGAAGAGGTAGGCGGTCAGGTTCCCCTGTGACTTGGATTGTTTCCATGTTAAAACTCAGTGGCTGGGACAGAGAGAGTGACTTGGAGGCTCTGCTTCCTGCTTCTGTCCCCTACTGACGCTTGTTGCTTCGCTCTCCCCTCTGCCTGCATTTTTCTGCCAATATTCTTATTTTTCTACTCAAGAAATTCATGAGCAATGGCTCCTGGATACTCATTAATCACTGGGACTGTATTTAGTGGTAGATTTGGTTGGATACTGCTACATTTTTTTTTTTCTTTTTCTTTAAGACTCTTACAATCTTGTCAGTGTCACGTCAGCGTGGCGTACAAATAGCAGAAGCCTTATCTACAGTTACTCAGGAGCTAAAGCTAACTGGCTGCAAGATGCCGCCCTTCTCTACAGATGACCATCACACACTTCTACAGAGGATCAACATGCTGGAAACAAAGATTCAACAGCTCGAGGTGAATGTGGAAGTGAATGGATTGTGTGGAAATGAAACAACCTTGCCTTTAATAAAAAAATAAAAAAAAAACAGCAGACAAGATTGTGCTAACACACAGCTAATTAGCACAAACTTAGCTGGAAAGAAAAAGGAGGACAATGTACAAAATAATAACTCTTTCATTGATAGTCCTCCCTGGAATGCTCTTGGTGCAAAGCCAAAGAGTAAATTATCTCACAGGGAAATGGGAGGACGAGTAACAGGCAGAGCCCAGGTTGCTGAGATTAGCGATGCGACCGGCTGGCCTGCTCTGCCATCCAGACCAAGCACATCCTCAACCCCTCTCATTAGCAAGACACAGTCGTGGCCAGTTATCACTACACAATTACAGAACAGGTTTGCTCCACTGCTGCAGGAATCAGGATCTACATCCGATTATCAAAATAAAATCTCCCTGCACAACAGGGTGAGACCAAAGAACAAGTCAGAAAGTAAAAGGCGACAAGAAAAGCAAATGGCTGGGCCTCAGACTCTGATTGTTGGTGACTTCAGTGTGAAAGACGTGAGAAATGTGTGTGGAAAACATACAAAAGTACTGTGCTTTCCCAAGGATATGGTATCAGATGTGAGAAGCAAAATTACGCAAATTGTGGCGGCGTACCCAACTGTGGAAAACCTCATCCTGCATGCGAGGTCGAATGATGTTGTGAAACAACAATCTGAGGTGCTGACGCAGGATTTTACTGAACTGCTGGATACGATCAGCTGTCTGGATGCCCGGATAATCATCAGCGGCCCTCTCCCTCAAATCAGAGGAGGAGTGGAGAGATTCAGTAGGCTGTTTAGTCTGAATGCATGGCTGGCGGCTGTATGTACCACTCATCCAGTTAATTTCATAGACAACTTCAGCTTATTCTGGGACCGCAGGCACTTTTTTAAGATGGATGGATTCTGCCTGAACAGGTTAGGAGTGAAGCTGTTTGCCTCCAACCTGTTTTCTTTTCTGAACAGACACTCTGTTCCCTCGGACAAGGACAACAGACAAGAGAGACCAAAACAACGTGATAAGACAGAGCCTAGAGTAAACCTTAAGAAAAAAACCACCTCAGCCTTCTCCCGAAAAAGGCCCCAAAGCTCTCAATGAGGACCCACCCCCTTCATCTCATCATACTCCATCCAAGTCACCCTCCCTCTCCCCATTGTCCCTACCCCTCCTGGACTTCACCTCCCAGATGAAAGAGCTGGTCACTATTGTGACCAAACTAACCCCATGCCACAGTATGTTTCTGTCCTCCATAAACCCCCCCACCGGGGCGGCTAAAGGGAGGGCACCCAGCCCCTCCTGTACCACCATGCCAGCTTCATGTTTCGGATGTATGATGTGTGGAGGGTCCAGGCTGTGTAGATAACGGCAGTCGTGATTTTTCCCAGGTCCAGCTGGACCCATTTATTAGAAGGAAAATAGTTGGTTTCAGCCTTGGTTTATAACCACCAGCCCTATTAGCTCCTTTAGCAACTGTGGTCAAAAAATTACTCCAGGGTGTCAGGAGATAAGTGCTGAGATAAACATAGATCCTTAGAAATTTGTGATCCTCTGCAGACTTTATTTCATTCAGCTCTCCCCTTTTTATCACTCAGAAAGCAGTTATGTCACTGTTTATGTTGCTTTTTAACCAGAAACTGCAACAAAAAGCAGTGCAGCATCATTTTTGTATATCCACCGTTCAAGAGGAAGAGAAAATCTTAGCCACAAACAAGTCACATTTCCCTTCACCTCCTCATTTTCTCTTAAGAGCAACCAAGACACATCAAGTACATTAATTGCAACCTTCATAAGTCTAAAAGGTAGTAAACATATACGATTTTAAAGTAATTTAAACACAACAGGGAAATCCTAACATTAAGACCAAAAAGTGCTGATAGTCAGGATTCTATTTAAGCCCCGTCTTTTTACATTCTTGTCATTTGAATTCTCTACCTAAAATTGGTTTTGTTGAGCTTTTAGCTGACATTCATAACGCATGTATATTTTGAGTCCAAGTCTCAAGTCTCTGATTTCAAGTTTAAGTCAAGTCTCCGTTCTTTGATCTCAAATTCAAACCAAGTCTCAAGTCTTTGATTTCAAGTCCAAGTTAGGTCTCAAGTCTTGAGCCTGAAGTCACTTTTATATGTAATGAGTAAATTGCCATCTGCTCTTTTGTTAATATCCCTGAAACAACAGCTGTAGCCTATTTTCATAATAAGCAGACCCAGTTAAACTTTACGATGTGTTTAATGGTTCATTAGACTCAGTTTAATATTACCAAGGATGAGTCATGGTAAAGCCAGCTGTTTATGCAACACTGTGTTCAGAAAATGTATCATTCTTCTTTTGAACACATTCAGCTAATGTCAACCTAATGGAGTTAACTTTATTTTAGTATGAACAAGACAATGTTTATATCACTGTAGACTAACCTCCCTGGGTGTGTTTTAGGGTGACAGATGAAGTTGGATATGGTAGATCCAGCCAGTATTGAGCACATTACTTTAGAAAAGTGATTAATTATAGTTTATAGTTACCTCTCCCAATTCTGCCATGACATTTTAGTCTTAATCAGTCAACAATCATCCCTTTACTAACGCTGGTCATTTTAATGTCATTATTCCCATCAATGGATACAGCATCCTGTATTTTTTTGTCACAATTTGTCGCTCTCTTATTTGTCCCTTGAATGAGGTTTTTATATCCAAAAGTTTGTTCGTGAGTCTCAAATTGAGTGTGATTCAAGATTAAAGCCTTGTGAAGCCTTGTGAGTGTGATTCCAAGTCAAGTCTGAAGTCACTAATTGTATATGCAACGTAAATACAACTCATGTGCCAGCGTTCAGACTTCAAATCTCAGAAATTTGTACTGATCAGACACTATGGTCCTACACAGGACCCAGAGTAATAGTCATGTATAGAACAAAAGCTATTTAAACTTACTGCTTCTGATATGAAGTCAGTATAGCTTAATGACATTGTTAAATTTGTTGAAGCCTTCATTTATTGCTTTGTTTAAATTTGATTACTCATAAATTACCTGTTGTATGATACACACTAAGAGAAAACTATGATGTTCTGCATCTATAGTAGCACTTACCAGGGATCATTCAGATAATATAAGGGGCTATTGGGACCCATATTTTAACAGGAGGGTGTTGAGGTGTTCTTGGGGGTGTAGTCAATCCATTGCTTGATTTTGATAACTGACACATCTATCGACCAGTCAGGAGCTGGTGCCCCAAATTCAACTAGAAAAAACAATGAGGATCCAAAAGGAAGTACACCAAAAGGTATTATATTGCACGAAGAGAAAACACTCCAGCCTAAAAAAGGTGCTTCTTCATGTAAATAACCTATATGATCTAAAGTGAGAACAGTGACAGTAATCAGATCTTATAATTTATTTGCTAATACTGACGTATGGTTACATTGGTTAATCATTCATCTGTTTAAGAACTAGGATAAAGCTTTCACCAAATTCATAGAATTTTGGCCCAATTTTTCCTTTCATAAATACAGCAAACAGACTGCATGTAAACTTTGACAAATAAGCTAGGATATGGTTGTAGTCTCTTCTTCTGTTTTTATTTGTTAAATACAAGCCTGAATAAATTATTAAGGAGCTCTGTCAAAGGTCTGTATTATGGTTTTTACTGTTGTGTGTGTAGTCCCTGTGTGTATGTCTGGCGGTTCAAATGTGTCTAGACAAATACAACACTATGGTATAAAGCAAAATCATTCTCATTTCAAGTATTTAATATAAAAACATCCAAACAAAATGTCTGCAGAGATATTTTAAATCACCAGAGAATCTTTGCACTCGACTGTTTGAGATTCAGTAAGTGTCTTTTGCCTGCAGACACAGCGCTGCATCAGTAAATGTCAAGGCACACACGCACACACACACACACAGATATGAAGTCTGTTCTTTAGCAACCCAGAAGCTCCATGCCTTTGTTTTTTTTTTTTTTTTCTTTCTTTCCAGTGTTGTGTGAATTTCAGCTGAACTCATTTAGAAGATAAACACAGCTCGCTCTCTTGACATGCCAGTGAGGTGATGATTTGGACAGTGCAATGATGTTAACATGCGCAGGTCAAACAAGATTGTTTTATGCGACATGCTTTCTCCACGCTGTGACAGAAGATCAGCAGGAACTTCATCTACATTGGCAGTGTGTTAATGTAGTCCTGTTTTTAGAACGAATCCTGAGGGTCCATGCACAACTGTAGAAGAAGATGGCTTGTTTTCTTTCTTTCTTTCAATATTTTTTCTGCATATAAGAGCATGTTAGAAGGCTAGGATTAGCTGCAGTCGCTTGCCTCTGAATCAGAGAGGGTAAAAGGTTTTCACAAAGAGGTCCAAAAGAGCTTCAACTAACACATCTGAATCAATGAGAAAGACTATTGTTTTGTCACGTCTGCCTCTGGCTTTTTTCTCTGTGTACTTGAGAGCAGTTATGTTCCAGAGAAGTGACTCATCAACACTGACTCCTGTAGTGATACAACTGCCCTGGAAGCAAATGTGCACAGCCTCTAGTAAGAAATAGGGTCAATGCTTTTTATAAAGGCTGACAGACATTTAAACAACTATAAACCTGAAGCAAACAAATAACTTCTTCACTATCCAGTTCCTTCTCATCTTGTTAATAACAAGCTGGAGAAATCATTGGAGTCTCCTCTTGCTCTCCCCTAATGAAAAGCTGCAGACACAGTATCGACCTCAGCCTCATCAAGCTTTTTATGTTTAACAAGCTCTAAGCTGCTTCACAGAAATCATGTTGTGTTTGAGTCCCAGTTAATGTATTAAGGAATACAGTCTAAGCATTGATGAACTCAAACTAATTGAGACTCAAGAAGCTAGACCTGGATGGCCGGCTAGCTTTGGACAAGAATTTGAATCTGGGCCGCTTTATCTGTGGTCCCTCTTTGGATTCTGCTTCTCCCTCTTCTGGCTCCTCATCTTTAGCCTCCTCCTCTCCCCGTACTCTTGGTGGCACCAACTGAGCAATGTAATCCTCTGTTTTTCCAATGAGTGTCTGAATTTGCTCGTCCTCATTTTCAAAGAGTGCTTCAGGTGAAACTGTCAGGTCAAGAAAGCATGCAGTAGCAGTGAAGTTGTGAAAACGTAGAGTCAGTGTGATCAAGAAAGCAGCTGAACCGCTTGTCCATGTTTGCCTTCATCTTCTTTGCCAGGAAAGCTAGGTCCTTGAAGCTAAAACCCTGGGAATGGGGGAACTCTGACAGGTGACCCTGCAGGTCCAGAACAGCAGGCACCACAAGGGATAAGGACTGTGTGTCGCTCTGAAGCATCTGGGTATACTATATGTATATATATATATATATATATATATATAGATAGATAGATAGATAGATAGATAGATAGATAGATAGATAGATAGATAGATAGATAGATAGATAGATAGATTGGTATGTTGTTCTAGCGAGTCTGACTTGAATTTGGTTCCTGTGGCAAAAGTTCCTGGGATAGATGATTGTGCTCTGTCATTCTTTGGACCACCAGGTTTCTTTTTAGGAGTTCTGGGATCTGGATGAGGAAAAAACAGATACAATACAATTACTCTGTTTCTATATACACTCTTATAAAGTTTACAGGTGAATACAAAACAATCCAATGTTTCATCATCTTTTTGACACAGTACCACCATGTTAAGAAAATAGAATGACCTTAACTATAAAACAAGCAAAGCAAAAATACATATTGATAGCTTATTAACCGCATGATTGGCACCCACCCTGTAACTAAACCTGATTTTCTTTCTGAGCAATGGCCAAAATTATAATGAATCTGTACTGTTGACATACAACAGTAGGGATACACTGTCTCCTCAAACTTTATTGTAAGCGCACTACAAACTGCACAGGTTATGGTTGGGTCTGCATTACGTCATTGAAGTACCTTAGTCGCCTAAAGCTAGCAGCAGACTGCATATAATAAAAGCACGTGTACTTCGACCCGTTTAACATGTCTCGTGTGCTTTTCATTTAGGCACATGGTGAAAAGCAACAGGTCTGACATGTTACATTTCCCTCCACGTTTCAGTCACTCAAACATGGGTCACTATGACAATGCATTACATTTACTGCCAAAATCCCTGCATTAAATCCCTGCATTACAGTTACATTACAGTAACACAAACATAAGCTAATGAATAGACGTTAGTGCAACAAAGCTAACTTTAGCCTTAAGTTTACAGCACACTGCGCCCGGAGTTATGTGGAAAACATTAAACTATGAAATGTAACACAAGCCAATTGTCGAGTTACATTATGTATATGATATATCAAAATGACTTGTAACTTACGTTTGAAAAAATGTTGGTGTGCTGAGCCTTCAGGTGCCGATTCAGATTTGTGGTATTTTTTTCCCCGACTTTGTGGCCACATTTACCATCGTCCTGCACTTCTATGCATTCGGTTTTATTTTCAGATGGATTATAGTTTAAATATGTCCATATGTTGATTCGTCGCTTCCAACCACCAAACCCCAAAACGAGATTCCAGCGGGATTCCCAGGGGATAAGTCAATTACTATTAAGCACTTGATTGGGACAGAACAGGATAAAAAGTTATCGGGAGCAGATGGGAGCTGGAACCAAACAAAAACAATAATAATAAAAAAAAAAACAGCCGCCGCCATATTGTAGTTTTCTCTCAATAAACCTACACTGTAACCAAGTATAAAAAAGAACTACTCTACCCAGAAGCCAACACTGCTTCCCGGCCACTGCTTCCCTGCCGGAATTGAAATAAGAAAAGAAATGGAGTTAGCAAACACCCGCGGAGAAACCAGTATGGAAAAAAATTATTTACAACGCAAAGTCAAAAGTAATGACGTGTCTATTAGGTTGGAAGAACTGGTTAGAAAAGGCAGATGTATTAATGAACTTCACAAGAGCCAAGTGTGAGTCAAGTGTGAAATACAACTTTATATGTTCTGTTTGGGTTTATTTAACTTTGGTAGACATGGTGTGAACCATGTACTGTTTAATTGTTCCTTTTTTTATTGTAACTGAACTCTAAAAAAAATGCTAGAAACACTTAGCAGCTGCTCTTAAAAGAAGGATGATAACATTTTATCAAATTCAATGTATTGCCTAAAGACTAAATAAATTTAAAAAAATGGGAGTGGGAGTCATTCTAAATGGGAGTGGGATGGGATCGGGAGTACATTTTAACGGGATTGAGATGGGACAGGATTTTTCTTTTGCTTTGACCCAGGATTGGGATGGGACAAGATTTTTTTCTGTGGGAGTAGGATGGGACAGGAGTGAAATGCACTCCCGTGTCACCCTTTACTGTGGAGCTCACTATTAGCCACCCTCCACACATCCAATTAATGTTTTTTGTATTGATTTTTTGTATAAATTAATCTTTTTTAAAAAAGGAAAGTAGAAAGAAGACAGAGGAGACAAAGATACATCAGACAAAAGGCAACGACCCTTCAATCCAAACTAACACCAGACAACCAACTGCTACACGTGTACAGAAACACAGAGAATTTCATGGCTTTTACAGGAAAATAAAGCTGACAATCATCAGGAGTTCCTATAAAACAAATGTAGCTTAACAAAAGTAGCTCTTAGTGTATAGATCCACTGGACAACTCACTGGACAACACTGGACAACTGTTGACTGCGTCAGCATGCAGAGTATTAAGAATGAGGAGTGATCAGAGATGAGTGATTGTGCAAATGTGGCCACGCCTCTACGGAGGCCAGATGCAGACTAGGGCGGTCCAGAGACCTGGGCATTCAGCAGCAATCCCGGAGCATGAACCCCAGCAACCCCACTCTGAAGACCACCCCAGACCCACCCAGAGGGCAGCAGAAAAAGGCCCCAGACAGAGCCCCCGTGCTGTCACAAGGCACAGGCCCCAGCGGGCCAAGATCGGCAGCCACCGACCATCCAGGCCATCCGCTCTGGAGCCTGGTGGCCGGACCTATGCCCATGGGGCCTGGTTCGGCTTAGCCTGAAAGGTTGTCCTTGAGAGGAGGGGTGTATTGGATAGTCAAACAAGAGGAGTGTGGGTTTTGTCCCAGTCATAGAACTAGACCAGCTCTCACTCAGTTTATCCTCCACCTTCCTTCTGTAGGTGTCCCTCGCCACCTTCAGGCATTGTTTCACCTCCCTCTGTGCTAATTGCATTGCCTCCCTGTCATGGTTCATGAAAGCCACCTTCTTCCTGTTGAGGGCAGCTTTGACATCTTGTGTTATCCAAGGTTTGTTATTTGGATAACAACGGACAGTCTTATTGGGGGGAGACTACGTCCAGCTAGAAGTTGATGTAGTCCGTCAGACAGTGAGTCTGCTCCTCTATGTCCTCACCATGTTGTCTCAGCAGTACATCCCAGTCAGTGATGTCAAAGCAGTCTCTCAGAGCATCCTCTGCCTCAGGTGACCACTTCCTGATCGAGCGTGTGGTTTTAGACATCCTTTTGACCAGGGGGGTGTACTGTGGCTGTAGGTGAACCAGGTTGTGGTCAGACTTTCCAAGTGGGGGGAGGGGGGTGGCTGTGTAGGCATCCTTCACATTGGAGTACAGCAGGTCTATTGTTCTGTTGTTCCTTGTGGGACAGTCTACAGCCTGGTAGAAGGAGGCCAAGGTAGAGTCCAGGGAAGCATGATTAAAATCCCCAGATATGACCATAAACGCCTCGGGGTGCTTTGTCTGCAGCCTTGCTGTTACTGTGTGTATCTTCTCACAGGCAGCTGATGCATCCGCGCTGGGCGGGATGTAAACACAGAGCACGATCACGTGACTAAGCTCCCTCGGCAAGTAATATGGCAGCAGACTAACGGCTAACAGTTCCAAGTCATGGCAACACAGTTCCTTTTTCACTGAGACATGTCCTGGGCAACACCAACGTTTGTTCACATATATGATGAGCCCCCCACCTCTGCTCTTACCGCAGGCGTTCATGTCTCTGTCAGCTCTCACAGCAGTGAAACCCGGTAGATCCATGTTAGCGTCCGGTATCGCATCAGTGAGCCATGTCTCTGTGAAGATGTATAAGCTGCACGCCGATAATTCTGTTGATTGTTCAGTGCCAACAGCTCGTCCATCTTGTTAGGTAGTGAGTTGACGTTCCCCATTAGTACAGAGGGGATCACTGGCTTAAAACGTGGTCGAGCAGCCTTTAGCTTAGATCCTGACTTGCAGCCTCTGTACTTCCTTCTCAGCTCTGTCGGTACGTTGTGCTGCATTCCGACGTTAGTCTTCCATGAAAAAAGTTCCTCTCTTGAATAAACAAGACGTGCAAGTGCCATACTAGAATTAAAAAATATTCAATAGAATCAAAAATATGATATATATATATAAAATAAGGAATAAATGATAAGAAAGAAAGAAAGAATCACTCGGGTGCGTAAGAGACACTGGTAAGGCAGCCGTTTCCTGCAGCGCCATTTAAAAAAAAAAAAAAAAAAAAGTTGGAGAACTCTCAAATAATATCAAACTTGACAGGATGTAGATAACCACTATGGTGCTGCACTTTGTTTAAAAAGGCAAACTTTGGGTGAATTTTTAACAGATTTGAGTGCAGACAAAGTTTAATCCAAGTTTAATTACATAAACATTAAAATGTTTAATTTTACTTTTTCATCACACTAGCCTGAAAAAAGACATGTTAAGGAATCTCAAACCAAGCTACCACTTGGTTTATGAATTATCTGACAGAACACTGTGTGTCCAGTTGGCTGGCTCCTCTTCTTCTTTTCTGTCTCTGACTCATAAATTTCCACCTGGTGTGTGTATGCCGCGTTACAGCTGCACCACGGCCTAAACAGCTATTCACGGCCATTTTAGTCAATGGTTTGGTTCACATGGGTCACGCTGTGGTGCGTGTCAGAAGCATCCCAGAAGAGCCTTGTTGCGGCCCTCTGCTAAACATATGCGCCAAGTCTATTTTTGACGGAGTACACACCTAGAACATATCAAATTCAGCAGTTCAGATAGGTGCAGACGGGAAATCAGACATGCCAGTAGTGTAAAAACGTCCAGTGTTTTTCAAAATAAAAGCCCCTGTGCAGATTTGCGCTGATGAACAATGTAAACATTATGACTTTTATTGTTCAGGGTGTCTCAGTGTTTTTTTTTTTTTTGTTTTTTTTTTCTATAATGAATGATGGGATGTTTTTCCTGGAAGTGGAGAATTACAAGATTCCTGACATGCTCCTGGTGTAGATTGACTCACCACAGAAGTCAGAACAAAGCAGTGGTGCAACTGGAACACATGCACCCAGTGGAAATTAGGCATTAGTCTTGTCACCCTGCAGCCTGGAATTACAATAGTCTACAGGGGGTGGCATCATAATAATCTTAAATGAAATTGTCTGAATTTATTTAATTTAATGCCTTTAGTTGTTTTTTAATTTCCAGACAGCAGGAATATTATGAACACTGCCTGTGTTTTTAATTGTTTCTGACCTCTTTCGAAATTCTTTTTTATGTTTAAATGCATTGGTATTGTATTGATTGTTAATTTATGGTCTTTTTAATTTTGAATCTATATTCTAAGACATGTGCTGCTGACCTCTTAACTAGGTGACGATCTCAATGGGATTTTTAACTTGCTTAAATAAAGGTTTAATAACACTTAAATAATAATAATAATAATGAAATAAAAAATATATATATATATATCTTAAAAAATTACCTGCTGTGTCTTGCCTTAGAAAAAAAATCTAGATTTTAGAAAATAAAAGTTTATTACAAGTAAAGTGGTCATCTCATGAGAGGGTTGTTTATTCCTTTCTTTTTAATTGTTTTATTTAGGATTACCCCATCTGTGTTTAATGCCATGATTATGCAAAAATGTTCAGATACTTTTTTGAAAATAGCCCAATAGCCAAAAAAAAAAGAAAATAGCCAATTTGAGCCCAATCAAAAGTTTTTTGGGCATTTACTCATTTATGCCTGCTCATTTAAAAAGGCACAGTCATCACATGATGGAGAATTTTGTTGCATTGATGTAGAAATAAAGATGAAATTCCAAATAAAATGTGGCAGCATGGTGACGTGGTCTGTGATCTCCTGCAGCCAGACTGGCTGCTTACAGCTGTATCTTCTCAACTTACTGCTACGGTTCACAATTATTAAAAGCATTGTTTTTCACGTTAGTTTCTGATTTTAATGACTACAGCAATGCCACCTTTTATAGAGCTATTAGCATCTCATTATTTTTCATATAATTAAATGTCACGCACCTAAATCAAACCTAATTTTACTTGACTGCATATTTATTGTCATTATGATGATGAAAAAAAAACAATTTCCAGGCTCTGACTTTTTTTATGCACCTGACAACAGAAGGGGAACATGTCTGATTACATTATGTGCTGCATTCACTTTTACTTGGGCATCTGAGGGTTACACAAGTAAAGGTAAGTGTACATTAGATATCTGTTAAAAAAAATCAGTTTTATGTACATGGGTAGCATCTGGGGTGAACAGTCAGATTTTAGATATGGCCCCAATTGGCATCGCTTTGGTCCCACCCTTGAACATGTCTACAAGGAACAGATCACATTTTCATAATTTGAATTATTCCAAGGCAGGGCTACTCAATTCGGTCCTACGAGGGCCGCAATCCAGCAGGTTTTCCATGTATTCCTGCACCAACACACCTGAGTCAAATTAGGTGGCTCTAACAGCCAATCAGGTTCTACACAATAACTCATTAATTTGACTCAGGTGTGTTGGTACAGAAATACATGGAAAACCTGCTGGATTGCGGCCCTCGTAGGACCGAATTGAGTAGCCCTGTTCTAAGGCATATGAACTAATACACAGAAAGCAAGAAAAAAAAACAGGAAAATTGTGGGAGATACATGGTATTAGGTTGTACACTATTGTCAAAGTAAAATTTAAATATAGACAAGTTAAAAGACTAAATAACAACACATCTGTGACATGCATGGATATCTGTTCCAAGACAAATATCCATGCATGTCTTGTGAAGAGTCCATTCATCTGATGTCACTTGATCTTCTGAAGCTGGCAGCTCTGTCAGCAGAACAAGAAATCTTTGCACTTTGACTGTAAATGAGGTGTCTAAGTGGTTGATTCTGCTGGGTTAGAGACATGCATTTTGGGTCTTTGATTGTTTGGTCCCCTGCAGAGAAACACTTTTCCCTATTATAGTTTCTGGGTGGTATCTACAGAAAGAAAAATACCTAACACAGACACAATTTAAGGCAGCAGAGAAGGCAGCATGGTCACAACAAATTGCCACTGAAAGCCTGGGAGAGTTAAGCACACACACTCTGATAATAATGTGCAATATATGAAAACTTCGTTCAGATCAGTCAGTCTTCTCACATGTGGAACTGTATACATAAGAGCAAAAACAGTTTATCTGTGTGTTAAGCTTGCTTTTGATATGGTGGCTTGTGTTAATATACGAAAACAGGAATCTGAAAAAACTGGTAATATTAAGCAAATAAGAACATAACATAACAACAACACAACAACATAAGTTACGGTTATCCCTTGATTAGCAAGAAGGAAATTTGAAGACACCGTTTTTCTGTGAAGCAAATCTTTCTCTCTTTCTTCACTTGATGATTGGGTGCTGAAAAATTAGTACAAAGGGGTGCTAAAAATGAGAATAAGTGCTTTATTGTGCCACAGCTAGGATACAAGGTCTTGTATATTATAGATTTGGAGCTACAACCTCTGCGGCTCTCTCTCCCTTTCTTTTTCGATATAACCTTCAGTGTGCTTCAAGAAGCCTCAACTGCATTTATATTCAGGATGTGTGTGCTGCAGTAATGTCTGGCACAGCCCATTTCTCCCGTGGAACAGAAAATGCCAGCTGACACACAACGTAGGATCAACCTGTGTTAGAGGGTCTGTGTGTAAATGGAGTTAGTGCACCCATGCACAATGTGCCCTTGTCTACTTTTGATTATGTGGATATGCCAAGTTCAAAGCCTCTTTATTCTTCTTGGTTTCTCACTTTGAATTTTTTATTATAATGTTGATGTTTCCAGTAAAATACAAGGTAACTGTATCCATAAAAGGTCCTATTTTATATGTACTTCTATGCTGTTAATGTGAATGTTTTTAGAATAACAAAGGAATTACATGGCTTGGATCCTTGTGTGACTGGAGATATTTGTGATCTCTGATGACCTACACTATGACTATATTCTTCGCTCATCAGTGCCTTTAGGAATTGTGTTTTCTTGCATGCTGCCATAAGCTATTAGGAAACAAATTAAACACCACTTTTTCAGTTATTAAAGCCTCTTGTTGCCTTCACATTATGTAATGAAATTATTCAGTTCTGTCTTTTTACAGAGCAGAAAGACTGCATTCATTCAGTAGACACCACTCATTTTTTGTAACCCCAGCTGCCATTTACATTTTCTTTACTGAATTAGATTGATTGTCATTTAGGTACAGCGAAGTTAGTATTTTTATTTTTTTTTTAATCAAGAGATAGTACTTGTACAGCCCAGGGATCACCAACTCTGGTCTTCTAGGTCGACTGTCCTGCAGGTTTTAGACATTTCGTTACCCCCACCATGCTGGACTTACAGTAAAACATGGGTTGATAAAAGGTTTGTGGTGAACTTAACAACACACAGTTTCAGATCCATTTGATTTGAGTCCAGTGTGTTGCAGCAGAAAAACATCTAAAACATGCGGGACATTTGAGGACCAGGGTTGGTGATCCCTGCATACAGCCAAAGAAAGTATCACAAATCCATAGACAGTAGTTTTGTATTCAGTTTGCTGAACACACTTCCAGTAATGTGCAGGAGAGATGCTATCTTCTCTTCTTCTCTGAATGTTTGGAGTTTTGTTTTTCTTTGGGATGTAAGCTCCGCCATGAGCCGCCACCTTATCGTGGTGGAGGAGTTTGTGCGTCTTGAGAATCCTAGCAGCTATGTTGTCGGGGGCCCATGCCCCTGGTAGGGTCACCCATGGCAAACAGGTGTCTAGGGGAGGGACCAGACGAAGCGCAGCTCAGATGACCCTTATGATGATGAAAAAACAAGGACCAAGGTTTCCCTTGCCCGGACGTGGGTCACCGGGGCCCCCCTCTGGAGCCAGGCCTGGAGGTGGGGCATGGGGGCGAGCGCCTGGTGGCCGGGCCTTTGCCCATGAGGCCCGGTCGGGCTCAGCCCGAAAGGGAGACATGGGCCTCTCCTCCCGTGGGCTCACCACCTGCAGGAGGGGCCATAGGGGTCTGGTGCATTGTGAGCTGGGCGGCTGCCAGAGGCGGGGATCCTGGCAGTCTGATCCTCGGCTGCAAAAGCTAGCTCTAGGGAAGTGGAATGTCACCTCTTTGAAAGGAGCCTGAGCTGGTGCTTGAGGTTGCGCGGTTCCGGCTAGATATAGTTGGACTCACCTCGACGCATGGCTTGGGCTCTGGAACCACTGCCCTCAAGAGGGGCTGGACCCTTGACCATTCTGGAGTTGCTCCCGGTGAGAGGCGCCGAGCAGGTGTGGGCATGCTCATTGCCCCCCAACTTGGCACCTGTACGTTGGGGTTTACCCCGGTGGACGCAAGGGTAGCCTCCCTCCGCCTTTGGGTGGGGGGACGGGACCTTACTGTTGTTTGTGCTTATGCACCAAATAGCAGTTCAGAGTACCCACCCTTTTTGGAGTCCGTGGAGGGTGTTGGAGAGCAGTCCTTCGTTCTGCTGGGGGACTTCAATGCTCACGTGGGCAATGACAGCGAGACCTGGAGGGGCGTGATTGGGAGGAACCGCTCCCCTAATCTAAATCCGAGTGGTGTTTTGTTGTTGGACTTCTGTGCTCGTCATGGATTGTCCATAATGAACACCTTGTTCAGATATAAGAGTGTCCACATGTGCACTTGGCACCAGGACACTCTAGGCCGCAGTTCGATGATCGACTTTGTAGTTGTGTCGTCGGACTTGCGGCCGCATGTCAACTGATCACCACCTGGTGGTGAGTTGGCTCAGATGGTGGGGGAGGATGCCAGTCAGGCCTGGCAGACCCAAGCGTGTTGTAAGGGGCTGCTGGGAACGTCTGGCAGAGTCCCCTGTCAGAAAGAGTTTCAACTCCCATCCTCAGCAGAGCTTCAACCATGTCCCGGGTGAGGCGGGGGACACTGAGTACGAATGGGCTGTGTTCCGTGCCTCTATTGTCGAGGGGGCCAGCTCCCTTAAAACTGACATTCTCACTGATAAGTTCGGTATAAATTTTCCCACAAAGTTGATCATACCCATTATTCTGAGTACACCTTTCTTTTCAGTTGGACTAGGCATGCTGAGAATGGCTTTAATCTTACGCTCATCTAACTCAACACCCTTAGCAGACAGCTCATCACCAAGAAAAGTGATTTCAGGTACACCAAACTGGCATTTGGCTAGATTCAGCCTCAAACCATTTTCACGCACCCTCTGAAGTACTTTGATCAGTCTTTCATTATGCTCTTGTAAAGTGGAACCCCTTATTATTACATCATCCCTGTAACACCGCACACCTTCGAATCCTTCCAGCAGATTATCCATGGCACGATGAAAGATTTTAGAAGCTGAAATTATCCCGAAGGGCATCCTCAAAAACCTGTACCTGCCAAAAGGTGTATTAAAGGTACAGTACCTGGAACTTTTTTCGTCCAGTCTGATCTGCCAGAAACCTTGGGCAGCATCTAGCTTCGAAAAATACTTGGCTCCAGCCATCTCACTAGCAATTTCTTCTCGTTTTGGAATCTGATAATGCTCACGGCTGATGTTCTTATTTAAATCACCAGGATCCATGCATATTCTCAGTTCTTTTTTGGCGTTCTTTTTGTCCACGCAAACCATAGAGTTAACCCACTCAGTTGGTGCCTCTACTTTGGTGATAACTTTCAACCGGCTCATTCGGTCCATTTCCTTCTTAAGACGATCCCGAAGTGGTACTGGAACTCGCCTTGATGCATGAATTACTGGTACAGCATCATCCTTCAGCTGAATTTTGTAAGTATATGGTAAGCATCCCAAACCTCTAAACACATTGTCATACTGCTTCACAATGGAATTCACTGTTTCCATGTTTGGTGACAAGCTAACGTTATAAACTCTTTTGACTAGATTTAATCTTTTTGAAGTAGCCCCACTAAGCAACGATTCACGATTTTCAGATACAATAGTAAACAGTACATTGTGAACTTTGTTCTTTACCATCACTTTGAGTCTGCATTGACCTTTGCTTTCAATATCTTTTCCATTGTAGTCTTTTAAACACACTCTTTTATCAAATATTTGGGCTTTTCCTTCATAGAATATACATCTGTCATGCTAATTAAATTAGCTTGTGCCCCCGTATCAATTCTCAGTGCAACCAACACTCCATTAACAGGGAAAGAAACAATCCATGAATTCTAATTGTCTAAATGCATATCATTTTCTTTTTTATGAGTATCTGCATCTTCACATGACACCATACCCACAAAGAAAGTTTAACAAAGGTAAGGTTCATCAACCAACCTCACAGATTTGGTTTTGCACTTTGATCGACACTGTTTTGCAAAATGATTTTTTCCATTACACTTCGCACACTTTTTCTTATAAGCAGGACATTGTCTAGGTTCATGTTTACCACCACATCTTCTGCAGGAATACAAGACATTATCAGAGTTCATATTCTGAGCCACATGTCTCTGTGTCTTATTCTTGACCACAGCAACTGTAGCATTTTTGTTAGCCACACTTGACTCATTGAGAGTCTTAGCATGCTGCTGAGCTAACTCGTTAGCCTGGCACATCCTCTCGGCGTCCTCCAAAGTTAGCTTCGCCTCCCTCAGCAGCCTCTCTCTCATCCATTTGTCATTAACTCCATACACTATCTGATCACAGATTATAGAGTCTTTTAACTGTCCAAATTCACAAAACTGTGCCTTCAGCCTCAAGTCTGTGACAAAGACATCAAAAGTTTCCTCCGGGTGTTGCACATGCGACCGGAACACATACCTCTCATAGACGGTGTTCATCTGTGGTGAACAATGTGCATCAAACTTTTCCATCACCTTATCATACATTTGTTTATCATCCGGCCAGTCGAACTCGAACGTGTTGAAGACTTCAATGGCCTGAGGACCCGCCACGGTAAGTAGCAAAGCAATCTTCCTGGCGTCGGGCTTCGATTCCAATCCTACAGCAGCAAGATACAGCTCGAACTGTTGCTTAAAAGATCGCCAGTTGCCGTCCACATTACCCACAAGCTTCAAGCCGTCCTTTGGTCTCAGCATCTCCATCTTCAACCAAAGGAATGCACGTGTCAGCCCTGGAAAAGTTGTCAGCCTTTCACTCCTGGTACTGCCGTCAGTCCTTCACTCTTGGCGCAGACTACCTGGCGCACCACTCCTGGTACCATGTTTGTTCTGTCAATGAGGAGGCATCATTGCAGATCAAATCAGCTTACGCTCCGAACTTTATTGTGCTCAATGATCAAATGTCCATACGTACTGTCAGGTGAGCCCCACTTCTTCATGCCTACTAGCTTATATAGTCACATTAGCAGATATGTTCAGTAGCGCCCTCTGCTGTTACAACACATTCACATAATACATCATCACATATCACAACAACACCTTCTTCAGATATAAGAGTGCCCACATGTGCACTTGGCACCAGGACACTCTAGGCTGCAGTTCAATGGTCGACTTTGTGGTCATGTTGTCGGACTTGCAGCCGCATGTTCTGGACACTCGGGTAAAGAGAGTGGCGGAGCTGTCAGCTGATCACCACCTGGTGGTGAGTTGGCTCAGATGGGGAAGGATGCCGGTCAGGCCTGGCAGACCAAAGCGTGTTGTGAGGGTCTGCTGGGAACGTCTGGCAGAATCCCCTGTCAGAAAGAGTTTCAACTCCAAGCTCCGGCAGAGCTTCAACCATGTCCCGGGTGAGGCGGGGGACATTGAGTCTGAATGGGCTGAGTCTGAATGGGCTGTGTTCTGTGCGTCTATAGTCGAGGCGGCCAGCCGCAGCTGTGGCCGTGAGGTCATCGGTGCATGTCGTGGTGGTAACCCCCGAACTCATTGATGGACACCGGCAGTAAGGGATGCCGTCAAGCTGAAGAAGGAGTCCTATTGGGCCTTTTTGGCCTGTGGGACTCCAGAGGCAGCTGATGGGTATCGGCGGGCTTAACGGAGCACATTTTCAGCGGCCGCTACGGCAAAAAGTCAGGCATGGGAGGAGTTTGGAGAGTCCATGGAGAATGACTTCCTAACGGTTTTGAGGAGATTCTGGTCCACCATCTGGTGGCTCAGGAGGGGAAAGCAGTGCTCCGTCAACACTGTGTACAGTGGGGATGGGGGGCTGCTGACCTTGACTCAGGACGTTGTGAGGCGGTGGAGGGAATACTTCTTCCTTCTCAATCCCACCAACATGTCTTCCGATGAAGAAGCAGAGTCTGAGGTAGCTGGTGCTGGCTTGCATATCTCTGGGGCTGAGGTCGCTGAGGTGGTTAAAAAGCTCCTTGGTGGCAAGGCCCTGGGGGTGGATGAGGTCTGCCCAGAGTTCCTTAAAGCTCTGGATGCTGTAGGGCTGTCTTGGTTGACACGCCTCTGCAGCATCCATGGACATCGGGGACAGGCCCCATGGACTGGCAGACTGGGGTGGTGGTCCCCCTCTTCAAACAGGGGGACCGGAGGGTGTGCTCCAACTACAGGGGGATCACACTCCTCAGCCTCCCCGGTAAGGTCTATTCAGGGGGTGGAGAGGAGGGTCCGTCGGATAGTCGAACCTCGGATTGAGGAGGAGCAGTGTGGTCTTCGTCCCGGTAGTGGAACAGTGGACCAGCTCTACACCCTCTTTGGGGTCTTTAAGGGGGCATGGGAGTTTGCCCAACCAATCTACATGTGTTTTGTAGATTTGGAGAAGGCATTCGATCGTGTTTCCCGGGGACTCCTGTGGGGGGTACTCCGGGAGTATGGAATGCTGGACTCGCTTATACGAGCGGTCCGGTCCCTGTACGACCGGTGTCAGAGCTTGGTCTGCATTGCCAGCAGTAAATCAGAATCATTTCCAGTGCGGGTTGGACTCTGCCAAGGCTGTCCTCTGTCACCGATTCTGTTCATAACTTTTATGGACAGAATTTCTAGGTGCAGCCGAGGTGTGGAGGGGATCCAGTTTGATGGCCTCAGGATTGGGTCTCTGCTCTTTGCGGATGACATGGTTCTGTTGGCTTCATCGGGCCGTGATCTTCAGCTCTCACTGGAGCGATTCGCAGCCGAGTGTGAAGCGGCTGGGATGAGAATCAGCACCTCCAAGTCCGAGACCATGGTCATCAGCCGGAAAAGGGTAGAGTGCTCTCCGGGTCTGCGATAAGGTCCTGCCCCAAGTGGAAGATTTCACGTATCTCAGGGTCTTGTTCACAAGGTAAGGATGGAGCGGGAGATCGACAGGCGGATCGGTGCGGCGTCCGCAGTGATGCGGACTCTGCATCGGTCTGTCGTGGTGAAGAGGGAGCTGAGCCAAAAGGCAAAGCTCTCGATTTACCTGGTCAATCTACTTTCCTACCCTCACCTATGGTCATGAGCTGTGGCTAATGACCGAAAGAAAGAGATCGCGAATACAAGCGGTCGAAATTAGTTTCCTCCGCAGGGTGGCCGGGCTCTCCCTTAGAGATAGGGTAAGAAGCTCGGTCATCCGGGAGGGGCTCAGAGTAGAGCCGCTGCTCCTCCACATCGAGAGGAGCCAGATGAGGTGGCTCGGGCATCTGGTTAGGATGCCTCCTGGGCGCCTCCCTGGTGAGGTGTTCCGTGCACGTCCCACCGGAAAGAGGCCCTGGGGCAGACCCAGGACATCCTGGACGGACTTCATCTCTCGGCTGGCCTGGGAACACCTCGGGATCCCTCCGGATGAGCTGGTGAATGTGGCCGGGGAGAGGGAAGTCTGGGTTCCCCTGCTTAGGCAGCTGCCCCCACGACCTGATTTCGGATAAGCGGAAGAAAATGGATGGATGGATGGATGGATGGGATGTAAGTATCCTGAATGGTGATGGAGGGGAATTTGATTGTTGAAAATGTCTGAAAATGTTTGAACTTTGATCTCTGGAAGTTCAGTATGAGTTTTTTTGGAAAGGTGATGGTACATCTGAATGAGAAAGTTTTACTTGTAAGATCATTTTGCAGTGTGCATGTGTGTGTGCATGTGTGCACATACGTGTGTGGGTGTATGTGTGTCCATCTTTGTCTCTGTATATATTTTTTGCAGTCTGTTACTGACTCAGTGAATGAAATAGTTTTACTACATGTTTGCTGTTGTGTACTACCTGCAGACGAAACCAAGGTGTGTCATGAGCCACACCTCCTTCTACCTCTGCTCTCCACCCCCAACTCACCTCATCTGCAAACATATATTTAGAAAAACACACTGAGCAAAACATGTCAATTAAGGAAGTAAATAACATTTATGTTGTTATTTACCTGTCCAGTAGAAGAGCTTGCTTGCAATGCAGTCCACCTTGAAAATGCAAGACCAGTGTTAATCTGGGTTCTGTACATTTCTTTATCTGACAACTTCTTCACCAACAACTGTCATTTCTTTAGAGGCAATGGTGGATACTAGCCATCTTCAGGTGAACTTTTTCTTCCGCATGCCACCATTTGGCTGCTATTGCTCACTGGCTGAAGTCTTTTATAGGGAGTGATGGCCGAGGGCTTTGAGAGAAGGGAAGAGGTACCACTTCACATGAACGTACATGAACACGTGCCCCGGACCGGCTTGTAAACATGGGCTGGAGATCAACACAGAGTGACAGTGTGTGATGTCATGCTATACTACAGATGAAATTATACTTCTAGTTTTTCACATAGCCATTTCTTATTTCCTTCAATCAAGAAATGATAAATTTCCACTTATTGTCCCTTAAACGATCAATATCTAAAATGCCCCGAAGACAATCTTTGTATTCAAGTAGTGTACAGCTTCCATGGACATAAAAATAAAGGCAAAGTTTCCCTTTTTCTAATGTGGGATCACTTCAGTAAAAGTCATAACATTAAAGAGGTTTTCTCTGCTGTTAAACACAGTTTCAGGTCATTTTTGACCCAAAGGCAAGAGAAGGGTTAATCTTATTTCAGCGTATTTCTACTATGACCTTCTCAAAATTGCCAATGAAGTAACTTTCTACTAGAAGCAGTTGTTTATATTCCTCAGTGTCTTATTAGGTTTGCAAAGATAAAATGGAATCCATCACATCCAACATCCTGGTTTATTTTTCTTCTTACTTCCTGTTAACTTCTAATTCTAATCTGTTGTGGTAATACATGATGGGTAAAACAAAGCGCAGCTCAGTCCTGCTGTTTCTTCTTCAAGATTTCTTATGCTCTGGCTTTCTACCTACAGCAAATATTCCCCGTAGATTACCAAATACCACTGCATCTAGTCCTTAATTCCCTTTGATGAGAAGGAGAGTTTAGAATGAAATTAGGGACCATCTGATTGCTGATTGCTCCCTAACAGCACAGTGATGAGAGGTTAATGTTGTACAGAGCCTCTCTTGTTTTGGCCAGAACTACAGAGTGATCATTTTGAGATTAATTTAAATTGTGAAGCCATCTTTATGTGCTGTTTTTGAACATAGTGCTACCAGTAGTCTGCATTACTGCAGACACTTTGTAAGTTTGCAGAAAGTGCATTTATAACTGATTATTATTTGTTTTGGCAGCCTGAGTGCATTTCTTCAGCTTAAATGCATCTGTAGAAAGATACAGCTACTCAGCCACACAGGAAGCTTCCAAACAAGTTAACAGTTTGGCAAGTTTTATCCTTGTTTTTAAAAGAAGACAGACATACATTTCAGACATCCACACAAGAATTTCCAGGTAGAGCTGTCCTTTCCTGCTCCAGGTATAGAGACTCTAGGGCTTCAATACACTGCTGTATTCTGCTGTATTGTGACGTTCTCCTCTCCTACTCCCTAAGCTACACAGACTTTACATGGACCCACATCTCCCCGTCACACCTCTGCAGTCTCACCTTGCACCTCAGTCATGAATCTTAACACAGCCCCATTATTATCTTCTCCCATCTCATGAAACACTGCCTCTCTCCACCCTGTCTTTCTCCAGCAGTCAGGTGTAGAGGCTGTTGAAGAGACTAAACTGGAACAAGTCTGCAAGTTCAGATGATGTCACTCCCAGGGTCTGAAAGTTGGTGCAGAACATCTCTGTGGGATTCGACAGTATCTCTTCAATCTCCTGAGTAAAGGGAAAAAGGGGAAAGTTCCAGTGCAGTGGGAGACAGCCTGCCTCGTTACTCCACCTAAAATATCTCACTGCACTCAATATCTTTCATCTGGACAAAGCAGGCAGTGCTGAAAAATTCATGTCCTTTGATTTCTCCTGTGATTATCACACAACTAAGCATACGCTGCATATGTTGAAAGCTCTACAAATGCAGGTGGATGGCTTTACAGCCATCTGGATTCCTGAGTACTTGACAGACCACCTTTTCTGAGTCTGAGGGTTGTGTATCTGAGAAGCAGTACAATGTTCAGATGTTTGTGCACTTGTGGGGGTGTATCAAGGGTACAGGAGACTGAGAACAGACTACTGGTGGACCACTTTGTGGCATTGTATGGGTGCAATCCTCTCATCCTGAGTGTCAACAAGATAAAACTCTGTTTGTGGACTAATTGGTGAGTGGTTGAGGACAACAGATTGCCAGGTGTTCACCTAGACAACAGACTTGACCAGAAATTCAACACTTAAGAGGTCTACAAAAGGGTCTGAACTGGGTCCATGACTTAGGAATGCTTGGGTTTTTTATTATTTGCAACAAGATGTATATTTTATGTACTGCTAGTATAGTTAAATTTGTTTTGCAGCTTTCTGTTGGGACTGCAGCATCAGAGCCAGTGGCTCATAGAAAGAGAAAGACTAGTTCTGTACTGGGGGCTGCTCTGAAGTGGCTGGAGCTGATTCCGAAAAGAGGAATGTTGTACAGGTTGTTAAACATACAGCACACAACAATAAAACACCTTCTTCACAACATAGTGAAAATAAACACCAGCGTGTTTTCATTTCAGGCTTTTTCATTTCTTCTGCTCTTGATTTTAGTTGGATTTGATAGGAAGATCCAGCAAAAAGAAAAAAAAAACTAGATCTAGACCAATAATTTGACCCATTGGAAACAAAGGAACCTATTTTTAATGGGTGTTGGATCTAACATGGTTGTTTAAGCAATAAGAAACTAAGCTCATCATAATATCACAACTTCTTTTTTTAAAACATGGTTTCCTTGTACTGAACAACCAATAGCACAGATGCAGCTTTAATTCTGTCATGGCAGTGAAGAGAACTAGAGGCAGGGTGCTGCTTCAGATTGTCTTCATCACACTGAAATTTTTCTGGCCTGCTGCAACAAAGAGAGTAGCACGGTGATCTCTGCATGAGCATGCAAGTATTTGTTTGTTGCATAGACCTCCCAGTAAAAAGAATTTTCTTCCTCTGACTCAGGCATTAATTCTGGTAAAGTGAGTGATTTAGTGGCCCCACTTCCACTAATTCTATGCAGTCATTTCTTTTGAAAGAAAAATAGAGTACTGCAGAATACTGGAGCTGTATCTGGGTGATGGAAACTGTGAGTAGGAAGTAGGTAGTGATCCATTAAGTTCACATTCACACTTCCACTACTTTTATTAATGCAGTTACTGCAGTGCCTGATAGTTTATAATTTTCCATTCCTCTCAGGCTAAACCTACAAACAAGCGTACAGACAAAACATTTTGTACAAAATGCATTATTTACATGTTTATTTTTTTCAGAATGCGTAGACATATAATTACACATTAGCAATGGATGGGTAAAATTAACCAAAAGATGATGAGTCAGCAGACACTGAGGACAAAATCAAATGAATGAGAGCTGCTGAATAGGGAAAGCACAGGAATAACAAAAATAAACGTGGCTGAAGAATAGATAAAGAGAAGTATTACCTGACCTCTAGGGTGGAATGTTAGAAAGCAGATGATTGGGCTTGTGAGATAAAGAAGAATGATTTCTGGCTGGATTAGACAGGTCAGATTCTGTCAAGCATCTGGAGTACATTTCCATCATAAACAAAATTCAGGCAGTACAGTAAAAAAATAAAATAAAAAAAGTGAAATAGGTTCCTTTTGTCACTGTGAAAGTATCTAATGCATAATTATCTTTGAGTAGCAGCAACCAGTTAACTAACTATGTTCTGGAGAGTGCTCTCAAGTAATCCCGTAAGGATGCAGTGATGATTTAATTGGTCAGTGTCATAGTTGGCTGTATTTTAATCCAAACACAATGGTAAAAGTTTAATGAGCATACATAACACACATAACACTAAATAAAAAGGGAACCTTTTTCCATGCAAGCATGGGCTGTGAATGCAACATTTGAACATGAAAACAATGAGGCCTGCTTTCAAATAAAAAAAAAATGAAAAATACTGCACTCTTCATTAAAATCATCAATATATCCCCATAATTATAGAGTAGCTGTTCTTCGAAGAGATCAGTGCTTATAGCAACAATACATGACTTTCAACCTTAACCTTAACTCTGCTTCTGACACATTTTAAAGGCACACAAACATGTTATGCACATTTCTGTAACAGTCATTGTCCTGCAGCATCCTGAGGCTGAGAAACTGCACTTCACAAATTTTTGTTGCATCACATGCATTCAATTTATTGCCTCGGGTCACATGCCAACAACTGGATATCAACACAATGGCACGATGGCTGATTCAGAAAAAAATAAATAAAAAGAATTGCAAAATGACATTTTTGGAGTAACAAAGTAACAAAGCAAGAGATAAAACAAGAGTCAACTGATTTTTATTGGCTGGAGAGAGTTCAGAGAAGTGACAGGATGCAAGATGGATGCTGACATATCCTTCATTCAACTATCGCAACAGTATATCTGCCAAAGATCAGTAAATGGGCTTCAAGAGATCATCAAAGGAATCAAAGGGATGTGCCTCCTCTGATAGCATTTGTCAGTTTGTTCCACCATCACAGCACCACTTATATTAGTTTAGTGGAGCGGAGACATTAAAGGAGGAAGATGATATGATGGAAACTCCCCAGCCTCTAGATGCTGGTAGATGAGCAGAGTTACATGGTGGTAGAGACTTCTTATGAGACTTTTCAAATATGAAAAACAGATGGAGATGTGGAAAAGATGAGCTGTGAGAAATCTAGCCAGAAAGAAGAATGACAGAACAGGAGAGCGTTTAATGTAGTATTGTATCAGATGGATCAATAAGTAGCCAGCAAAAACACTGGCCATTTTAGTAATGACAGAATTAATAATGAATAAAGCAAATTTGACAATATGGAGAAAACACAAGTGACTGTAGCAGGTTAAAAAGCAGAAACACAGAGGATTGTGCATTTCAGAGATAACCATTCCCTGTATTTTTTTGCTTTAGTTAAAAACTGCCAAATGACATGACCAAAACAGAAACTCAACAAGGTCAGAAAAGACTAACTGGTCATACCCTCAAACATCCATGTTTCTAACAGCCTTGGCAAGATAGTTGTTTTTCTGTTTGTGCGTGTGTGTGTATGTGGGTGTGTTTCATTTTATCTTATTTAACCTTTATTTAACCAGGAAGGTCATTTGAGAACCAAATCTCATTTATAATGATGACCAGCACCACAGGCAATAGTAAAACATACATTATTTCATACAAATAGCAATACCTGCATTTTCATTACCCCAAGAATTGCATAAAACCTAAATAATAACTGTATAAAATAAAATCTGGCAATCAACAGTGAAATGCAGAGTTTTACAAAGAATTAGAAATCCCCTTCCTCCCCCAAGTGGAGTCTCATGAGATGAGATTTTATGAGAATAACGGTTAATGCGCTAAACACCACTCACTGGAAACACCTGCAAATCGCAATTGCATTTTGTCAAACTTTCAAAAATAATGCTTTTATTTTAACATCTGTGTAATTGTTTTTAAAGAACTCATGTTCTTCACTAGTGAGAACAGCGGCAGAACAAATATGCACAAAAGTTATGTTAAACAGGAAACGAAAATTGTGGCAGTCTTGGACTGATTAATGTGGCTGCAGGCCAGAAATCTGGAAGCAGAAAACCAGACTGGCCTCATTCATACCTCATGGTACATATTTATAAAGGCATTTGAATAATATGATTTAGTATAAGACAATATAATTTAAGGAGTGGTGCATGAAAGTGAAAACTGTCAACTAGTGGAGGATTTCCAAAAAATATAATTTGAACTTCTTTTGCTGACTGACAAAGATGAAGGAAATGAAGCTGTAGATTTAGTCTATGCTGATTTTAGTTTCCATGGTTATTATATTTTTCCAAAACTTCTGCTCATTTTTTTAACATTTTTTTAAAAAGCTATGACTTTGCAGAACAACAATGCATACAGTTTGAAAAAAAAAGTAATTAATTAAAAAATAAGTAAAAAGACGTGGAAGGGGGAGAAAACAAATTAAAATCAAGTGGATTTTTTCAAACATTAAATCATTTATTATAGTGTCAACACAGCAGAGAGGACAAAGTGTTCGAGGATGATAGGCTATAAAATTCCTCCTCGTAACAGCTGTCTAAAATTGGACACTTTGCAATATTCTGATTTAAACAGTGTCTCTTCAGATATCAGAAGAACAATCAACTGTTCAACAACTGTTCTGAAGGTCATCTATAAAAGGTGCATTTATTGATTTATCAGCATATTTTTACATGAGTGGAAATCCATGGAAATAATTGAGAACTGAGCTTGTGGATCATTTCAGTGAAAAATGTGTATGCACATGTAAAATTACTGAAATTACAGCATTATTGATGTCATTGCTCCCACCAAGTTTAAAGTGAAAAATGCCAAAAAGAGAGCTCCATGGAAAATTGCCACACTGGTAAGAGCTGAAAAACGAGAAAAAACTGAAGGCAGATGACAGAAAACAAAATTGCAGGTGAGAATTCATAATCTGGAGCTGAGAGATGCAAGATGATCTTTCTTTTCTGACATCTTTTCTAAGAACAGCAATTATGCTTTGTTCGTACTGTTGACAGGCTAACTAATCCTCCTGTGTCAGTAACACCTTAACTTATATGCAACTGGGGTTGTAAGGAGTTTCCTTCTTCCTTTACTGACAAAATAAAAAAAAAAAATCAGGCAGTCATGTCAGGGGCAGGACATACATATGTCATCACTGTGTCCACTCAGAAGAGACATAAACACCATAGCAGTTGTTTCTCCAATCTGTCCTAAAAACATGGATTGGATCATTTGCCATCTGAAATCTTGCTGTCTTGACGCCCTGCCACCAGGGTTTATAAGGAATAATTCAGGATGCATGGCGTCAAATATTTTACAGATTGTAAACAGGTCTCTGCTTCCAGGTGTCTTCCCTCAGACCCTAAAATCAGCTTTTATCAAGCCACTACTGAAAAAGAAAAACTTACACTTGTCACTAAAGCTTGGTACACATATTTGGACTGTATTTGTCCCCGATTTTGCCTCCTCCCGACCTCGGACGGCAAACGTCCGATCATCATGAGATTTCCCTGCCCAATAATCATTTGGTCTGTGATGTGTTATGAGCCGATTTGTCCCGATAATCCGCTCCGAAACGGGTCGTAGCCGACTATTTGGAACAGTGAACATGTTTAATATTTCAATGCCAATTTCTGAGGAACGCCGACAACACGTACATTCTGACTGTGTGGGTGGTTACGTGGTATGGAATGTAGTCAATCAGAGAGCGAGTTGGCTGGGGAGCAAGGAAGTAAACAAAGTCTGTATTCACGCCGTCTCCAGTCTGTTATTTTTTTCAGTTCTGGCTTTTTCTGTTAACAATAGTCCCAAGACCACCATCATTCCCTCGTCCTATATATCCCCTTCCATGCTGTGTGTTGTGTTTTTCAATTGTAACTTCTTCTGCGTTTTTTTACCGGTTCTTGCCATGGTTCTTCTTCTACGTTTCAATGTTTGTCCGGCTCGGAGGACTAGATTGCATTCAAGTTACTGGACAGCACTGTCATGTGTATGTTGTTCCGTGATTACATTTTCAGAGCAGCTACAGGCCGATATCAAACCTCCCCTTTCTTATTAAGATTATAAAAAAAACTATCTTTCAACAGGTACACAACTTCCTGACACTAAACTGTTTTGATATCTACCAGTCGGGTTTTCGGCAACAGCACAGCACTGAGACTGCTCTAGTTAAGGTCTTTAATGACAGTCACCTGAGCTCAGATGGCGGAAACATTTCAGTTCTGGTAGCTACTACTGCATCTCAGTGCAGCATTTGATACGGTTGACCGTAACATCTTATTTGACTCAATGAAAAACTGGGTTGTACTTTCTGGCACTACAATTACTTAGATTGGGTCATATTTCAAAGACAGGGACTACTTTGTGTCTATAGGTATTGTTGGGACTACAGGCTCCATCCTGGGGCCACTGCTGTTCAAGATCTACATACTGCCACTCGTTCAAGTTATGAAAAACAACAAAATATGTCAACACAGTTATACTGATGACACACAAATCTATGTAACAATCCGGCCAAGAGACTATAGCCCAATCCAAACACTGATCAGATTCATTGATCAGATTTAAGATTGGATGTGCCAGAACGTTGTTCTGTTAAATGAAGACAAAACTAAAATAATAGTGTTTGGAGCCAAGAAAGAAAGATTAAAAGTTAGCACTCTGCTTCAAACAGCTATGCTCAAAACTAACAACAAAGACCATATCAAGGATTAAAGGACTGATGACTCAGCAGGATTTAGAAAAACTTGTCCATGCGTTTATCTTTAGTAAGCTGGACTACTGTAATGCTGTCCTTACAGGTCTCCCTAAAAAGTCCATCAGACAGCTGCAGTTTGTCCAGCATGCTGCTGCTTGAGTCCTCACTAAGACCAAGAAAGTGAGTCATATAACTCCAGTCCTAAGATCTTTCACTGGCTTCCTATTTGTTGAAGAATTGACTTTAAAATCCTGCTGTTAGTTTACAAAGCACTGAATGGTTTTGGGCCAAAATACATTCAGGATCTACTGGTTTGTAATGCACCAACCAGATCTTTCAGGTCATCAGGGTCAAATCTACTTTCTCTTTCGACAGTCAGAACTAAACATTAGGGAGGCAGCGTTCAGCTTTTATGCTCTTCACAGGTGGAACCTGTAGATCTGCTTGAACTCTAAGTAGTTTTAAATTAGGGTTAAAAATGTTTTTATTTGCTGCTTTTTATAAAAAACAACTGTTAATTCCTCACATTGTAACTTTTATTTCTTGCATTTTGTTTTAGCTTTTGCAGTTCATATTTAATTTATTTTATTTAGCATTAAAATATAAATATAAAGGTGCTTTTTAATAGTGCTTGCAACCAACTGTAATGCTTTTGTATTATGTAAAGCACCTTGAATTATCTTGTACATAAAATGTGCTATACAAATAAACTTGACTTACCTTGCCTTCTGGAATCAAAGAATTATGAGCTGGCATTTCCCCCCTTTCATAAGTAAAGGATGGTCCAGAGTGTACCTTGCTAAGGGAAGTAAAGAAAGCATTGCAGTTTCATTTTTAATCATATGAAAACAAAACATCCACATTCTTGGCACAAAGTCAGACTTCTTCATAATGTGTGTTGGACTCCACCAAGGCTACCCCTTGTTTTGTGGTGTTCATGGATGGGATCACAAGACACAGTTAAGTAGAGGAAGGTGACTGGCTTCAGAGACTTGGGATTGTATTCATATTTTTTGCAGATGATGTGGTTCTGTTTGCTTCCTCAGCCAAACATCTTCAACTCTGGGTCAATTCATAGCTGAAGATAAAAGTAAACCCTTCCCAAGTCCAAGGCCATGGTTCTCAGCCATGGGGTAGAGTACACCCTCTCAGTTATGAATGAGTCAAAGTGTCTGGCAGAGGAGTTTAAGTATGTCACAAGTAGTTCACAAGTAATGAAAGGTTGAAATGAGAGATGGCAAGACTCACTGGGCTTTTGTCAACAGCAAAGACAGTGCTGCACTGGCCTCTTGTGATTGAGAGTGGTGTAAAATCACAAAGGATTTCAGTTTACCACTCCCTATGGTAACAATATTTGGAAGCAAAGATTGTGGAAACAAGTGGCTTAAATGAGCTTCATTCAGAAATAGTTGGGGTGTAGAGCTTCATCTCTGTATCAAAAGTAGTCACCTGGGATGATTCAGATGCTGGTCATTTGCAGGTGCTATGGATGTGTTCTACCAGGAAGAAACCTTGGGACAGGCCCAGGATTTGAAAAAAAAAAAAAAAAAAAAAAAACATGAAAAAAACACAACTATAGTTATTGGTGTCCCAAAGGACAACACAGTGACTGTATCAGTATGCAGGTTAGTAAACGTGAGGGCAAAGTATCAGGCATGAATTGTGATCAGATATCGTACAAATGCAAATGGGTCCCTGCAAAATCAGAGGCAAACCAAGAGGGCCCCCAGGACCCAGGAGACCAGCTGCCACCCCAGAGCACGAATCCCAGCCAGACCACCACAGGGACAACCATACATACAGGAGAAGAAGCCTCCAGCCAGAGCACCTGACAGCCATGAAGCAAAGGTTCCAAGGGCCATTGGGCGTTGTTCACCCAGAGGCGGGCAAAGTTCAGGGCCAAGGGTCCCAGGAGCATGAGAGATGTTTACCGCCCTAGGGCAGAGGCCCTGCCCTTGCCTCAGAAGACCGGCCCCACTGTACAGCCAATTCAACATCCCAGTCAGGTATTCCTGGGAGCAGGAAACTACCAACCCCCCTGCCTTATTCTTTTGTTGGAAAGTCCATCCATCCACTTTCTATACTCGCTTATTGAAATGCAAAGTCACAGGGGGCTGGAGCTGATCCCAGAAGCTACTAGGCAACAGGCAAGGTACACTCTGGACACCCTGGAATGGAATAAAAGCTTTTCAGCTGTTTGCCTTACTTTTTTATTTCATTCATCTTATTTTTCTTCTCTTTTTTAGAGTTATATCAAACTGCAGAATCACCTGTGCTGTAGTTTTGATGAGATAACTACAGATGTGTGATCAGTCAGACATCTGTGTGTCCTCTGTTCTTTAGCCATACACATACAAAACAACACTGAGACACACTCTTGGTTTTTCGTCCAGCTTTGTTGGAGGAGAGTTATCTCTGGATGAGCACATTAACAGAGTTGGCAGAGATCTGATAACAGACTTGTTGAAAAGGACGGCTGAGGACAGAGGAGGAGAGATAACTGCAGAGAAAATGTTCACATCAGGCTGTCTTTCAATGGAAAGCTTGTGAGTGTCTGAATAAGAAGACAGTGTGGTGCATCACACAAAAGATGCCTCTAATAGCCCTCTCCTTCTGCCATTGCTGACTGACAACCCCCAGATGGATGCTGTCTATGAGTGTGATGATGTCTGCATTTCCCTCACAGAATTCGATATCTGAGACACACAGAGGTCGTACAACACTGCATGAGTTCCAGTTTGCGACACTTTTTAACTCAAATGTTTTGCTGTGAACCCTGTTAGAATGAATATTTATGGAGAATATGTCCATTACAATTAACAGTTGAACAGATTAATATCCTACTTATTGTATTTTTGTGTTGTTCATACTTTTTCAGCAGAATAGAACAAAAAGACTACAAATGATGCAATCAGCAGGCTTTGAAATGTTTTGGTGAAAAGAGTAACAACTTGAAAACATGTTAAAATGCTGTTATCTCTATCTTTACTGTGTTTTTGTCCAATTAAATCGTTCACTAAATTCTGATCAGATATACTTCTTCTATGTAATGGCCACAGATCAGTGACAAGATAATTTCTGGCCTGATAAAACCAGGGGATTGTGGGTTATCAGATAACTCCTTTAATCAAGAGGCTTAAAAGGCTGACCACCCAATTACATGCTGTGCTGTGCCTCTATTACTGTCAATTTGCTTTTATTAGGTTGTGTTCTGAATAACAAGCTAGTGATGAACTGATAGGATGGGTTTGTGATATGAACAGTGATGGGAATGACGCCATTAAAATAAACAGTGTTACTAACGGTCTTACTTTTTTCAGTAACGGGTAATCCATTTACTCTTTCCAACATTAAAACATTATTGACAGCACATTACTGTTGTAAGATGAGTTTAATTTTTGTTTCGGGTAACATAAGTTTGGGACTATATTTTACTACTGCTACAGTGGAGAAGATGCAGTTATACAGGTAAAACTGGATAATATATTATGGCCTGATTTACTAAGATCCCTAATAGAGAGTGCAAATTACATTTGTACACAAATAGATTGCACGTGTTTGTTTAGGATTTGCGGGTGATCAGCAAGGAATGATTGTGCAACTGGCAACAGGCTCAAACAGCAATACATGACACATACACATGAGGATTTAGCATGCTTTATGGTTTCACCATGGAGAGTTTAAGAGAGCAGGAAGATCACAAATGCAAAATGAAAATGAAACAGCAGAAGAGATGCCTCTGGCCAATATTGAGCAACAAGTGAAGCAAACTTACTGCAAGGAGCAGATAACTGGAATACCGGGATATGACACACTATAGCCACTATAGCAGAACAAGATATTTGCACAATTTAAAAATAAAAAAAAAAAAAAAGTTTTCTCAAAGACAACACAATAACTTTTATTGACAAAATAACAAAAAATGACAGCGTACACTCAACAGCTGGTCAGCACTGTACCTGGGCTGATGATGGTCAGTGAACACAATGAAGACAAAACTGAACTAATTTTGGAGCCAAGGAAGAAAGATTAAAGATAGTACTCAGCTTCAAACAGCACAGTTAAAAACAACCAAGCCAGAAATTCAGGAGTTGCCATGGACTCAGACCTGAACCTTAGCATGCATATTGAGTTGTAAAGTCAGCCTTTTATCACTTAAAGAACATTTAGAGGATTAAAGGACTGATGATTCAGCAGGATTTCGAAATCCATGCACTTATCTTTAGTAGACTGGTCTACTGTAATGCTGTCCTCACAGGTCTCCCTAAAACGTCTATCAAACAGCTGCAGTTAGTCCAGAACGCTGCTGCTCGAGTCCTCACTAAGACCAAGAAAGTAGATCATTTAACTCCAGTCCTCAGCTCTTTCCATTGGCTTCCTGTCTCTCAAAGAATTGACTTCAAAATCCCACTGTTAGTCTACAAAGCACTGAATGGTTTAAAACCCAAAAACATTCAGGATCTTCTGGTTCGTTATGAACCAACCAGACCCCTCAGGTTATAAGGGTCAAATCTACTTTCTGTTCCCAGAGTCTAAATTAAACATGGAAAGGCAGCGTTCAGCTTTTATGCTCCTCACTTGTGGAACAAACACCTAGAAAACTGCAGGTCTGCTGTAGTGTTAATTTTGTTAATGAAAGATGAGACGAAAATTATTTTATATTATTATACAATATGATTTTGTCAAATCCTCTCTCCCCAGCCTCCTCCTCGGCTCTTCTGCCATTCACACAGTGACACACTCACTCAGTGTTGCCAACTTAGTGACTTTGTCGCTATACTTAGCGAGTTTTCAGACCCGTCTAGTGACTTCTTTTTTTTTTTCACAAAAGCGACAAATTTAGCGACTTTTTCTGGTAGGAGACTTTGGAGACTGGCATGAATGACTTTTCAATGTGGAGACAGTACAGCGCAGACCCCCTCCCCATCCAAAAGCACTCAGAAGAGGCTTAGTCCTAGCAGCAGCATACAGCTCTCAGCTGCAGCTACTTGCTGATATTGTGTGTGCCTGGCTAACTTACATTAGCTTCTTAGCATGTGGCGACCATAGCCACTTGTTGATAGAATTCTGTGTAAAGTTGAATTTATGCTAACTTAGACATGTTATACTGGTCGAGCAACTGTGTTTCAATTGGATTGCAAGTTTAATTAAAGCAAGTATGAGCTAATCTAGGAGCTGCAAGTGAATTATAGTGCACTTAAAACACCTGGGCAGCTACACATGGATGGAAACTAAAAACTAAACGTACTAAAATAAAACAAATCATACCACACTTAATTCAAAACAACTTTAACCTACTTTTTCATACATGAAATAACCTAAATCTGGTGCTAACATAAAATGTTGTTCTGTTTGTCTTCAGGTTACCATCAGAAGGACATTTGATTTAACAATGTTAAACTACATTTAACAGCACAGGAGAGATGTGCACTGGACGAGAGGAGCACACAGTCTAAAATCTGTGCAAAATAAACATGCGTTGTAAAAATATGACACTGGCAAAAGAGAGAGAAAATAGACATGTAACTACAACCCCTAGTTTTTGCGTAGCTCCGCCCACTGCAAAATTTTGACTGTGGGCTAAGGGTGCAAAACAGCCACATAGCCTAAATGATAAGGATTGACTGATGAAGAGTCAAAGGTAATGGCAGGCTTGGGTAAGTCAGCGTGTCTAGCCACACAGCCACACACAAACGACCAGGAGACGCAAGCAGTTATGGCAAAACCAGAGAAAACAGAGGAAGGGTTTTAATCTGGAATCATAGACATCACTTTTCTTTCACAGACAAAAGACAAAAACATTTTGAGAAATGTTCATGATGACCAGAAACAAAGAGTTCACGTGGAGCTTTGCTGAGGAAGAGACGGAGACACGACATCCAGCAGCCTGATACTAGTGTTGATGATTTTTCTGTAATTTTCAATTTAATAAATTTTTCAGATCTAATATTCAGTTCTATTATGAATAAATGTACATGCAGATGAATTTGAAGTTTCATTAAAGGGAACATATTTGAACATTTTTATGAAAAGTAATGTTACTTTTTAAATAAATAAATTAGTTTTAATTACTTTTATAATGCAAGAAGTAACTAGTAACTATGTAACTAGTAACTATGGATAACTATGGTTATCCAACACTGGATATGAAGAGATTTCTTTTCAGTAATAAACTAAGACCAGAATGTTTTTAGAGTGGAAGTAAAACCTGGAGAACACATTGTATTCTTTCCAAAAGTATTCCCATGTGACATTTGCTCATTGTAGCAGGTTCAGCCAATAATTAATTCAAGAAAATACAATTTCTAATCGATAAAAGAATGACTGGATGTGAAGGTTAAAACTGGCATCCATGATGGTTCAGGTGAAATTGTAAAATTATTGTATTCTAGCCTCAAACATGTCATTTTCTAAATTTAACCAAGTGATGTTACTGGCTAAATCCAACAAAACAAGTTTATACTGATGTGTAATCTTTATGTAAAGTGAACTTAACATTGGCAACTATAATTACTTTGGCTTGTTTAATGAAAGATTCAACAATGATGTAATCTAATCTCAGATATGACTGTTAAAAGGCTTCAAAGGCTTGCAAAGAGATAACCAGTGCTGGCACTGGAAAACCTGTAAACTAGCCCAATTTTGATCCAGTAACCTTCTTGTTACAAGGAAACCCCGTTTCTCTTTTAACGTATTCCTACTTTTAAAGGTAAGGCAAGGCAAATTGATTTGTATAGCGCATTTCATGTACAAGACAATTCAAAGTGCTTTACATAAAACATTTAAGGCATTACAACGGGGTGCAAGATGCAATAACAAATGCATTAAAAAGAGACTTTAAAAAAATAAAACAAATAAGATAACTGTAAAACATTTTTCAGTGGAAAATAAAGGCAGAGTTATCTGTAAATGAACCTTAATGTGACTTTTGATGCATTTTAAATTTGTTAAACTACTTAGCTCAGCTGTCAAAACTTATTTATTCATTTAAGAGTCTAAGGGAAGTCCAATAGAAGGTTTATAAACCGATTACTCTTGGTCACTCCATGACTAAATCTAAAGATGAGAGGTGACAGCCATCCCATCTGTATAACAGTCTACTTCCAACTGAAGAGCTACCCAGACTTTTGTTCAGTTTAAAACATAGCTTAAAATATATTTTTTCTTGTTGGATTTTAGCACATATTCACACAAATACAGGTATTTTGACAAGTGTGCAATTCTTTTGTGTTTGCAACTGTTTTTCACATGTACATGGAGTCTTGTCCCTTAAAAAAATTTTTAAGAACACTATGCTATGCTATCACTGTTGTGCATTAATGTGTTTACTGAATACATTAATTTTTCTGTGAATGTAGAATTGAATGCAACACATAAAGAACTTGAATGTGATTTTTTTGGGATTATGTGAGGTCCTTTAACAGTCACTGCCTACATTTTCACTGGCGGTACACTGCCTCCACACTATGTTAACCACCATGCGTTGCATATTTTAGTGTAACAAACCCGCAATGCAACAACAGTGCTGTCTCGGTCTGAAATGCTAAGTGAAGGTGAAAAGACAGAAGTTGCAAACACAGCATGAGCATCACATTCTTCATGTGCTTATACTTACAGGAATATTACATACTGTTTGCAGAAGATTCTGACAGTAAAGGTCTAAGATTCCTATGCAAGTTATGTCTGCCTGCACTTAAAAAAAGTAAGTAAGTAAGTAAGTAAATGTTTATTTATATAGCATATATATATATATATATATATATATATATATATATATATATATATATATATATATATATATATATATATATATATATATATATATGTAGCACCACAAGATAAAAATCACAAAGTGCTTAACAATAAGATAAAACACTAAATAACAGTAATACAGAGAGAGTAAAAACAAATAAAACTAAGTAAAAGCAAGTTTAAAAAGATGTGTTTTTAGCTGCTTTTTAAAAGAGATCATGGAGTCCACAGATATCAGGCTTAGAGGAAGGGAGTTCCAGAGGACAGGAGCCTAAGTTAAAACATCAGCCTCTTTGACTTCTAATTGACATGGAGTCAACACATCCATCCAATTTAAGAGGATATCTGCAAGTCTGTGCCTTTAAAAAAAGGCATTAGGAAAGGGGAAGACTCCCTGCTAACAGCCCCAAGTGACCAAGATCCCACTGCCTGCAGCCTTGAAACAGGTTAATTTGTTACTTACAGATTTTTCTAGTTTAGTCTTTAATTCTCCATTCTTCCTTTATACAACTGAAATTAATTGATTTATGAACTAGTTCAAAATTAAAATTTTGAATTATAAACATGAAATATTTAAAACTAATTGAACTCAACTTTGAATTAATCTTTGTTTAATACTTTGAAGTAATCAGTTAACATCTGTTTGCTTCTCTCTAATGGGAGATAAGCCTATTATCTAAGCCTCTGGTTTAGATTTTTGTTTCTTAGACAGCAAAATGAGTCAGACAAAAACAGGGTGGAAGAGGTCCACCTCGAAGTTCCTTAAGGCCCGGGATGCTGTAGGGCTGTCTTGGTTGACATGCCTCTGCAGATTTGCATAGACATCAGGGACAGTTTCTCTGGACTGGCAGACTGAGGTGGTGGTTCCCCTCTTTAAAAATGATAGAATTCTGTTCTATAACATATACCTATTTTTTAAATGTATTTCACTGAGCCCATTGTGTTAATAGTCCTACCTGTGATGTTGAAGGCACTGCCCACTCTGTTCTCACACTCATACTCCGAGCTCGAGCAGACAGGCTCAAGCGTAACATCACTACTGGTCTTCCTCCCGCCTCCTCAAGCCTGCACTTGGGTTCCTCGTGTCCACGGCTTCAGACACGCTTTCGACTGGTGATATCTTTCCTGCCTTCTGCTGAATTCCTGTCTGTTTCTCTTTAGTTTCCCTTAAAGAGTTTCTTATAGCTCACCTGGACTGTACACATATCTGGAGTGGCTGCATGTGTTGACATTATTTTGTGCTGTTTTATTTGCAGTGTCAAGCTGTTTGCAGGTTGCTAATAATCTGCAAACAAGTTCAGCCGGCTGGGGAATCAGTGAATCACAGATCTTAATGGAAAATTAAAATGAATTTCTTATGTGACATTTAATATTATATACACTATTCACATTCAAACTCGCTTGGTGGATTTGTCTCTCGTTTGTTTTCCCCCTCTTCTTTTTTTCCCATAGGGAAATAAAACTTGTAAAGGGTAGGTGTTCCATCAAGTTACAGCTGCTTTAGAAAGTATTTAGTTCCAATTACTTTTTGTTCACCTAATATTATTGTACAGATTTAAAAATTATTCCTAATCATTGCAAAGCAGAAACATAAAAATTAAATGGCAAAAACTCTAAGTTGGTTTATTTATTTTGCTTTAATAATTGTTCTGATTGTCACCTGAACCTGTTTTGAGTCCATCTGTGACTAAGTAAATTGTCGAGAAATAGTTTAAGTAGGCAAAATTTGTGTACAGTTTTAAATCTGTACTGCACATCAAGTCAAAGACAAAGTCCTTAAACTCTATGTAGACATGTCTGTGGGGGTACATAGATCAGATTTTTATAATCTGAAGTACAATTGCCTCAATAAAATTTAATGAAACAATTTTTCACACATTGGTTAATCGGTACTCATGGCGTTCCTGTTCTTGTCTGTTTTCTCTTGTTTAATTTCCACCCTTTTTTTGTTTTAAGAAATGACAGCAGCCCATGGAATAACTTTTCTAATTTTAAATCAGAGAGCCCCCATGGGAAAGAAGCCTACCTCATCTTCATGAAATTGTGATGAGTGAATATGTACATATAGGAAAAAAAGCTATTTGTTTATTTTTCATTTACTTCACCTTGAATAGTTTGTCTTTTCTTATACAGTACTTTTTAGCATTTTTTATTATTTTATATATTCACCCTAATGCACAAAGACACATGCAAATAAATTTTTGATTTGTGAAGTACCTATTAAATAAGAGCTCTGTTTAAAGTCAGTCAGTCTTATTATACCAAACATTTTTACTTCAGCGGCCTTATATTTCTGCTGTGTTCTCAGGAGTCTTGAAGACACAAATGAAGGCAGAAGGGAGTCTTTCAGGTCTACTGAATCTCTCAGCCGTTTTAACTTAAGTTGAAAATGGGTAGGCATCATATAAGCTTTGGCCTCTGGCTAAACCACTTTTGATTTATTTGGCTTATCTAGATCTTTTTCTTTTTTTGTGTTTTGTATTTGCCTTCATTGGAGGAACCAATTAACAAACCAATAAAAAAAATAATTAATTCCATTGAGAAAGTTTTTTTTTTCTATTTGCTGCCTTTTATCAGAAAAAATGTTAATTCTTCTCAAGTAACCCTTATTTCTTGCATTTTATCTTTTTTAAAACTTTTTTTGTCTTTATTTAATTGGTTTTATTTCTTTAAAAAAAATGATTCCTGGTTTATCTTCCATGGTTTACTGTTACTGTTTTTTTTTTTGTTTGTTTGTTTGTTTTTGTTGTGTTGTGAACGGTTTTTTTTCATGGTTTCTTGTATTTAGGGTTATGTTAGCCTTTTGATGCTTTGTTTTCTGCTCATCGGTTCACCTGTGTCTAGTTTGTCCTTCAGTGTATTTAAGTCCATTGGTTTCTGCTGGCCAGTCCATTGCGTCTGTCTACTGTTGACTGTTGAGAAATGTAAGGCAAGGCAGTTTATTTGTACAGCACATTTCATGGACAGGACAATTCAAAGTGCTTTACATAAAACTTAAGCCTTACAGATATTAAGAAACAATAAAAGGCAGCAACACAAAGTAAGAAATACAATAAAGTCATAGATTACATTAAAATTATTAAAAACGAGATTAAGCAAGCAAAATTAAAAAGTTACTGTGTAGATTTCATGCATAGGCGCATGAGAAAAGAAATGTTAACCTGGATTTAAAAATGTCTACATTTGATGAAAGTTTAATCTCCACTGGCAGTTTGTTCCACCTGTTTGCAGCATAACAGCTTAATGCTGCTTCTCTATGTTTAGTCTGGACTCTGGTCTGGACTAGTTGACCAGAGTCTTTGGATCTAAGAGCTCTGCTAGGTTTATATTCTCTGAACATATCACAGATGTATTCTGGGCCTAAACCATTCTGGGATTTGTAAACAATCAGAAGGGTTTTAAAATCTATTCTGTGACTGACTGCAAGCCAGTGTAAAGATTTCAAAACTGGTGTGATGTGTTCAGATCTCTTAGTCCTGGTTAAAACTCTAGCAGCAGCATTTTGGATGAGCTGCAGATGTTTAGTGCTCTTTTTAGGAAGTCCTGTTAAAAGACCATTACAGTAATCCAGCCTACTGGAGATGAATGCATGGATTAGTTTCTCTTGGTCTTTCTGGGAGACAAAACTTTTAATTCTGTTGATGTTTCTGAGCTGGTAAAAAGCTGTCTTAGTGACAGCTTTGATGTGGCTGCTGAAAGTCAGGTCTGAGTCTATCAACACTCCAAGGTTACGAACTTGGTTGGTAATTTTAAGAGCCCGAGTCTCCAGGTGTTTGCCAATGCTGACCCTCTTCTCTTTGCTACCAAACAGAATAATCTCAGTTTTGTCTTCATTTAATTGTAGAAAATTCTCCCTCATCGATGTCTTTATTTGCTCCAGACACTGACACAATAAGTCTATTGGACTGCAGTCATCTGGTGACACACAAAGTTGTGTATCATCTGCATAACTTTGATAATTAATGCTATAGTTCTGTAATATTTTACCCAAAGGGAGCATATACAAGTTGAACAAAAGAGGTCCAAGGACTGACCCCTGGAGGACTCTAGGCTACTCGCTCAGATTCATAGCTGCCGATCGTAACAAAATAACTCTGGCCTTCTAAATAGGACCTGAACAGTTAAGGAACACCCCAGAAAGTCCAACCCAGTTTTCCAGCCTGTGCAAAAGGATTCTGTGATCTACAGTATCAAACGCAGCACTGAGATCCAACAGAACCAGGATTGATACTTGACCAGAACCAGGACTGATACTAGACCAGAACCAGGACTGTTACTAGACCAGAACCAGGACTGATACTTGAACAGAATCAGGATTCAACCTAATGTCATTTAACCAGAGCTGTTTCAGGGCTGTGATGAGGTCGGAAGCTGGACTGAAATTTATCAAGATTACCACTTTCATTTAAAAAGTCATTAAGCTGGTGAAATACAACTTTCTCAATAATCTTAGAAATAAAAGAGAGGTTAGAGACAGGTCTATAGTTGTTCATTATAGAGGCGTCTAGAGTCCTTTTCTTTAGGAGTGGCTTAATAGCAGCTATCTTTAGTGACTTGGGAAAAATGCCTGATGCCAGGGAGCTGTTAACTATCAGTAGATCACTTTCTACTAAGGTAAAAACTGTTTTTATAAAGTCGGATGGTATCATGTCCAGAGTGCATGTTGTTGATTTCAAATGCCAAACTGTTTCTTGTAGGATTTTTAGATTAGATTGGACTTTATTAATCTCACAGTGGAGAAATTCACTCGTTACAGCAGCTCTTATTACAGAATAAAGTCCAGAAAGCAGACAGAATACGTTGAACATGCATCACAACAAGAAGGTGCAATATAAATTCTTTACAAGAAAAGCAGTCCAAGAAAAACAAAAAATATGTAGCATTATTTATATATATATATATATATATATATATATATATATAGATATATATATAATTGACAGTGCAAGAAAAACAACCTCAAAGGCTATATACATATTTACATGGTGATGGTGGGATATGAAGAATATGATGACATTGATAATGGGGGGTATTGCACAGTAAAATATAAATAAATATTGCACAGTATTATGACTATACAAATAAGTTGTACAGTCTGACAGCAGTGGGAATAAAGGACCTGTGGTAGCGCTCCTTCCAACACTGAGGGTGCCTCAGTCTGCTGCTGAAGGAGCTGCTCAGCCCCTCCACAGTCTGGTGCAGCGGATGAGAGGTGTTGTCCATGATGGATGTGAGCTTGGCCAACATCCTCCTCTCACCCACCTCCTCCACAGAGTCCAGCGGGCAGCCCAGGACAGAGCTGGCCCTCCTGACCAGCTTGTTCAGTCTCTTTCTGTCCCAGTCAGTGCTGCTCGCTCCCCAGCAGACAACAGCATCGTGGACAGCAGAGGCTACCACAGAGTCATAAAGTGTCCTTAGCAGAGGCTTGCATACTCCAAAGGACCTCAGTCTCCTCAGGAGGTGGAGGCGACTCTGGCCCTTCTTGTACAGGGCGTCTGTGTGGTGTGACCAGTCCAGTTTACTGTTGAGGTGAACACCCAGGTACTTGAAACTGTCCACCAGGTCAATGTCCTTCCCCTGGATGTTCACCAGTGTGTGGGGTAGTGTCCTTCTCTGGAAGTCAATCACCATCTCCATGGTCTTACTGGTGTTTAAGCACAGGTGGTTGTGCTCACGCCAATCCACAAAGTCCATGATGACTAACTGGTACTCCAGCTCGTTCCCCTCAGACACACAGCCCACAATGGCTGAGTCGTCAGAGAACTTCTGGAGATGACAGCTGCTGGTGTTGTAGGTGAAGTCTGAGGTGTAGAGGGTGAAGAGGAACGGCGAGAGCACTGTTCCCTGAGGAGCCCCCGTGCTGCAGACTACCACCTCAGACACACAGTTCTGCAGACACACGTACTCTGGCCGGTTGGTGAGGTAGTCGATAACTTTCCATCCACTCCAGCTCCATCCAGCTTACCCCGCAGCAGCGCCGACTGGATGGTGTTGAACGCACTGGAGAAGTAAAAAAACATGACTCTCACGACGCTCCCAGCGGTCTCCAGGTGAGCCAGCGCCCTGATAGATGACAGCATCATCCACCCCGATGTTTGGCCTGTAGGCAAACTGCAGTGGGAGGTCAAGGCGACAGGTCTGTAATGGTTCGGCTTCTTTGCGTGTGATAACTTAGGAACCGGAACCACACAGGAGGTCTTCCACAGGACAGAGACCTTCTCCAGGCTGAGGCTCAGGTTAAAGATGTACCTGAGCACCTCACAGAGCTGGTCTGCACAGGTCCTGAGTAGCCTGGAGCTGATGCCATCTGGTCCTGCAGCTTTCCTGTTCTTCAGCCGCCTCAGTTCTCTCCTCACCCGGGCCGATGTAAGGGAGAGGGGGGAGGTGGAGGGCAGTGGGGGGCTGGTGGTGGAGTCCATTGGTGTGGAGTGGAGATGGGGGGTAGGTGAAAGTGAAGGTGAAGACGAAGGTGATCGGGGGAAGGGGATAGTAGATGCTGGACTGGGGATGTGTGAAGTTGAGGGAGGGGGGCAGAGGGAGTGGGGTTAGAATCAAATCTGTTAAAAAACAGATTTAAATCATTGGCCCAGCGCTGGTCTCCATCCGCTGTCCCTCTGGCACCACTCTGTCCAAATCCAGAGATCTCCTTCAGCCCTCTCCACATGTCCCGTGTGTTCTTCTGCTCCAGCCGCTCCTCTAGCTTCTTCCTGTAGCTGTCCTTGGCCCGCCTGATCTTGTACTGGAGTTCATGCTGAACTCTCCTCTGCTCTTTTCTGTCCCCTGAAATGAAAGCCCTCTTCTTCTGGTTCAGCAGGACTTTAAGCTCAGGGGTCACCCAGGGTTTGTTGTTGGAGAAACACCGCACCCTCCGGGTTGGCACAGTGTTCTCCACACAGAAGTTGATGTAGTCCGTGATACAGTGGGTCAGGCCATCAATGTCCTCTCCATGAGAGCTGCAGATTGTCTCCCAGTCTGTGGTTTGGAAACAGTCTCTCAGTCTCTCATTGGCCTCATCGGTCCACACTTTCACAGACTTCTTCTGTGCCAGCTGTCTTCTCACCCTGGGTGTGTATTCAGGGAGCAGATGTACAAGGTTGTGATCAGAGCGTCCAAGCGGGGGGAGGGGGGCGGAGGGGTATGCGTCCGTCACATTAGCATACAGTAGGTCCAGCGTCTTGTTCTCCCTGGTGTGGCACTTCACGTACTGGATGAAAGTAGGGAGAGTGGCAGAGAGCGAGGTGTGACTGAAATCCCTGCTGATGAGCAGGAGGGACTGCGGGTGGCAAGTCTGCATCCAAGTCACTGCGCTGTGGAGCAGCTCACAGGCATCTGCTGCATCGGCCTAGGGAGGGATGTACACATTAAACAGTATAACGTGTGAAAACTCCCTCGGGAGGTAATACAGCCGCATGCCCACAGCGAGTAACTCAATGTCCCTGGTGCAGAGTTGTTTCTTTACACAGACGTGCGCTGGGTTGCACCATCTCTCGTTGACATACACCGCGAGTCCCCCGCCTTTCCTCTTACCACTCTCCGCCGCACTCCTATCCACGCGCGAAAGTTTAAATCCATCCAGGGAAACCACAGAGTCCAGAATAAGTCTATTCAGCCACGTCTCTGTTAAACACATGAGGCTGCATTCCCTGAACCCTCGCTGTAGCCGGGTCAGCGCCGTGAGCTTGTCGGTCTTGTTGGAGAGGGAGCGAACGTTTCCCATAATCACAGAGGGTAAATATGGCCTGTACCTCCATTTCCTCTCCTGGAGCTTTATTCCTGCTCTGCAGCCTCTTCTTTTTCTCCTTATCTCCGCGGGAATCTCCGGCTTCTCCGCGTAGCGCAGAGCAGTGCCGCGTAGAGCTAACAGCTGGTCCCTGGTGTAAACAATGGAGCGGTGGCTGAAACCAAAGGTGTCCCCTGCTGAAGTTTGGAAAAGAGCCAAAAGAAGTAGAAGTCCAAATAAAAAAGTAATAAAAGTAGGCTTCCCATGTACAGAATTACACCTGGTACTGACTACTTAAAGAAAAAAAAGAAAAGCACATCTAAAAACCACAGGAAATGCTAAAAAAAAAAAAGGAAAAGAGGAGGCAGAGCTGCCGTAACACGCAGCTGCTTGCACAGCGCCATGTTAACAACCATTTTAAATTGCGACATATCAGAATTATTTCCGGGTTTTAGACATAGACTAGTTTTCTTGTGTGACTGTGTGGAATTAATATTTTGCCTAATTGTTTTAATTTTTTTGGCTAAAAAAGTTGGCAAATTGATTGCATTTCTCAGTGGAAAGGAGCTCTGGGCTAATCTGTATAGGAGGATTAGTAAGTTTTTCAATCATAGCAAACAGAGTGCGAGAATTGTTGACATTCCTGTTAATCATTTCAGATAAATGCAGCACTCTGGCCTTGCACAGCTCATTGTTGTAGTTACGTAGGCTTTGTACAGCTCATAGTGAATTTGAAGTTTATTTTTCTGCCATTTCCGCTCAGTTTTTCTGTATTCTCTTTTTAGGCTGGTAACCACAGTGGTTGTTATGGCCTCCACAAACTTAGCACTTGTTCTTTCATTAATGTACCTCTTCCTAACGGAGAAGCAGGTTGGTTGGACATTCTGAGTGATCAGTAAATCAAACAAAATACAAAAATGGTCAGACAAGGCCAAGTCAGTGACCGCAACAGAAAAAATACCCTTTGAAATAACCAGGTCCAGAATGTGACCTCGAATGTGGGTCGGTTCTTTTACATGTTGACACAAACCAAACATGTCCAGTATGGAAGAAAATTCCTTGACATTACCATCCGTCATGTTATCTATGTGAATGTTAAAATCCCCAGTTATGATGAAATGGTTAAAATCAGCAGAGATAACCGACAATAATTCAAAAAATTCATCAATAAAATTTACACAGTGTCCTGGACGTCTGTAGATGATTAGAAATAGGATTTTAGGAATGCCCCTTAAAATAAAACTAAGATTTTCAACAGAAGTAAAATCAGCAAATAAAATCTCTTTACACTGGAATGAATCTTTAAATAAGGCAGCTTCTCCTCCCCCTTTCCTCCCGTTTCGACATTTATTCATAAAGCTAAAATGAGGGGTGCTGTTTCATTAAGAACTGTAGCACTTGTGTCTTCTGTTAACCACGTTTCTGTCAGAAAAAGAAAATCTAAACTGTGAGAAATGGTAAAGTCAATAACTAACAGTGACTTGTTGGACAGAGATCTAACATTTAGTACAGCTAGCTTTATGAAGTTTACACTGGTTTCTGTTGTATTCTGAGTTATACAAGGTATAGTTAACAGATTAGATCGATTCACCCCACAAACTGACCGTGTTCGATTCCTTATTTTACTAACTAACACAGGAATCCTACTGGGTCCAGGCTTGATCTCAGAACAGCTGTCAGTAGTAGCAAAACTACAGCAAGGACCCTGAACGCATCATGGCATGTTATCTTTGTTGTGAATTCTGCTGCTGCTCTGGGAACCTCCTGCACCTCCTCCCGTGCCCTGCTCTGCCAGGACAGATGATCTAAGAGGAGGATTAGGAGGGGGAGGAGGGGAAGCCCTGTATTTCTTGGTAGATGGTGGTTGCTGGGGTTCAGACCTGGATAGAGACATCCTTTGAAGACCTTGGGTGATGTGGAGAAGAAGGTCTGGTGAGGGGGGAGAGCTGGGAGTTGATTGCCTCTCTGCTGTGTCCTTCGCTCTTATCTGTACACTCATGTTTGGGTTTGCCGTCCCAACAGCATGACACAAGTGTGCACCAAGTAATCTGCACAGATTTGAATGCACACCATCAGGTCTGAATCGCTCCTTACAGTTCCAAAAGATATTGAAGTTACCAATGAACTTTATCCCATGGGTGATACATGCATTTGATAACCATGTGTTCAGGCCAAGAAGTCTACTGAAAAGTTCAATCCCTTTACCCGCTGTAGGAATGGGTCCTGAAATGTAAACATGGTGTGCTCCAAACTGACACAGTCTCTCCAACAGCAGAGAAAAGTCTTTCTTCAGGATCTCGGAGCCAATTTTCCTCCTCAGAATATCAAAAGACCCTGTGTGGACAATAATCTTTATACCATCTGGATGTGAAGACAGAAAGGTCAGCAACATCTCTGTCAGTTCCTTGACTGATGTATCAAAAATGTTAGATTTTCCATCTTTGCCATTCTCACATGCTGTTATAGAGTCCGCAATCAGAATTGTGTCTATTTGTTTTTGTGTGGAGGCGCCAATAGCTTCTCTAGTCCTCCTGTTTGTGGAATTTTGGCCTCTCCTCCTGGTCTCGTTAGCCCTGGACTGAGGTTTAGGGCTATTTCTTGAGTTTTTATAGATCCTGGCATTACATTCATCATCATTCATTTTAATATGACTCAACACATCATATTTATTATGCAGTGAGACTTCAGGTGGTGGAGTGAGTGCTGGAGCTTTAAATTTCCTGCTGGATTTACCTCTGCGGCAAACAACATCAGACCAGGTTCTGGCCGGGGTTGATGATTTTGGTCTGGCACCAACACTGTTCCAGTAGGAGAGATCAGTCTGATGGTCCGGTTTGGGATTTTCCTCAGCTATTCCAGTGTCATTTGAACACATCCAATGAAGTGTATCAGCCAGGTCTGTAGCAGGAGGCTCCACATTCGACATGCCTTCGCGTATGAAGATTTGACATGAATCAATTTGACAACTCAGTAGCTTGTACAAAAGCTACAATAGAGTCAATAAATTCTTCATTCACACGAATGTCTTGCAGTGTTTCAATCCTCTTCTCCAGCTGTGTTATCCTCAAAGAAAGTTGCTCACACTCAGTGCAGCTCATTGATCCTGCAGGGTTAGGAGACATCATTCCACTAGTTCTCCGATGGCAATCAACTAAATTTATCAAAAAATATATTTGTTCCAGTGATTTATAAGTGACCAGGAGTCCTTGTTCTTAAATTTCTTGCCGGTAAAGATAAGAATAAAGAAAAAAAAAGAAAAATGCAAGCAGAAAGGAGAGCAAAGCAGGAAGCGTCCGCACAGCAGCAAAGCAGGAAGTTACAATAATCCAGAGCTTTCTTTTCAAAGTTGAAAGTTCCCTGACAGACCAGCTGTTAAACTCAGATCAAATCCTCTGGAGTTATGCGCGATAAACGTGGATCCCTGAAACAGTGGCCTCCTAAAATGCAGGAGCAATCTAGACCATATGATACTGTCTGGACATGCTACAGCATCTTTATACACACCAGAATTGGAACATGTACATCCTGACTGTTGGGATAAGTTTCAAAATCATAAAAAATCAGTTTTGTGGTGTGTTGAGTGATGAGGGGCAGAGATTGTATGTAGCACTGGTGGTGTTGTTCACCGTCCATTTCAGCCGGCAATTTCTCCCTGCAGATGTTACATTTTAGACAGGGACAGGTGTGAGGACATGTTCCATACCCCACAGCAACGGTGTACAGCTTCTGGTATTTTAGACACCGCTTTATCACCAAGTGAATACTGGTGTGAGGAGTTTGTGAGCGTGTGAGTGTGTGAGCGTGCGGCTTTTCATAGCAGCTGTAGCAGGAACAGCAGATGTATTTACCACGGACAAAACCGCAAAGGTTTTTTTTTTATACCGTAGTAGTGGTTTTGTATTAGGAAGAGAAAGAGGGGATTAGAGCGATAAGGGAAATCTGTTTCAAATTGTGATCAGGGGTGGTTGTTGGGCGTTCTGTAACACATTGATTTTTCAATTCAGGATTTTCCCAAATTTTCCTACACCACTGAAAATAACGGGTCTTTGGTCATCCAGACCCGCCAGGCTCTGTAGCTCTTTGTAGCAACACAGCCTGGTAATCGGTGAGGTTTGGATCTGCAAGATGAGCTATGCTGATGGCAAAGCATAGCTGATCTCCTATTTTCCACAAAGTACAGATGGCGTCTTTTTTTACAAATAATTTTGCAGTCTAGTGTTTTTTTCCACTTTCCGTTTAGCACCGCGATGGATTGACAATGATCTAAGCAATAAATTCCAAGCACAAGTCTGAAGTGATGCTCTCATTACTGTACCATCAGCTCTGATAAATCTTCAAAAAGCGGGTACAATTTTTTATTTATGTTCTGATCGTCGATGGCAAGTGAAAGGGGATGATTATTATTTTCACTCTGTACTTCTAACTGCACCAGATCATTGCGTATAACTATTGTGCTTACTTCAGCAGTCAGATCTCTGAGGATTTTACATCAGTTTTACATCCACATCCATGTCGATGTAAAACTGAATGAGGTCATGAGTATTGGAGTCTGAAGATGGATTTTTAACCAAATGTGAAGAAGAAGATGGGACCACTTCACTCATTTGAAATTCCCCTTTCCCCTCTTCCTCCACTGTGTTGAATGGTGCGGCTGTGACGTCCTCCTCAAAGCTGCGTTCAGAATCGGAAGCTGAAGACAGTTCCTCAGAGCTGCCTTCAGGATGCAAATCTAAAACCACAGCAGGGGTCTGGTTCATGACATCTCCAATATGCAGTAAATCAGCAGGTATGGGTCATTCTGGTTTGTTGTAGTTGGATGAGGGTGGAGAGGTCAGTGCCGAATCAATGTGCAGTAAGGTTTGTTCTATCAAGTCTGAGTGTGAGGGCTGAACCAATGAAACAGACTTTGGAGAGGGCAGATTTTCAGACTCCAACACATTATCAGCTTCTCTGTAAAGGGGATGAATGTGACAACACTAGTTACATCACCATTATTATAGGCTTATTCTAATTATTTGTACAAAGTGATTGTAAAAATAGATTAAAAAAATTGTCTCAATTTACTTAGACAAACCAGGTAAAAAAGCAAATAAAACAAAAGTGAATGAAATGGGGTTAAATAAAATACCTTCAGCACATATCCTCCTCCTACCAGCGCCCTCTGGCTCCGGAACTACTATACGCTCGGGCACAGCCGTGTGTGTATCACCTGTAAAAAAAAAAATTTAAAAAAAAGAAGAAATAAATAAGGAGCAGAGTTTGATGCTGTCTTTGAAACAAGTAAAGCTTTGATGCCAAGGCTCTCACGGAGGACAGCTGGATTTTAAACCTGTTTTGCCGGTTTATGGGCTTCGGACCGCTGTATGCATGGAGCTGGGATCCGTGGAACTGCTTCAGGCAAAACTATGGCATGGACTAAATATAATAGTAGACAGAAGCAATGCACTGGCAAGAAAGAACAAACCAATGGAATTAAATACACTGAATGACAAACTAGACACAGGTCAAGTGAATGAGCAAATCAGACCAGGTGAACTAATGAGCAGGAAAACAAGCACCACAGGACTAACATGACCCTAAATACAAGAAACCAAGGACATAAACCATGAACATAACAAAAAACAAGAACATGAAACAACATAACAGTAAAGCAAGGGACATGAACTGTGAATTATGACAGCAATGCTTTTAATGTTTTATGTAAAGAATTGTCTTCTACATGAAATGCGCTATACAAATAAACTTAACTTGCTTCTCAAAAGTGGGTGACATGTTGAAATAAGATAAAGAAACTGCTTTAAACTCCCTATCTTTGTACAACTTACCAAATCATTCCTAAAGCTAACCATAGGGTGTGTTGTCTAAATCCAGCCATGTAATTGTGAGTGTTAGGTCATTTATTCAACTAATCAATGAAACTGCATGCAAACAGTGACTATATGGTGACAAAGAGATGAGAAAATAGGGTTATACACACCTCCCTTCATCAAGGAAGCAATACTCAAGAGAACTCTATGTAGTCAGGGACCTGGGTAGGCATTTAAACATGCCTGCTTTGTTGAAAATGAGTCACCTCATCTTCCATCAAGGCCGGTGCCTTCTTCCACAATTTTAAAGAGAGTTCTGTCTGCTAGAATGTACTATTTCTTTCCTTACCTTTTGTCTACCTCAACACAGAGTTTCAGGAAATAAAATATCTTTTAGCAGAGCAGTAACTAAATAAATGCACAAATAAATGTATAAATGCATAAATAAATAAATATAAAAATAAATAAATATACATATAAATAAATAAATGCACAAATAAATGTGTAAATGCATATATAAATAAATATAAATACAAATAAATACATAAATACATAAATATTTTTATTCCTTTTTGTGTATTTATACATTTATGTATTTATTCATTTATTTATTTCTACATTTTTTTATTTCTACATTTATCTATTTCTACATTCATTTATTTCTACTTTTATTTATTTATTGCTACATTTATTTATGTATTTCTGCATTTCTACATTTATTTATTTCTTCATTTCTGTCTCCGTATGTTAATTAGGTGGGCGGTTCTAACATTTCTCTGCAGCACGATTGGTTAACTGTGACAATCAGACAGAAGCAAAGGATTCATACACGGATTCACATGAATGCATTCGCCTGTTCACGCTTTCATCCACGGTGTGGCAGTGAAGCCTATTTTTCGCTGGTTGCTGCCAGATTTAACCGCGAAACTTAGCAGAGAAATGACAGAAGGGTCCGTGTACGTTCAGGCAATTCGTTTTTTCGTTTTAAACCAAAATCGGAAAAACGGAAGTATCGTCGTTTTTCTGTTTATTCATTTACAATCAAAATCGGAAAACGGATAAACAGAACCGATTTTCCTTTCCTATCACCAGAATTCAAAGACGAAAAATAAGAAGAACTAAATTAAAAATCCGTCCCGTTTTTGGATTTTGGTAATTCCTTTTTTTAATTTTTCCTTCTGAATTGAGAGATGAAGACATGTTAACAGGCGGCCCGGAAGTTAAAATAATTCTTTCAAATTAAAAGCCTAGATTAACGCGTAGCTTCGTGCAAGCACATACTGCGTTGACTCATACACAACAATATTAATATGTTCATTCGGGCAGACAGCGACCCTGAGATAATAATAATAATAATAATAATAGATAGAAATTAAAGCCTAGTGGGTAACAAGTAACCAGGATTATAATGATTGTTCACAGTGATCACAGTGCTGTGAACTGTTGAGTGTCCTCCAAACCATGTAGTAATGGGTCGTTAAGACTGGTTTATTATTTCCAGAGAAATTCCTAATTTACTACATAGGATTACGTTTTACTTCATTGGAGAGATTTGATGAAGCTTGGAGGACACTTGTTGACGTTGCACCCTTTAAGTAGACAGGACCACGTCTTTGTGTCGGCAACGTATTTCTCCCAGTCCCAGCGGTGCATATAGCCTTCATAATTATGGGTGCCAATGCTGTAAGGCATTGGCAACATATTGCTATTGCCTTTTTTTCTCCGCTCAAAACTTTGGCGGCTATCTCCTCCTACAGCTTTCACTCTACCCCCACAAAAGTTACATCAATCTGTGCGTCTCGATCGGGACATGTGTGGTATGACTTTTCTCGTACAAAAGTCTGGCGGTTCTCGAGTAAATCGCAATAAACCGCGATTTTTTGGAGACCTGTTTTCCCATAGGAATGAATGGGATTTGGCTCTGAGCAGCCCGAAAAACATAGGTCACTTTGGAAGCCTACAGCTCAGCCATATCTTCACCTAGAAACACCATTCAAAGTTTAAACGGGTCACGAAAGATAAACCTATCACTGGCCCGAAGGGCATTTTCATGTCTCTTAT